>NW_016107330.1:4899454-4939370 GCF_001604975.1 Cebus imitator
AGGCTGGAGTACAGTGGCACGATCACAGCTCCCTGCAGCCTCAACTTCCTGGGCTCAAGTGATCCTCCCGCCTCAGCCTCCCAAATACCCGAGACTACAGGCATATGCCACCACACCCAGCTAATTTTTTTTAATTTTTATTTTTGTAGAGATAGAGTTTCATTGTGTTGCCGAGGCTGGTCTTCAACTCCCCGGCTCGAGCATTCCTACTGCTGTGGCCTCCCAAAGTGCTGGGGTTACAGTTGTGAATCACTGCACCCAGCTTAGTTGCTAAAGTCTGCCCTGATTGCTTTGAAGACTGAATGAGGTAAATTATAAAGCATATAGCAAAAGTGGCAAGCACCCGGCGGGTGCCTAATACAGGATCATTTTCTCATGTCAGAATGATCTTCTAGAATATCAAAGCCAAAATCAGCTGACTCTTGGCCTTGAAAGGTTCTGCAGTCTCCATAAAGCACCAAGGAAGTAGGAACCTCAGTCCTGTCAAAGAGCTTTCTTAATAATGCAAATGCAGGGACACTGACCCTGTGTACATACTTTTTACTTTTTATTTCTATTTATTTATTTATTATACTTTAAGTTCTGGGGCTCATGTGCAGATCATGCAGGTTTGTTACATAGGTATACATGTGCCATGGTGGTTTGCTGCATCCATTACCCCATCATGTACATTAGATATTTCTCCTAATGCTGTCTGTCCCCAAACCCCCACCATCTGCTATTCCTCCCCTAGCCCCCACCCCTCAGGCCCCAGTGTGTGATGTTCCCCTCCCTGTGTCCGTATGTTCTCATTGTTCAACACCCACTTATGAGTAAGAACATGTGGTGTTTGGTTTTCTGTTCTTGTGTCAGTTTGCTGAGAATGATGGTTTCCAGTTTCATCCATGTCCCTGCAAAGGACATGAACTCATCCTTTTTTATGGCTATGTAGTATTTCATGGTGTATATGTGCCACATTTTCTTTATCCAGTCTATCATTGATGGGCATTTGGGTTGGTTCCAAGTTTGCTATTGTGAACAGTGCCACGATAAACATACTAGTGCGTGTGTCTTTATAATAGAACAATTTATAATCCTTTGGGTATATACCCAGTAATGGGATTGCTGGGTCAAATGGAATTTCTAGATCCTTGAGGAATCCCCACACTGTCTTCCACAGTGGTTGAATTAATTTACACTTCCACCAGCAGTGTAAAAGCGTTCCTATTTTTCCACATCTTCTCCAGCATCTGTTGTCTCCCGATTTTTTAATTGATCGTCATTCTTACTGGCGTGACTGGAAAGCCTCCACAGTGTGTCTTTTGTATATGGAGCCCCTCCTACTGCCTCTGCCAAAAGAGAACATAAATTAAAGACATAGTACCTGACCTTAAAGATCTTGAAAAGCACACTTAGGTGAAGAGTGAGAACATTCCAAGCGAATTTTCCAGTTGAACATAAAGATCTGTGCAAGGTGTGGGGGTGGTGGAGGTGGTGGCAGATGTGACTGGAGCATGCGTAGCAGATCAATGACAAGTTGGGGTAAACCTTCCTGGACTAAATTTGTGCCAAATCTGGAAGGTGACGAATGTGAGTCAATGAAACCAAAGGAGAGCTTTTCATAAAATTGCCTACACAACCTTTTGGCAAAGCAGGTTGGCATATGTATCAGGAAGCTTTAAGATGTGCATATTCAGATTCTAGAATTCCACTGCTGCCATTCTACCTGGTGGAAGGAATCCTCAAAATGGAGAAAGCTTCACTGCTGGAGGGACTACAAAATGATGCAGCTACTTTGGAAAATAGTTTGGCAGTTCCTCAAAATGTTAAATAGCTACTTACTGTATGACCAAGCAGTGCCACCCACAGATATATACCCCAAAGAAGTGCACCCCAAAGAATTGCTGTATATATCCATGTGAACACTTCTGCACAGTTCACAACAGCATTATTTATAATAGCCAACAAGTGGAAACACAAATGACATCAGCTGATGATTGGATACACAAAATGTGGTGTAACCACACAATCAAATATTCTACATCCATAAAAAGAATGAACTACTGTAACATGGGTGAAGCTTGACAACATTGCACAGAGTAAAAGAAGCCAGTCATAGAAGGCCACGTATTGTATGATTTCCTTTATGTGAATTGTCCAGAAGAGATAAATTCATAGTCAGAAAGTAGATTAGTGGTTTTCAGGGGAAGAAGAGTGTAGGGAGTGCTTACTATTGGGGAAGGGGTTTCTTAGGGGGACAGCAAAACGAAACAAACAAAAAACTTGTAACATGGGATCGTGCTGGTGGCCGCACAACGCTGAATATACTAAAAACGTCTGATTTGTCACTTTGAAAGGGTGAATTTTATGGTGCGTGAATTATATCTCAATACAGCAGTTGTAAAAAATAGAAAAAAGTTTTGTGCATAAAGATGACACAGTGACATTTTTTCTAAGACTGAAAAATTGGAAAAGATCTAGACGTCAGTCACAGTAAAGTCAGAAAATGCTATGGCCACGGGATGGACTCTTAGGCATCCATTTAAATAACTGTCGATGCGAAAGACAGGAGTCCTGTCTGGCTTTACTGCTGGAAGCAGCACCCTTCTTAGCAATCCGGCCTCTCTTTGAGCAACTCTGCATGGTCTTGTACAGGCACGGGAGCAGCTTTTTGGGTTCTGTTTGTTTTGTTTTGTTTCATGCAGGTTTCTCACCCCCACCCCATGTTGCCCTGACAGCTCTTCAATGAGCAAAGCTCTGACATCATCATTCCTCTTTTCTTGGGGGAGAAGACGCCTTACCTAATGTCGTCCTAAAGAAACAATACAGAGCCGGGCGCAGCGGCTCACACCTGTAATCCTAGCACTTTGGGAGCCTGAGGTGGGTGGATCACCTAAGGTCAGGAGTTCAAAACCAGCCTGGCCAACATAGTGAAACCCCATCTTTAAAAAAAAAAAAAAAAACAAAGAAAGAAAGAAACAACACAGAAACTTCCCCTTAATTTCCAGAATGCAAGAAAGATAAAAATCCTACTTTTATGATATTATCTTAAGATTGAAGGAAAATGGGAAGAAAGTCCTATACAGATAATTTGCCTCTCCCACCCTGGTCCAGTCCACCCTACGTGTTTGTAGCCTCTAGCTCCTGAGTGACTTCCACTTTGCCTTCATCTGGTTTTATTTGGCAGAGAAAGGCGTGAAGGTCCTTTCAGGGTTGAGATTAAAGGCTCCAGTGGCTCCCAGACCCTGAGATAGAAGGGAGGGTTTCTCCCCTCTTCCTAGTCCAACATCTGCCACCCAGGTCTTCCTCTTATATGGCAGGATTGACTTCTTCTGAAGGTAACTCGGGGTAGAAAAATCCATTCTCTTCCTCTCATGGGACCACAGAGGCCTGGCTGGGCCTGCCCTTGGGATGCTTCTCAAATGCAGGTGACTTAATGCACTGAACAGGAACAGACCAGAGAAAAGCTGCGTTCTGCTTCATCCAGTCCCTTTCAGGTACTTTCCCCCAAGGATTACTTGAAGCTAATTTAATCCACTGTCACATTGCATAAAAAGTATCAGCCAGGCAAGGTGGCACATGCCTGTAATGACAGCACTTAGGGAGGCGGAGTAAGTAGATTGCTTGAGCCAAGGAGTTTGAGACCAGCCTGGGCAGCATGGCAAAACCTGGTCTCTATTTAAAAAAAAATACAAAAAATTAGTCAGGTGTGGTGGTGTACACCTGTAGTCCCAGCTACACAGGAGGCTGGGGTGGCCAGATTGATTGAGCCCAGGAGGTCAAAGCTGCCATGAGCCATGATCACACCACTGCACTCCAGCCTGGGTGACAGAGCTGTCCCCCAAAATAAAGTATTAATACAAAGAAATGTTATTGAAATAACATGAAAGAAACACAATCAACCATCACATATAAACAATGAAAATAAACTAACCTACAGGGGGATATGCCTGCATTCAATACACCGAAAGATTATCAGAAAATACTTTTTTCTGTTTTGCAACATTTTCCTCAGTAGGTAAGTACTAAGTGTGACCCTTTTAAGGTTCATCTTTAAGGGAGGAGGAGCAGAGAGCGTGAACACCTTTCGGTATCTCACTCTCTGATCTTCAGCAGTTGATTGCTCTTATTCTTAACGTGAAAACTGCAGTCAGTAGATAAGAAACGCAGGCAAGGAGTATGTTCCTGAATCTCAGGGGTGTTCTGGACTGAAGGGCCAGTGTATTTTCCCATTAACATGATTTTTAATAGCCGAGGAGTGAGCAAGGCCCAGCGAGCCCCTGAGTCCCAATTGCGCAGGAAAGTAGTTGCAAAGAGCTCTGACCTTGGCTTTCAATCATCGCCTCGTCAGATGAAATCATTTCATGCATTCACTGGTCTTTGGCCTCTAACATTTCCAAACTCATTTGGAGAGTTTCAGTATGAAGATACTTTTCTTTGAGTATCTTTGATTTAGTCACACCTTTTCCCTGGCAATGAGAGAAAATGCCCTGTTATAATGTAGCATAAATCATCTGTGAACATGCTAGAGAAAAATCATTACAGAATAGGTTGGTATAATCAGTATAATTAAATAATTCAAGCAGATTATTGACTCAGCAAACATTTATTAAGAACCTACTGAGTACAAGGCCATAGGGATATAAAGAGGAATGTTACGCCCTGGGCTTCCTGGTAGCTCATAATGGGTTGAATCAGAGTCCTGGCAGGTCACAGACTGTACCATGACAGTAAGAACAGAAACAACGAGGTCAAAGGAACCCACCTGTGAATTCAGCGATGCCACATGCAGGCTGTGCGTCCCTGGCTACAGGAATACATTCTACCCCAGAAAGTTCTTCTAATTTACAAAATCAGATACTAAGCTCATTAAGTTTCAGCCTTTCTTCTTTTCTAATATGCAAAGTTAAGGCTATACATTTCTCTCTGGCTGCCTCCAATTTTTTATGACATTTTTAACATCTTAAGATAATATTCACATACCATACAATTCAGTCATTTGAAGTGTACAATTCATGGTGTTGAGTATATTCACAGAGTTATGCAGCCATCACCACAGTTGATGTAGTATCTGCCTTGTAAGGTGATTTTTGAGGATTAAATGAGATTACCTAGGTAAGCAGTAGACCCAATGCCAGACACTTAGTAGGTTTTCTGCTGGTTTTTATTCTTGCTGCTGTAGTCGGTGCTGGGGCTGGCGTATGGAAGGCTGGAAGGAGTAGGCGATGGGGCCAAATGAGAAGGTAAAGAAGCATGTGCGACCCGCTGCCTGGGCGTCCTCTCCAGATGGGAGTGACAGACTGTCATTATTAGCTGCTAGTAGATTCTTTTCCAGCCCTCATATCGAGCCAACTGAATTCAGTTAACAGGAGTCATTTGGGACTGGCTTGGGTGGGTTAAATTCAGAACTGATTATCATCAGGCCTGGCAGTTACACACCAACATGTTAACAAACAAACAAGCAACAACACGCTTCTCAGCTGAACAATAGTGATGCTAAATTTAGCTCCTCTTGGCCATCAGGGCTGGAGCCCGTGAGAGGCCAGACATTTCTCTGGATGCTTCTTATGTGCTAAAGCACTACAGCTGGCCCTCAGAGGGTACTCAGCCAAGCCAAGTGAGCGGCTCTGGAGGGGTATCGCAATCCCGATGGGGAAAGGATGGAGGATCTGGACTTTTCCAGTATCGGCAGAGCCACAGCATCACGCAGAGAACTGACGTGTGTTTGTGTCACCAGCACAAACACCACTCTTTCATTTGTTAGCCTGGGCAGAGGGACAGTGCATTCTTAATCTGACGGTTTTCACTGGCAAACACATTCTTGAAGCTGTCACTTCTGTATACATCCAGGTAGCTGAGGACTGTGGCTTCATTTGTACTGGGATTGTGATGACTTTTGTGCTGCATTAAAACTTTGGCTATAATATCACAGTTCTCTTGGAATTTCAAATTAATAGTTTCCTCTCTCTTGCTTTCTGGCACAACATTGCTGAACTGCGTATTCTCCAGTCAAAAAGAAAGTACGTACACCAGAAAACTCCCCTCATTTTCAATAAGTCATGCTTCCGTTTTATGCTAGCGTTGATCATATGCTTTAATGGACAAGGGCACACGGAGATGATACTTTACCTCTAGCCTTCTGCAAAATTGCCGTTTTAATTGGTTCTTGCTTTTCTGTTATCACCCCGAAAGTCTTTTAGGAGGCTGGTTTATGTGGCGCCATTTTCTCTGGATTATTGCTGTCAACTCACGGAGCTCTCTAAGTTTGCGGACCTGAAATCTAACGAAACGAAAGAGTTTGAGCTGACTTTTGTTGTCCTTGGTAGTACATTATACACATAAGTTGGGCTTCTTTAGATCATTCATGTTTAGACCAACTGAGTGTGAATTTGCCTGCTTGGAACATTTTTGGTTGTCGCAAGCAAATAATAGTGGGTGGGGAGAGCTGGTGCTGCTGGCATTTAATGGGCAGAGGCACCCCGGGGTGTTGCTAAGTGTGATACAATGCCCAGGACAGCAGCTCTCCCCTACCTCAACAAAGATGTCCCCAGCCCCAAATATTTGTAGTGCTGAGCTTTCAACTGAGTTGTACCTGAGACTAGCGGATGCCTACGGAGATTTGGGGCAAAGGCCTTGCCTGTCTACTCACTATCCTTTGTCTCAGGGCCTTAGCTTGATGAAATTGAGTCTTGTAGACAGGCTGTAGGGCCCAGCGATCAGAGCATAGACTGAGTCCAAGAGGCCTGGACCTGGGGTCAAAGATACCAGTGACAAAACTCACAGATCTCAGCGATTTTCTTATATACAAACTGTCATCAGCTAGAAGGAAACAAGGCCTGGGAAGACAGAGGGAACATGTGGTGAGGTCAGCTCCCTGGTACTGGGGATCTCCTGTGCGCATGCAACACTTTTCGTGTGCTTAGACAGGGGAGCCCATGTTGTCAACAGGCTCCAGGCAGGTGAAGGCCCCTGGGGAGCTCAGCATAGCAACAGGACAGCAGCTGGATATTGGTGCCACCTTCTGCTTCCACTAGGAGTTCACACCCAGGTGCCTTGCTCAGTTCCTCTTTCTGCTCCTCATGGCTTGTGCCAGGGAAGGACGGTGATGAAAACTTCCAGGCCCAAAGATCTCAAGGTAGGGGGTAACTGGGCTCCGGCAGCATCCACCCCAGCCCCCAAGATCCCCACTGCTGCTTCTAGGACCTGCTTTTCAGCGTCCATAAGCTCAGTCACCAAGTAAGGCAGTCACTCTGCTACTCGGAAAAACCACATCTCTTTGGCCATTTGTCCAAATCTGGAATCTCAAAATTCTTTCTGGGCCATAGCTGTACCGTGTCTCTATTCTACACCTGTGTCAGAGGTTGTGAAATCTTCTGTATTGGAGCCAGCTTAGTAGGATTTCAGAATGCTCCACTTCTGTGGGCTCAGGGTTTTTCCAGGGGCATGGGAGAGAGTTAGAGAGGTGCCACCAATTCCACTTCCTGAGCTCAAATTCCCAGCCTATCAATCAGGGATTGTGACCAACGGCAAGATTCTGTTCTATTTTAGTTTGTTTTGAACATTGTTGAGTCTTTATTGTCTCATCTGTAAAGTGAGGATCACCACGGGATCCCACTCCTAAGGCGGGTATGAAAGTTCAATGCAGTTCTGAATGCCACCTGCTTAGCTCAAGTCCCAGCTAAATGGAGGCTGCAAAGGACATTGGGTCAAACCACATCTTTCTTATCTTGTAGATGGTCCCAGCAACCTTGGGCGGGGCACCCTCATTGTCCCCCTCATTGGGCAGTTACAGAAAGCTACACCTGAGAGGTCACACACCTAGGAAGTAGAAGAACCTGAACTAGAACCCAGGACCCTGGATCCTCCCAGTCTCTGGCCTCCACTGAAGGTGTGAAAGCCAATGGCGATTAGGTGGCTGCCCCATTCATTGGCTTAAAGGGCACTGGAAGGTCTGACTCCCCTCCTTTTCCTTCCCCAGACAGAAGAGTCTCCTTTCTCTCTCTCTCTCTGACTTGCCCTGAGAAGCTCATATTGTGTCTTTTGGATTAAGGCACTGAAGTCAAATCTTTTTTATTTTTTTTTTTTGAGATAGAGTCTTGCTCTGTCGTCAGGAGTGCAGTGGTGCGATCTCGGCTCACTACAACCTCAGCCTCCTGGGTTCAAGTGATTCTCCTGCCTCAGCCTCCCAAATAGCTGGAATTACAGGCATGCACCACTGTGCCTAGCTAATTTTTGTATTTTTAATAGAGACGGGGTTTCACCATGTTGGCCAGGATGGTCTCAGTCTCTTAACCTCGTGATCTGCCTGCCTCGGCCTCCCAAAGTGCTGAGATTACAGGTGTGAGCCCCCGCGCCCGAGCTACTGAACACAAACCTTAAAGGCACATTTCATTTGGAAGGCAGAAACAGATGTATAATAACAATAGTTGTTAATGAAAGGACTTAGCATTCATTTCCTCACTATTTCTGGTACATCTGCTGTGAGCCAGCCACGGTGTTATTCCCTACCCATGTTTTGTCTTACTCAGTCCTTCCTGTCCTTGGCGGGTGGTGGGGATTGCCATTCTTCCCATTTCACAGATGAGGAAAGAGAGGCTCAAAGAGGGACTTAAGACCACAGTAAGAAGGGGAGATGCTGTATTGAGGAGGATTCAACTGGCCTCTGGAAGAAACTTTGAATTCCTGACATATGTCAGAAAACAGAAGTTGCTTTTCATAATATCTATTTCTAAAAAAAAAAATCCAACTTTTTGAGAGCAGAGTTTGATGTTTGTTTTCTATTACCCTTTTCCTTGTACCCCACCCCCAAAATGTGACAAACCTCCTTACTTGCAGAAGACAATTTTGGATTCTTACAAAAAAGCAGCTGCACAGATGCCATGGGTTTTGTTTTGTTTTTTTTTTTCACAAAGCATTTGCCTAGTTGGACCCTGTTCTATTTTCTGACCTGTTGCTCCATGAAGAAAGATGCTTTCCAGAAAGCTTGGCCTGAGCCTACATTTTCCCTTGGGCCAAAGGCTCAGGTTCCCTCTGAGGATATGTTATACTCCTATGCTTAAAATTTATTTTAAATAGTGGAGAAAGAAATTAATCTGAAGACTGTAAACTAAGTAAGATAAGAATTACACAGATAAGCAGATAATACATCAGTTCCTAAATGCCAGTTATGAAAGATTATAATGAACAGAAAACATTTAATCCACCGTGTGAAGCAAGAGGGTGACCTCAGAGAGGTTGTCTGAGGTTTCCTTGGGGGGAAGCCCAGCCAGTGTTAAAAATGACGTCTGTGAGAATGACAGACCTTCCAGCAAATGTAATCACCACTTCTTAAGGAGAAAGAGAAAAATCTCTGAAAAATATTACGTATGTACTTGAACAAAAAATATATATGGAATATCCACTGTGTACCAGCTAGGACTAAGGCAATAAATAGACAGTCCCTTCAGTTGAGGGATTTATATTTTGGTGGGGGGATAAGGCAAAGAAAGACTAGAGAATAAAGCATACTGTTGCAGGGGATGATTTTGCTAGAAGGAAAATGAACTATCAGCCCATAGGCTTGTGTCCAATGCGATGTGACCATGGACAAAGGAGGCACAAAGCTAGCTTGAACTTTGACCCGCTGCTAGTCCACATATTCCCCAGCCCCCACTGTTTCAGAAGCTCTGTTTCCTGGAACCAGTGTTCTTTGGCAATTCAGCATCATTACAAGCTCTTCTGTATCTGAACCGCCCAGTGCACAACCCAGGCCCTTGTCCTTGATCTCTCAAAACAAATACAACAAAAACCCAACCGCAGGAACGAGCAAGCGAAACAAAACATAAGAACAGGTCATACAAGGATACATTTGGATGTGTCAGTCTTTTCCGATGATTTCAAATGACTGAAGATGAAGTGACAGCAGCACGTGACCAAGAACCCCAAACGGGACATCAGACAGTTAAAAGCCCTTCAATCACATCTCCCTTGGGCCACCCACCGCATCGCTCAAGAAACACCCCTCCTTGCCCCACCACCATGCCCCCATACACACACATACCGTCTTTCTCTGTTTTCTGTTTTGTTCCTCCTCATTCCTTCTCTTGGGCTTTCTCCAGTAACCCGGCCTCTTTGTCTTTGCTTTGAGAGTAAATTCGCCCTCTTTCCTGTCAAAGCCACCTGCACATACCTGAAGAATCAGGCTCTCTGATGACTAGCAGGTTTCTAGTCGGGCCCTACCCTTTACTGCAGGCGGAAGGTAAATTTTCCTTTATTTTCTCTCCACCAGTCTCTGGGAGGTGGGGGAGGAGGGGAGAAGAACAGACTGATTTATTGTGACATCGACATATAAATTATGCCACTTCGTTTAGAACAGAAACGTGGCGACGGTCGGTTTTGGTTTAACGTAGCTGTTCAAAATAGCTCCTCTCTTCATTCACACGAGTATCTGGGTAAAGGTAGGTGAGCAGGAAGCAGTCAAGGCTATGTTAAGAATTTGCATATGACTGACAATACTGTACCTCATATTTGTTAAGATGACCGATCTCATGTTAAGTGTTCTTACCACAATAAAAACATACAAATAAAGAATTTGCCTGCTCTATGAAACAGTTTGCAAGCTGTTGCTAGGGGCAACCTTATTTATCTCTATGTAAATTTAAGATGGGGTCTGCACTGGAACCAGAGGGGAAAGGAGTTTCTAATCTCACTCTGGAGAGAATGGGGAAAACATATACTTAACACATGCTTCAGACTAAATGGGATGCAGAATCCTAATGTCCTCACCTTCCAGAGGGCCAGTGTAGTTTACCCATCCTCACAAACCACAGAGCTACCCTGGGGGGCAGAGGAAAATCAGGATTTTCTGACCCTGGGCTCAGTCCAAGAGAGACATGCAGAATCCAGCGTCCCAATTTTGCACGCTCGATCCATCTTCATAGATAAAGTAATAGAAACAACAATTAAACAGAAAAATTATTAAACTTTATCATTAAATTTTTTAAAAAGCAACCTCTTGAGATATATTCCCCTTTCAGTTCCTTGAAAGCTTTTGGATACCCTCTGCCTCTAGACATCTGTGTTTTCTGTTCCCTCCACCTGGAACATTTTTGCTCTGAGTCCTTGAGTGTAAGAGTGCTCCTTCTCATTGAGATACTCCTCCTCATTGAGATACTCCTCAAATGCCACCTTGGAGAGAATCCACCTTGGCTACTTTCTCTACAGAAGCAACCTGCCTGCCTGGCCTCATACAGACTAACTCTCTAACCCATTATTATGTTCCCTTAATTTATTGCCCATTTCCCTGTTTGGAATCATCTTCTTCATTGGTTCATTTGTTCAATAATTTATTCATTTGACTGATGTTTCCCAAGCACTGTGCTAGGTTCTGGGGAAACAGCAGGGAGCAAAACCCACAGCACACTCTGGCCTCACGGAGCTGAGGTTCTAATGGGACATGATAGATGATGAACAGAGTAAATGGGTCCTATGGACTACTTAGAGGATGGTAATTTTATTTCTCCCTGCAGCTTGGGAGAAATAAAAGCTGCAGGGAGGTAGGGAGTGCTGGTGTGGAGTGGCCAAGGAAGGTGGTTTGGGGAATCTTGGGGGAGGAAGAGCATTTCAGACAGAACAGCAAGTGCAAAGGCCCTGAGGCAGGGGCACGTGTCGGGAGGTGAGAATCCATAGTGAACGGGAAAGCTAGAGTAGCTGGTTAGGGTGAGCAGGTGGGGAAGGGGCATTGTCAGAGAAAGTACATGCAGATGGTATAGGGCCTTGTTAACCAGTGCAGACTGAGGCTTTTCTTCTGAGTGAGTTGAGGCAATTGTAGCATTTTGAGCAGAAGAGCAGCATACTCCAGCTTGTATTTTAGTTTTTCTGGTTTTGTTGTTGTTGTTGTTGTTTTGGTTTGGTTTTTGGATTTTTTTTTTTTTTTTTTTTTTTTTGGGACAGAGCCTTTTCTGTCACCCAGGCTGGAGTGCAGTGGTGAGATCTCAGCTCACTGCTGCCTCCACCTCCCAGGTTCAAGTGATTCTCCTGCCTCAGCCTCCCAGGTACCTGGAATTACAGGTGTGTGTCACCACACTCAGCTAATTTTTATATATTTTTTTAGTACAGCCGGGGTTTCGCCATGTTGGCCAGGCTGGTCTTGAACTCTGGATCTCAAGTGATCCACCAGCATCAGCCTCAGAAGAATGTGTCAGAGGCTGTGGCTTTTCCCCAGGCAGGAGAGGGAACAGGCAGGCATCAGGCTGGGAGTGTGCGCACGCACGCACACACACACACACACATGCACATACACACATGCACATTTATGCAAAAGAGTGCATTTGTAGAGAGATCCAAGATGGCTGATCACTAGCAGCTCAGGATTGTAGCTCCCAGTGAAAGCACAGAGAACGAGAGGATGCCACACTTTCAGATGAATTTTTGTTGCTCACGCACCAGGAGATTCCCAGAGGAGGAGCCCCACGGACGCCAGTGCAACTCCTGTGGCCGGCGAGGTGGTTTTGCTGCTGCCTTGGTGTGGCAGTTCTTGGTGCAGAGTCAGAAAAGCACCATCAATCATAACGCCGCTGTTTTGGCTGGCGAAGTGGGTTGCTCAGATTTTAGCACTGGGAATCAACAAGTTGGACATCCACTCAGAAACCCAATTATAAAGACCACAGATGGATAAATCTATAAAGAAGGGAAGAAAACAGCCTAAAAAGGCTGAGAATATCCAAAATCAGAACACCTCTCCCTCTATAGGGGATCACAGTTCCTCATCAGCAACGGAACAAGGCCTGATGGAGAACGAGTATGTTCCATTAACAGAAGCAGGCTTCAAAAGGTGGATGATAAGAAACTTCTGTGAATTAAAAGAACTTGTTCTAACCCAATGCAAAGAAACTAAGAACTTTGAAAAAAGGTTTGACGAAATGTCAACAAGGATACACAAAGGAATATAAGTGAATTAATGGAGCTGAAAAACAACACGAGAACTTCGTGAACTATGCACAAGTTTTAACAGCTGAATCGATCAAGCAGAAGAAAAGATATCAGAAGTTGAAGACCAACTTAATGAAATAAAACTAGATGACAAGATTAGAGAAAATAGGATAAAAAGGAATGAGCAAAGTCTCCAAGAAATATGGGACTATGTGAAAAGACCTAATCTACGCTTGATAGGTGTACCCGAATGTGACAAAGAGAATCAATCCAAGCTGGAAAATACGCTTCAGGATATTATTCAGGAAAACTTTCCCAACCTAGCAAGGCAGGACAATATTCAACTCCAGGTAATACAGAGAACACCACAAAGATATTCCTCAAGAAGACCAACCTCAAGGCACACAATCGCCAGATTCATCAGGGCTGAAATGAAGGAGAAAATACTGAGGGCAGCCAGAGAGAAAGATCAGGTTACCCATAAAGGGAAGCCTATCAGACTCACAGCAGATCTCTCAGCAGAAACCCTACAAGCTAGAAGAGAGTGGGGGCCAGTATTCAACATCCTTAAAGAAAAGAACTTTCAACCCAGAATTTTACATCCAGCCAAACTAAGCTTCATAAGCGAAGTAAAAATAAAATCTTTTGTGAACAAGCAAGCACTCAGAGATTTCATCACTACCAGGTCTGCTTTACAAGAGCTTCTGAAAGAACCACTGCACATAGAAAGGAACAACCAGTATCAGCCTTTCTAAAAAATACCAAAAAGTAAAGAGCATCAATATAATCAAGAATTTACATCAACTAATAGGCAAAACAGCCAGCTAACATTAAATGACACTATTAAACTCACATATATTATTATTAATTCTAAATTTAAATCGACTAAACCCCCCAATCCAAAGACATAGACAGGCAAAAAAAGCCAAAACCCATTGGTATGCTGCATCCAGACCCATCTCACATGCAAGAATACACAAAGACTCAAAGGGATGGAGAAAGATTTACCAACCAAATGGAGAGCAAAAATAAATAAATAGCAGGAGTTACTTTAAAGCAACAAAGATCAGAAGAAGCAAAGAAGGATATTACATAATGATAAAGGATCAATGCAACAAGAAGAGCTAAAGATCCTAAATATATACACACCCAATATAGGAATACCCAGATATATAAGACTTATGAAGAGACTTAGACTCCCACACAATAATAGTGGGAGACTTCAACATCAATATTAGACAGATCAATGAGACAGAAAATTAATAATGATATCCAGGATTTGAACTCAGATCTGGAACAAGTAAACTTAATTAACATTTATAGAACTCTCCACTTTAAATACACAAAATATACACTCTTGTCAGTACCACATCACATCTGTTTACAGGTTTAAATGAAATATTGGTTGGCTGCTTGTTTGTTTTCTTCCCTCATTTTTTTTTTCATGTCTCTATTATTAAGCACAATTATAGGCATACCCATTTTTAGACTGCATTCTAGCCCGGGCAATAAAGCAACAATATGCGTGTGAGCTTCCTCTAGGTTGAAGCCTACCTGTGGGTCCCCATCTCTCCCAGTGCAGCTGTGTAAAAATATCTCTAGAAGTGTGATTTCTGAGTCCCCAGAAATATGTATGTTAAAATAACCCAGCTTATGCCAAATTATTTTCCAAAGTGGTTTTTGCCAGTTTATAGTTTGTTCCATACTATATGAAGATTCCAATTTTGATCACATCCTTGCCAAAGCATGTTATTGTCTGACTTTTAATTACTTTCCTAATCTAGTGCATATAAACACTAGATTATATGGAAGTAGATAAGGAACATTTTTTCAGTATTAAAAAAGGCAAGGTCTTGAAGTGGTTAGATTTTTAAAAACAGCAATTTAAAAAAATATTTGTTTTATTGTTTCTAGAATACTAGGAAGGCAAACTAACACTTTTCTTTCATCAGGCTGGAAGTGAACAGACCTTTAGTTAAAAGTCTAGGTAATTTTAAGGTCAGATAACCAAGCTATCTGGGGATAATTTGCAGGAAGAGATGGTTACATTATTAAAAAACCGAATTATCTCCTCTTTGAGGTTGTGGATAAGATCAGTGTTGGAATTCACTATCAAAAAAGTGAAAAGGATTCCTGAACTAATTTCTTCTGAACCAACATTTAAAACATTCCATTTGCTCTCAATGTTCAACTCCCACTTATAAGTAAGAACATGCGGTGTTTGGTTTTCTGTTCATGCGTTAGTTTGCTGAGGATGACAGCTTCCAGCTTCATCCTTCGGTGCAGAAAGAAAATGGGTGGATCAACAGGCAAAGAAATGTGTTTTCTCATATTCCAGGATGTGCTTGGTGATCGATACAGGTCAAGTGAGACCATTCAAGTCGCACACATAGTCTAGACTGAGTTTAGATTCTTTATACGTAGATTTCTTTGATAGTGCCATTTTACTTTACTTTTGTGACAGGTTCATGAAAACTGAGAAATGTTCTAAGCATTGCAGAACAAGTGCTCATCCTTTCCTCTCTGCTTTTTTTGTGGCGATAATCTTCATGCACACTGGCAGGCCAAACATCTGGCTCTTGTGTGTGGGAAGCAAGTTGCGTTTGTACATTTAAGCCGAGAAGTACTGAGACTGCTACATAAGTACAAAATGCATAACCTAATTAGGCGTGAACTCTAACGCAGTCAGTGCTTGTTTCTGCAGATGTCAAATGCACTCTCAATCTATTGTGTTTTCTTCTCAGGTCTAAAAGCATCACAAATTAGTAGGTTTGGAAAGCCAGGGATTTCACAGGCAAAAGCTGATGGCATAGATTCTCCCGGGTTCATTAACACCAAACACAAGTCTTTCTGAGAGCCACCATGGGCTTTGTGTTTGAAACAAGACACTGGTGTAGTCAGAATAACATGGGAATTCCAGACGGGAGGCTTGGATTCTAAACTCCTATAAGTGAGTTCTGTGACTTTAAATCCTTCCCTTTCTAGGCTGGCGTTTTCTCATTTGCAGAGTGTGGGAGTTGGACATTTTCACTAAATATATATTTGTTAGCGTTTACTGTATACCGGGAGCCAAAGTAAAAATTATAAAGCGTGGTCTCTGTTCCTTAGGACGTCCACAATTGGGAGGGGAGTGACAAAGGAGAATCGGACAGCTCCAATATGGTGAGACAAGCAGAGGGTGTGGATGCCACGGAGCAGAGCTGCTCCTGGCCCAGCTTAGAAACCGGGGAATGCTTCTCAGGGAGATGAAACTGCTACAGGGCTGTGGAGGATGAAGACGGACTAGTTAGGAAGACTGGGAAGGGGAGAATGTTGTATGACAGAAGTGATGCAAAGGTGAGAAAAAGGTGTGAGAAAAAAGTGCTACATGTGTCATATCTGAGGTCCCGTGGTACTTTTTATTATTTTAAAATTTTTTTATATACAGCTAGTGCTGGACTTACGACCACGATTGGTTCCGACAGACCGGTCATAACACGATTTGGTCGTAAGTTGAGTAGGCTATATGCACGCGGAGATGGTAGTGCTGCCGGAAGCTGGTCCGCACTGTCGTATGCCCAGCTGGGCAACGTTTGTGCTGCCAGACACGGAGCAGTCGTGGCTAGCGATTGTGGTCCTAAAGTTGAACGATCGTAAGTTGCATAGGTCGTAAATCGATCAATACCTGTACTTTGTTGCATTTTAGGTTTTGGGGTACATGTGAAGAACATGTAAGATTGTTGCATAGGTACACACAGGGCAGTGTGATTTGCTGCCTTCCTCCCCTTCACCTATATCTGACATTTCTCCCCATGCTATCTCTCCCCAACTCCCCACCCCCCACTGTCCCTCCCCTATTTCCCCCCAACAGACCCCAGTGTGTGATGCTCCCCTCCCTGTGTCCATGTGTTTTCATTGTTCAACACCCGCCTATGAGTGAGAACATGTGGTGTTTGATTTTCTGTTCTTGTGTCAGTTTGCTGAGAATGATTTTCCAGGTTCATCTATGTCCCTACAAAGGATATGAACTCATCATTTTTTATGACTGCATAGTATTCCATTGTGTATATGTGCCACATTTTCCCTGTCCAGTCTATCATCGATAGGCATTTGGGTGGGTTCCTGGTCTTTGCTATTGTAAACAGTGCTGCAATGAACATTCGTGTGCATGTGTCCTTATGATAGAACTATTTATAATCCTTTGGATATATACCCAATAATGGGATTTCTGGGTCAAATGGAATTTCTATTTCTAGGTCCTTGAGGAATTGCCACACTGTCTTCCACAATGGTTGAACTAATTTAAACTCCCACCAATAGTGTAAAAGTGTTCCTATTTCTCCACAGGTCCTGTGGTACTTTTAAAATATGGCCCCAAATTCTTTGACACTCTTCCCACGAACAGGCGGGAGTCCATGTTCCCTCCCTCAAATCAAGGCAGTGTTGTAAATAGGGTGAAAGTGATACTATGTGAGACTAGGTCATGAAAGATCTGGCAGCTTCTATGCTGTTCGTGGGGACATTCACACGTAGAAGCCAAGCAGCCATGTAGGAAGTCCAGCTATCTCTAGTCCGCCATACTGGGACGAAGCCCAAGCCAGCCACATGCAGAGGCCATGGGTAGCTGCTCTATTTGGAAATCTCAGCTGACTCCAGCCTTTCTATTGAGCTTGCTCAGGCACCAGATATATGAGTAAAGAGACGCTCCATTATTTCAATGGCAAATGATTTACATCCTGCATGCTAAAGCCCCTGATATCATGAAGCAGGGACAAATCATCCCCACTCTGCTGTTTCTAAATTCCTAACCCACGGGATCCATGAGCAGCACGTAGTGGTTGTTGTTTTACACCATTAAACTTAGAGGTGGTTTGCTATGCAGCCATGAAGGATGGGGTGGGTCTGTTTCAGCTCTAAATGTTGATTATTCTGTAAAACCCCAAATCCAATTCCTATTCTTCAAAAAGAAAGCTCTGATTACATGAACTTTTGGATTAAAGAGAAACATTTGCAGAAAGATCAAGACAAGCACTGAATTCTTCAGAGAAATGATAGTCAACAAACTGAAACTGATGGAAATGACAAAAGGAATGTATTGATCCACAAAATCAGGGAGTTCCAGGTGTGAATCTAGTACTGCAGGATCCAGGCGTTCAACAGATGATGGGAATCCGGTTCTCTCCAGTTCTGCATTCTGCTTTGCTCCATGCCATCTTCATTGTCAGGCAGGCATTCCCTGCCTGAAAGGGAAGAAAGGGAGTGTCTCTTTACAAGGATTTCAGCACATGTCCCAGCCCATCTGCTGTTCCCTGACCTTGACTGGACAGGCTTGGATTCCATGCCTATGGCTGTGGCTACGGGAAAGCAGGTCCCTGACTGGCCAGAGGGGACACGTTTCTATCCGTTGAGCCAGATGACGCGTCTATGAATCCTGAATATGGGAAGAAATGAGGTTGTCACTCTTGTATTATCAGAAACAGAAATGAATACTAAGTAAAGAAAACAGATACCCCTTATGCAGAAACTTTTTATTCTGCCCACAGCTGCCCATTTGGCATAGTCTGATACTACTTGGGCTTCATAGAACTATCCCTTTTACAGGTTTAATTAACCCCAAAGCAGCAAAAAAGCAGTTATGCCTCCAGTACAGATTCGTGAGAGATATTCCTTAGGCTTACACAGTTTGCAGGTTCCTAATATTTAACCATCACTTATTTTCTTCTTTTTTGCTGTTAAGAAATATTTCTGAATTTTACCGATCAGTTCCTTAATACACACGTTTATTCAGTAATAAAATTTGAAATAGCATGCCCTAATTACATTCAAAATAAGTCGATTGTTAAAAAGCAGGAAATATTTAGTTTCATGGATCTGATGCTAATCATTATGTTTTACTCAAATAACATATCGTAAAGCCCCCAAGCTCTATAAATACATTCATTTTCCACATGTTCTTTTGCTTCGGCGTCTTCATGTTGAATCTCACCATCAGCTTCGGGATCCTAAAACGCACATATGTGAGATCTGGGATTTTTTTTCTTGGGGTCAGTCAATAAAATGGAGCAAAAAGAGAACCAGAATCAGCAAGACAACATACTTTGTACATCACGGATAAAAGTTGGAAAAGAAACAGAGATCTAAGGAAGGGAAAGGACAACATCACAGAAACAATGTTGAGAGTTAAAAAAAGAAGTTGATGGTGAGATTCAACAGTAAAACTCTGAAGCAAAAGAACATGTGGAAAATGAATGTATTTATAGAGCTTAGGGGCTTTACCTTGTATTTGAGTAAAACATAATGATTAGCACAAGATCCATGAAGCTAAATATTCCCTGTTTTTTAACAATTGACTTATTTTGAAGATAATGAGGGTGTGCTATTTCAACTTTTATTACCAAATAAACATATGTATAAAGGAACTAATCAGTAAAATTCAGAAATATTAACAGCGAAAAAGAAGAAAATAAGGGATGGTTAAATGTTAGGAATCTCCAGACTCTATAAGTCTAGGAAATATTTTTCATGAACCTGTACTAGAGGCATAATCAAAACAAACAACAAAAAACATGCTTTCCCTTCCAGAACACCCCCTAGTGAACCTAAAATTACAGCAGGAAAGAAAGGGCCTAACCCTGGAATTGAATCTGTGTAATCTGTGCTTGTGTGATTCCTCAGCCTAATTCTGGGGTCTTCCTCATTGCAGGGTTCTCAGGATTCCATCCACAGAATGGGGAACATTGGCATTGCCAATGACATCAAATGGGTCATCTGTTAACCTGTTGTGACCACCATCACTTCTATTATATGAGAAAGAGGCTCTCGCTCTCTTTAAAGATGATAAGATTGAGATAAAAGTTGCTCAGTCTTAGAAAGCTCTCAACCATTCCCTTCCCCGGCATAGCCTTGACCTTGCACCACCTCCAGGAAGGCAATGCCTCTCCCCTTCTTACTGGGTTGCCTTTTCTCTATTGTGTTGTTAGATCCACCATCATTTGGGGAGAGAAGAGGGATAGGCTCAAAAGTTGCTGTCATCTTGCTCAGACTCCGTATTACACATTCTGGGAGGGAGGAAAGAGAGACTCCTGTGCCTTTTTGGAAATTTCCTTCAGCTGCCATCTGGGATGACTCAGAAGATCAAGTTGATCTCTGGGATAGGTCCAGAGAAAATCCAGGCACAGTGAAAAGTTCTCCTGGGAATTAATTAATTTATTTATTTATTCATTTTGGACACAGTCTGACTCTGTCACCAAGCTAAGCACAGTGTCGTGATCATGGCTCACTGCAGCCTTGACTGCTTGGGCTTAAGCAATCTTTTGCCTCAACTTCCTGAGTAGCTGGGACTACAGACGCATGCAGCCATGCCCAACTAATTTTTGTATTTTTTGTAGAAACGGGGTCTCACTATGTTGCCCAGGCTGGTCTTGAACTCCTGAGCTCGCAAAGCTCAGGCCTCATAAAGTGCTGGGATTACAGGTGTGAGCCACTGTGCCCGACCCTCCCTGGATCTTGTGGGCAGCTTGCGAAGGTGAAGTTCCAGATTCTCTAAATGTTAGACAGTGGCCGGGAAAGGGGGACGGTGCAGACTTGCCAGAGGAGCCCAGATTCAACAAGAGCTCAGCAGTGAGAGGGAATCAATTAGCCCCTTCTTCTTACGTATGTCATGCATTTGTCTCTGTGCCTCCATTATAGCACGCTTTTATCTATAAACGTGTTTTCCAAGCTAGAAATTATGGAGATCCAGATGTTCCTGAGGAGTCTGTTTTGGTCACAAGGATATACGTTTTATACTCAGATCCATTTCCTTGCTAGTCATAAGCTAATGGATAAATTGCAGTTCACACTGCCCAGAATGACTTGTCTATGACAGCAATCTATTACCATGGCTTTAATTATAGACCAGCATTTGTGTGGTGGTGAATTTTCCCCATATCTTATTCCAGGAGATAACTTAATGATATTACTGCCCCATGAATCGCTCTGGCTTCCTGTCTGCTGTCAATCGTGCCAGGGCCTTTCCTACACCAGGGCCTTTCCTCATGCTGTTCCCTCTGCCGGGAACACTTCTCTCCAGCAACTCAGGTGACTTACCCTTGTCCTTCAAATGTCAGTTCAGGGGCTGCCTCCTGGGTTTGCTCTGTTCTATAAACTCCCTACTCCATCCTATTCCGTATAGCTCTTAGGAGGATACAAATGCTTAAATGAATCTT
The DNA here is from genome assembly GCF_001604975.1 of Cebus imitator. Classification (NCBI taxonomy): domain Eukaryota; kingdom Metazoa; phylum Chordata; class Mammalia; order Primates; family Cebidae; genus Cebus; species Cebus imitator. The sequence goes on from NW_016107330.1 coordinate 4,920,529, forward strand.
TAGGCACACACCTGATGGATATTAGCTATAATAATGTTAATTACATTGTTAGTTAAGATAAGTGATGTCAGTTTCTTCAACAAAAAAACCTTCACGTCTCAAACGCTAACACAGTAAGTTTATTCTGCACTTATCTTTCCATCCAGTATTGGCCAATGTGGGGTCTGTGCTCCAGGCAGACATCAGGGCTCCAGGTCCCTTCCACTGTGTGGTTCCATCATCTTCCAGGGCCTCAGGCGTACCATCAAATTGTTTGTATCAGCTAGTAGCTGAGAGAAAAGAGGGTAGAAAATTCTGCAAGAGGTTTCACAGGCCAGCCTGGAAGTAGAGGGTGCCCTGTCTTTCCTCTGGAGAAAGGTTAGCAGTTTGTTGTAAAAATAAATAAAGACTTACTGTGTTACAAGGCAATCCCACTCCTGGCTGCCTACTCCAGAAAAATAAAGAAAAAAAAAAAAAAACAGCCCTACCTGGCTACCTGGGATAGGGTTATACAGCTAGTACTCGACTTAACGACCATGATTGATTCCGACAGACCGGTCGTAACACGATTTGGTCGTAAGTTGAGTAGGCTATATGTACAGTACTGTGAAATGATGTTATAAAAATCTTTAAGTCATATTTTCTCATAATTTTCTTTCATTATTGTTATATATCATAATTTTCATTGTGCATTTTATGCCATTTGTATCATCTCTACACCATTTTGTTTCTTATTTTTACATTTGTCAGGTTTAAGTAAAACACTGCATTACCAGTACAACTGGTTTAATATTTGCAAAACATACAAAATTACAAATTACAGGTGCATACAAAAATATAAAATACAGGTGTAAAAAATACCATAGGAAACATTTTCCCAGTTGCAAAACATATCAAAATATATAAACATGTACGAAACATTTTATTGGCCACTGATGCTTGGCTGCGGATCGTTGATGTGGTCATCTGAGGCAGCAGTTGGGGTTACCGGAGTTGGTTTTTTCATAAACATGGTGAGCTTTGTCTGAATTGTATGTTTCTTTTTTTTCTTCATAAATTTCACGATACGGACGAAACACACTGTGCGCCATCCTTTCGATCCTTGCAAATCGTTCGATGTTTGGGTCCATTGCTTCGAAATGTATAAGAAGTTTATTGGGAGGGGGTTGATGAAAAATATCCAAGACACAAAACACAAATTGCTGTACCGAGTCTGGGATAACAGTTGAAATGGTGCACGCGGAGATGGTAGTGCTGCCGGAAGCTGGTCCGCACTGTCGTATGCCCAGCTGGGCAACGTTTGCGCTGCCAGAGGCGGAGCAGTAGTGGCTAGCAATTGTGGTCATAAAGTCGAATCTTCGTAAGTTGCACAGGTCGTAAGTCGATTAACACCTGTATAGTCTTGCTGTGTGTCCGGGTAGAAGAGGAAGACCGTGGTTGCTGGTGAAGCACTAAGCTTTTCTGCCATATTATTATAATTCTAATAGTTATTCCCAAGCCTCATATGCATTTGAATAAAAAGTACCTTACCCTCGCAGATTCCCTACTTGCTCATCAAGCTTATTGGTCTGAGGTCATATTTTTTCCACAAATTTGAATCATAAGCACAGTGAAGTGTTCATCACATAAGATTATAGCTATTTCTCCTTCAGTCATTTTGTCTGAGTTTGTGGCTAGGAATGGGTTAATATAGAATTGTCCATAGGTCTATCTGCATTTTGAAATAAGACTCACAGAGAAAAGAGAAACTGAGTTAGAGGGAGGAGATATTCAGGCTTTTGGCAGGTGGTAGCCTTGTTCTTGGAGGTAAAATCCAAGAAGAGAACTTGGTGGCAGTTCGTTCTCCTTTCCTTTCCAGGTGTAATGGTATCTTCTGGGTAGGGAAGGCCGCCTCTTTGCCTCCATGAAGTGGGACTTTCTACTGCCCACACTGTAGCCTCTTTTATTCTCCCCTCTGCAGGCTGCCAAGAGAGAGCTCTTTGGCATACAAAGTAGGGCTTGGACTTCCTTATCAGGCTGCCTTCTTTCATTTCACGGAGCCCTCACCAACCAGATATTCATGTCGCAGATGTATGAGCTCCCGCAGTCGCTATCAATCACTGAATGCTTAACAAACATTTAATGAATGGTTTCTATGAGCAAGGGAGACATCACATTATGATGGTGGGGGGGGTGCATGTATTTTTGGTTTAGTTTATTTCATTTTTGGAGTTTATGAAATGTCTTAACTGTTAAGTCACAGAAAAGGCTTCCCATGTAAAAAAAAAAAAAAAAGTAAAAGCCTGTTCTATCTGATCTGCTTTTATGCATTTTTCTAAGCCCCTGGTTTTCTAATTAGGGGGAAAGAAGAGGATGTTTTATTCTCATACCCATTATAGCATGTGACCGTGTTTCAATTATATTTTTCTTTTGGCTGGATAACGGTAATGAATAGATCTTTATCAAATAATTTGATAGACATTGTTATATCCAGCAACTTTTGCTAATATGAGGCACTTGGAATCTCATCTGTGTTTGAAGTTTGCGCCGACATCTGCAGAAACTCAGACAGAGGCTCTCCAGGGATCATCTCTGGTGTTTATGACCTGCGTCTCCACGTTGTTTTGCAGAAGTTAAAGTTGCACTTGACCATTCCTTTTGTTGGCAACTTAAGCCAACAGCCCCTAATGGCTGATTGGATGAAGAAGCAATAACAGCCTCAATATGGTGGGGCAAGGTTCTGAAATCAAGGACCGATGTAAAAGTGGCAAGTGGTCTACATACAGTCCCTGTTGCCCATGCAATAAATTATGATTGCCCCCCAGAATTGGAACAGATATTCTTTCATGGATAAGCACAATATAAAATAGTAGGGGGACTTGTGGGCTAGGCCATGTTGCATTGCTATAAATAAATACCTGAGACTGGGTAATTTATTTATTTTTTTTAAGTGGTTTAATTGGTTTACGGTTCTGCAGGCTCCACAAGTATGACACAAACATCTACTCAGCTTCTGGGGAGGCCTCAGGAAGCTTACAAGCCTGGCAGAAGCCGAAAGGAGAAGCCAGTGTCTTACAAAGTGAGTAGTGAGTTGGGGTGCAGGGTGCTGCACTCTTAAACAACCAGATCTCGTGAAAGCTCACTCATTATTTTGAGGATAGCACCAAACCACAAGGGATCCACCCCATGACCCAAATACCTCCACTAGGCCTCACCTCCCACATTGGGGATTATAATTCAACATGAGATGTGGCAGGGACGTATATTGAAACTAATCAAATGTGTTTTGTGATCTTTTTATTTATATGTATTTGTATGTGTATAGTCAAATGTAGTCAGCCCAGCAAGATGGAGGCTCACAGAAACAGAGTTTCATAAAGGAAAGGCATCTTCCGTTCTGTCGTCCAGCACCAGGTCTTTGCACATTGAGTGGAATGATGGGAAGAATTACTTGCATCAGTTAGAATGTTCCATCCATCTACTGGTCTATGTCATACTTATACAGCTGAAATCACCCAAAGTAAATGATGTGTGGTGTGACTTCCACGATGGTCATAGGCGGGGTACTTATAATGTGTCTGACACTGGGCTAACCCCTTTACAAATGTGATACCTTTTTTTTTTTTTTGAGACAGAGTCTCACTCTGTCACCCAGGCTAGAGTGCAGTGGCACGATCTCAGCTCCCTGCAACTTCCGCCTTCCAGGGTCAAGCGATTTTACTGCCTCAGACTCCCGAGTAGCTGGGACTACAGGCACGTGCCACCATGCCTGGCTAACTTTTTGTATTTTTAGTAGAGACGGGGTTCCACCATATTAGGCAGGATGGTCTTGATCTCTTGACCTCGTGATCCTCCTGCCTCGGCCTCCCAAAGTGCTGGGATTACAGGTGTGAACCACTGTGCCCGGCTGTGATACCATTTTATTTTCTAAAGAACCCAGTGCAGTAGTATCATTATGTCCATTTTATAAATGAGTATTTTAAATCACTATGAGGTTAAATAATGTGCTCAGGTAAGTGGTGAGCAAAATAACAATTTGAACCATGAACTGGCTGTCTCCAAAGTGTGTTAGGTACCCCCAAACTTACTTTCCCCCAGTATAACACTGCTGTGTTATACTGCCTGGTGGGTCATCCCTGATAACCCACTCTAGGAAAGAAAATGGTTAGAACTGAGCTAAACCCAAAAAGGAAGTTTGATTTTCCTTTTCTTTTGTAAATTGAAGTCTCCCTGTTGCAGCTTCTTTCTCTCCTAAGTGTCTTGTTTCAATAGATCCTAAATAAAATGCTTGTTACTCTTTAGATTTAGTTCCCAGAGCTTCTTTTCCCCTAACATCAAAACCTATTACTTAGTTCTCTTCCTCAGCCTCCTATGCTGTTAACTCAGGGAGGATGAGTTCTCTAACCCTGTATTTTCTGGGGGTTGGAGTTGCTGAGATTCTTGCAAATGATACTGCAACTCATCCTGGTGCTTTCTTCTATCCTCAAATATGAGCCGAGTGGCTCTGGCCACACAATATTTAATAAGCACACTGTTATCAGAAAATAGACACCCCATCTTACCCGCTCCCACAACTTCTACATAATGAAGTAATGGTCTTACTGAAATTCAAAGCGGGAAGGAGAGAGGGAAAGGAAGAGAGGGAGGGAGACAGAGGGGCAGGGAGGGAAGCAGGAGAGTACCCCATTATCCGCCTGTCCCCTGACGTCTTTATTCAGGATAGGCTACAACAAAATGGCAGCGGGCAGAGGAAATTGGGTCTTCCAGTGGGGCCTTCTCAGAGCCCATCCCTTCTCGCCTGTGTGATTGAGGTAACTCACTTAGGTTTCCCGAGCCTCAGCTCTGTCACATGTAGGTGGTAAAAATAACAGCATGTCACCCTAACGGATTGTCAGGAGGATTAAATGTGATAACATATTTAATAGATATGGCACAGGATAGGTACCCCCCAAATTTACTTTCCCTATGAAGGACTCTGGGTTCTTTCCTACACATGCCTATTGTGAATTCCTCATTCAGTTGCAAGATCTGTAAAGGCATAGATGACGCCTTCTATTTCTTTAGGAAGTGTTCCTCTCCCACGCCTGCCCCAAATGGTTCACTCAGAGTCCTTGCTTCATTCCTGCAATATGACAAAATCAGCATGTTTGACTGACTGATCTTCTGTTCAGCGGCCGTGACAATGCTTAATTACCCTTTTCATCAGAAAGTTCATTCTTATCTCTTAGGTCTCTTCTGCTATAATTTATCCCTATTTTCGCCTGTTCAGCCCTGGACATAGTATATGTCCTTATTTTTAAAGGCATCGTTGAAAAGAGGGGGGAAGGGTAAGAAGGGGAAAAATTAGACAATCTGATAGAAGCCTGGGCATTGGCAAGAAGAGCCAGAGACTGAAAGGCTGAAAAGAAAGAGAGGAGCCTGAGGCCCTTCATCACAGGAGATCGCAATGAACCCTCCACCGGCCTAAAATTGTATTTTGAGAAACATTTCAAGATTCTTACCTTTTGAAAAACACGGAGTTCAACTCTAATTCTGGAAGAAAAACTTCTTTTGCTATTTAATCTAGAATCTGCACCAGGAAGAGCCAAATGCATTGGCGGGTTAAGCTGCTTTGCTTCAGAATATTAAATTCATTTCTCAAATGTTGGACTTCACGGCAGTGGGTGAGTTTGTCATCAGACCAGGCTGGGTTTAAGTCCTAGCTCTGCCTGCTACTTTTCTGTCAAGCGTCTGTGCAAGTTGCTTTTGTTCTTAGAATCTCACCTGGAATGAGGGTGACAACAGCCTCACAGGACTATGCAGAGATTAGATGATTTAATAGAAGTAAGAGAAGCTAACCTTGCTGTCTCCAGGGTAAATATTCAACGCATGTTTATTATAGTGGCATTTTGATTTTGCAAAGTCTAAGCAAAAGCAACAGGCAGAGGAGCTCCATATCTGGAGGGACGGAAAGAGGAGAGGGTAATCATAGGGGCGGGTGTCAGGTAGAGAGACCCAAAGGTCCCCCGGGCTGTTGACATGTCAGATGAATGACAGAACAGATGAACAAAGGCACACCTTCAAGTCAGCGTTGAAGTCACAAAGGCTGATGGTTTCTGCTTGGAGGGGAATGAAAGGTGGCTCACTTGGCTAGACAGCATGCATCCTGAGCCATCCTCTTATTTCCATTTATTTTCTGAGTTGGCCGTTATCACTATTTCTGATTTCTGCACTCCTGAGGTCGATCTTCCTTGTGTCTTGACAAAATGTTTCACGACTTCTTCCCCTTTTCATTGTTTCTTCTAATTATATATTCACTGAACAAATGTTTACTGAGGTTCTGTCGGATCCAGAGAGTATCCTGGGAGCACGTGTGCCGCTCCGCCGGGACAGTTTGTTCCAGATGTGCACAGCTGCGAGCCTCTGAGGGCTGAGGGCCAGGGCTTTCTGAGGGAGGTATATTGTGCTCCTCTCCCTTCCCCGCCAGAGCTGATGGAGACTTGCACAGGCTCCTGCTGTGCTGAGCTGGGACGGCGGCCACAACCCAGAGACAGGCACATGATGTTCCCGGGCGCTCCAAACATCAGCACCAAGACCTCCTTTTTAATGGTCCAACCCTCTGTGGCACGCCTTTGCCTTTCAGACTTAGGAACATGTCAGCCCCACTCCCCAGGTGGCCTGGCAAGACCTACGTCCATCACATTGGCCTGGCTGAGGTTCAGGAACCATCTGGAAGAAGCACATTCATTGTGTTAGGCTGAGGTTCATCAGCATTTCCAGAGGAGACGCTAGTAACCTCGGACACGAGACAAACTGCTTCCTTTGACGTATACTCCTCTCTGATTAGGAAATGGCAGAGGTAGGAATCTTTGCTACAGGGCTAGATGCACAGCAGCTGCAGGGCCTTCTTAAGGCTTTGGAGAAACTAGATGGTCCTCTCAATGACTTCATCCCACTTTACTTTGTGACAGTGACTTTGGGTGACCTCGAGCCTTTTGACTGGATCCAGGAAATAACCAGAGCTGCAGAGATGTTAATCGCTCTCCCCTTGAACACATAAATGCACTGTTACCAAAGTGCGAGGTTTTATTCAAGCACGACACAGGTGGGTTTTTCTTTTGCAAGTGGAATGGGCTTGCGGACTCTTTTATTTCCATTTGTTTTCTGAGTTGGCTGTTATCACTGTTTCTAATTTCTGCACTCCTGAAGTCCATCTTCCTTAAGTCTTGACAAAAGTCTCACGACGTTTCCCCTTTCATTATTTCTTCTCTTTATTTATTCACTCAGCAAATGTTTTCTGAGGTCCTGTGATACGCCAGGCACTTTTCTAGATACCAAGGAAACAGCAGGAAGCAAAACAGACAGAGAGCCCTGCTCTCGTGGAACTGATACTCTAGTGTAGGAGGCACATAATAAAACAAGTAAAACATGCGGAATGTCAGCGGGGGTAAGTGCTTGGAGAGCAGGAAGGCTTATAAGGGAGGGAAGATGGTCCAGACATTTCAACAGAGGTTTGAAGGGATAAAGTAGCCACCCAGAGAGCATTGCAGATGGAGAGAACAGCAGGTGCAAAGGCCCTGGGACAGAACATTTAGATGGCCAGCATGACCGGAGCAGGGTAAGTTCATGGGGACAATGAGAGAGAAGTCAGAGAGGGCGGTATAGAATTCAGTCCAAGGTTACAGCTGGAGGGAGACATCATTAACTATGATTCACTCGAAAGATGGCCTGAGCCTGGAAACAGCGCCAATCTTTGTAAGCAATGCCACAAAGTAGTGACTAAAGGACATAGACCTGGCGGGCAGGCGAGACACTGCTCGGCTATGCACCTTCCCACATCAACTTCTGGAGCAATTCCTATTTGCCAGGCACTGTTTCTGTGCTATCTGCCCCATTTTCCAGATGAGGCTCAAAGAGGTGAAGTCACTGTCACAGGTTTCATGGCTTGTCAAGTGGGGAGCTGGGATTGAACTGAGGCAGAGGGTCTCCAGGGGGCAGCTCCCACTCAAGAAGCCACACCTGCCTCCCTTGCTAATGTGACCACAATACTTGTAGTAATACATAGTCTTTACATGTGAACACACACAGTTGGCATGCTGTTACGTGTCGTATGGGCTCTGATTTTAATACACGCCTTGGGAAGACGGACGTTAAGACAGTAATTATTTGCAAGAAGTTGTGGAACCATTCAAGGAATCAGGTCTAAAGCTGTTTAAAAAGGTGGGGTGGGGAGTTCGGACTTCTTGGGTTCAAATCCTGGCTCAGCCGCTTACTATTGTGAGACCTTGGACAAGGGAACTTGCCAGTGTGAGGCTCAGTTACTGCAGCTATAAAACAGAGATAGGCAAGTAGGTATTTCATGAGGCTGAGTTAAGGATAAATGAAATCATGTATTTCAGAGCCTTAGCCCAGAAGAATAAATCAGGAAATTTCAGCTCTGATCATCATTGTCAACATATCGTTATTATTGTTGTAGTCTAAAGTTTCCAGGACTTGGGTTAAGATGCACTGGGTCCTCAGGATGGAGCCGGATGGTCCTCAGGAGCCGGATCAGATTTGTGATCATGAGTCTGTTTGCCTAGCTATTGATTTTCTGTGTGGTCTTTCATCAAGTTGCTGCTTCACCTGCCTTTGTGCTCATTCTCCACCAATGAGGCGCTTAACCCTTCCAGAAGGATGTGAGGAGGCAGAATAATCATTTGTAAAATCCTGCTGACATTTGGGGGCGGAAGGTGCGGAGGAACTGTGAGGCAGAGCGTTTTCCTTCCAATCACCCTCCTGGCCCTATTGGCGCTCATCTTCGAAAGGTCACTCTCTTGGCTTAAGAGTTTCCTCTGACTCTCAAGCTGCAGGTTAAACGAATTGTTGCTGAAGTCTGTCTTGTGCTACTCGTCACCTCTATCTTCCTCCTTGCTTCTGGAATTAGGCAGGGAAATTGCAAGGGCTCCATTTCAACTCCTGCTGTTAAGCTGAAGAAGCTCATCCGAGACCCACTTTACCTAAGTGCCATGATCCCCAAAGGGCGGTAGACAGATGACCAGTGGCACACATCATACTTTTAGGGGACACGTGGAAGAATACTGAGATTTTTATTTTTCCAAGATGGAGTTTCACTCTTGTTGCCCAGGCTGGACTGCAACAGTGCCATCTAGGCTCACGGCAACCTCCACCTCCCGGGTTCAAGTGATTCTCCTGCCTCTCCTGAAGAGCTGGGATTACAGGCATGTACCACCACACTCGGTTAATTTTGTATTTTAAGAAGAGACGGGGTTTCTCCATGTTGGCCAGGCTGGTCTCGAACTCCCGACCTCAGGTGATCTGCCCACGTCAGCCTCCCAAAGTGCTGGGATTACAGTTGTCAGTCACTGTGCCCAGCAGAACACTGGATTTTAATGGTCATGTATGTATTTACTCTATATTGGAGAAATATAACATGTCAAACCAACGATGCAGATTTTTAGAGTTAAATTTGTATATGAAAAATAAAACTGAGTTGCTTTTAAAGATTGTTAGGGAATCTGGGTGTGGGGACTCACCACTGTAATCCCAGCACGTTGGGAAGCTAAGACAGGAAGATCGCTTGAGCCCAGGAGTTTGAGACCAGCCCTGGCAACATAACAAGACTTTGTATCTATTAAAAATAAAAATTTAAAAAGAATATTAAGCAAACCATGTCAATGATACATAGCTAGGGAAGAGACCCCTCATTGTGACTCTTAGATGACTAAAATAGTTAAAAGCACATTCCGTAGATAACCCATGTGGATACTTTTAAAAGCCGTAATTGCCAAAGCTGTTAAAAGTTCATAACTTTCTACATGTCGCTAGTCACGTTAGCCACTTCACCTCTACTTACTTCGCTGACTTAATTCTACGCTAGAGCTTTGTTACAGCACTCTCATTCCACACTGTGGAATTCAGTAGCTTAAGATGGGTCACCTGCCTTGAACACTGTCCGATGTCATTTAATCCTGGAAGGACCCCCATGATAAAACCACTTTAAATCTCTGTTCAAAAACCTCGTTAAGTCCTCTGTTCAAATTTATTGTTTCCAATGGTTCTGTAGTAAGAAATACAGGCTTTTCTGAGAGCCGCTTCTCCGGCTATCTCTTGCAAGGCAGTTTGTACGAGTTGTAAATCATTTGGTCGTTGTTACGAGAAGCCATAATGAAATCTCTGGCAACACCAGGCTTGTAGCTAGAACTGAGAATAGCTGTTAAGAGAGGGGCGTTTCATTCTCCTTTGAAATCAGAGTGGAAATTTACTGCCCTCTCCACAACCTCGGTATAACACTCTGTAACTGATAAAATCCCTACCGTGTGATCCATGAGTTTTATTTCTAAGTTAAATCATGTGTCCTGCATGTGTGTGTATCCATTTTCCACTCTCAGCTGATTCAACCACCGTTGATGACTATTTATGACTTTTACTATTGTATTCTGAGATTTTAGGGGGAACCCAAACCAAGTGTCTCTATACATTTTACCAAGTTCTTTGAAGATGCCTAGAGCTCAACTTTACTTTCCAGGATTTCTTTAAGCCATGTTGAAAGCCATAGACCATAAACCATAGACCCCTAGGTCTATTGTATGTTGAGCAGAGAAGATAAACTGATGTAATACAAATGACAGCTAATTACAAAAATCAGTTCTTGTAACAACTCGAAAGAGGACCTGGGTTTAAATGAGGTAAACAAGCGGGGTTCTGTGTTCTTCATTTTTAGATGGCAAACTGAAATGTCACAGGGTGTGCTCTCAGCTGTCAGCCTCTAATCTAATTAGACAGGATAATTGGGGAGGCTGAGCTTGCTGACGGTCGACAAACATATTAGTCTAATTTCATTCGCTCTGATACGACTCTGGCAACCCCGAGTTTCTCTTGTCACCACGTCAGCCAGGAAGGATTCTGAATGCAAAGACAAAACTCTGGTTTGGCTTCAGTGATGGTTTCTGGTTATAGAGATTGTTGCTAAAGGGGACTGGGAAAGTGGGGCCAGGGGGAGCAGGGTGGGACTAGGGTGCAATCCAAACTATAAAAGCAAACTAACTGAAAGGATGGTTTGGGATTTGTATGAGGTAGAAGTGTAAACTGAATCTCTAAATAGTTATCAGAGAATATCCCTTTTGTTACGTTTAAGGACATGCAGTGAACAGAGCTCAAGCTGACAGCATGCTGCCTCTTAAAGACCTGTTGGCATAAATCGCTAAGAATGATTTATCACCATTTTTGAAGTTACTCATCTGCCAGGCTGATAGGCAGCCAGGATGCCCTGCATTGGCCTTCTGGCCAACTGACTGGTGGGTCGCCAGCTCCTGGGCTATCTCGGCTATTAAATATTTCTAATAGCTCCCCTGTTGCATTCATTTTTATTTTTAGTTTGCTGCTAGAAACTACCACAAATTAATTGGCTTAAAACAGCACACACTTATTATCTTACAGTTCTGTAGGTCCGAAATCAGGGGACAGTGTGACTCAGCTGGGTCCTCTCATGGAGTCTCACATAAACACAACAAAAGCAGCAGCAGGCTGTGTTTCTTTCTGCAGGTTCCAGCCCTGAGTCTGCTTCTGAGCTCATTCAGGTTGTTGGTCAAATTCAGTTCCTTGCAATTGTGGGACTGAAGTCTCCGTTTCCTTGATGACTGTCAGCCAGGGGTGGGTGTTTACTCCTAGAGGCCACTCACGTTCCTTCTCATGTGCGCCACACACTCTTCCAGTCACGTCAGCTGCTATGATTTTAATGTGTCCCCTGAAGCTCAGGTGCTTGAAACTGAATCCTCAGTGAAACACTGTTGGATGGTGGGACCTTGAAGAGGTAATGATTTCATGAAGATTCTGCCCTCACAAACAGATTAATACTGTTATTCCAGGAGCAGGCTAGTAATCAAGGTAGTGGGTTCTCAATGAAAGGATGAGTTCTGCCTCCTTCCTCTCTCTCTTCCGCCCTCACCCTCTCTTGCCCTTCTACCGTCTGCCATAGTATGATATAGCAAGAAGGTCCTTACCAGATGCTGATACCTTGTTTCTGGACTTCTCAGCCTCTAGCACTATGAGAAGTAAATTTGTTTTATTTATAAATTACCTATCTGTAGTAGTCTGTTACAACAATGTAAAACAGACCAAGACAGTGGGTCAAGTACCTTTTATGCTTCAAATCCATTTCCTTTTGTGCCACATCTGTTTGACTCCATACACATAAAGTTTTCTGCCTTTAATGGTTCATGTAATTAGCTTGGGACAGTATAGGTAATCCAGGAAAATCTCTATATTTTAAGGTCTGTAACCTTAGTTACATCTGCAAAGTCTCTTATTCATGAGGGATTAGGGTGTGGACATCTTTGGGGAAAAAAGGGAAAAATTGAGTGACTTCCAGGTGATTTATACACACATGAAAGTATTTTATCTTCATATAGTTTGAATATTCTCCCCTAAGTCTTATTTCTATCAATAATTTTAGTTTAGCAAGTGTTTTCTTTTCCATAAATAGCACAAAGTTGAATTCTTTTCCATAAATAGTACAAAGTTGGGATACCACTCAGTATCCCAGCCACCATTCATTATTCCAAATTAGTAGGTTTCTAAATAATGACATTCCACAAAGTGAAGAAGACGGTCTAACACTATTGTGGCTGAAGAGATCTGTCAGGCCCCTTTGTAGTCTCTCAGTCTTGTGGGCTCAGAGACGCTCATACTTCAGAGCTCTTGGCATTGGTTTAACTAATCAAACATCGTAGTTTGGTTCTATGGAAAAGGCACCAAGATGGTTATACCACCTACACATGATCACAACTTCAATAAGTATGGAGTGGGACCCCACAAACTTGAGGGTAAGAGAGTATTTCAGGGTTGCAGGCTGCATGGTGGAACACGCAGCAATGATAAAAATGGGAAAGGCACTGGCCTCGAGCAGGGACTTCAGGGAACAGTCAAGTGACCACACGTGTCATCTGGCATGGTCAGGAGAATGTTTGCTTACAGTGATGCTTAACCACAGCAGATTGTAGAGGCCACTGTTTCATCCTAGTCCCTGCCAAGGAATCAGAAATCGAACCCTCAGTGTGGAAATTGTATTTCACCTGCCCCCACAGCATCCTTGGGACTCAGGAAGGAACAGATGCAGAGAATGATTAAGTAATTCATCAAAGATGACACCATGGCAAAAACAGGACCAGAACTCAGGACTCCTATTTGCAGATAGCGGAGGATGCTCTCTAGGGAGAGTTACCAGCAGGTGGTGATTTGCCCTTTCCCTTAATTTCCATTTCCATCTCTCAGTGAACTAATTGGAGAATAACTAACCTTATATGATTCTGCAAAAAGAACAACTGCCAGGTGTTTCAGAATGGAATTTACCTAGATTGTCCTCTCCCTGGGGTGTTGTTTCTTTTAAACTGAAGATAAGTCTGAATCATGCCCTCCCATCTCATGTGAACAGTTTTCTCTCATTGCCTGATATCTGGCACTATGGATGAGTGGGTGAATGGATGGATGAATGGATGGGTAGATAGGTGGGTGGGTAGAGGAACAGGTGGATGTATAGATGGATATAATAAATAGTTGTAACTCGATGTGTCTTTACCTGTGTCTGGCTGGGATGTTCAACTTAACCATGCAGTCAGAATGTAATCACATCATTACTGGCATCGTGATTGTACTGTAAAGACACAGGCGAAAAGATAGCACTCATAAAGAAGAAATATAACCAAATGCAGTTGACTTTCTGTATCTTTCTAAGTCTCACATCCTCAGATTAGCCACCGGCAGATCAACAATATGCTAAAGTCCTCACTAAACGTCGATGATGTATATGGAAACTAATTTTACCACAGGCAAATTGATATACACCAGGGTTAAATGACTATGGCATATTTGTGCTCACAAAAACATCACCAAACTTCTAAATGAAGACCCTGAAATGCTTTAAAAATCAAATAGAAATAAATGTGAGTTCCACACACACTTAAGAAAGAATAATAAAAACACGCAAGATAATAATTTACTCACTTATTCCAGCTCAGGGTCAACTGTAGTCCTAGCCAACTCAGCAGGCATGAGATGGGGACCAGTCCTAAATGGGACACCATTCCATCTCAAGGCACACTAGCACCCATCCACACTCACACTGGGATGTAGACATGCCAATTCACCTAACATGCACATCTTTGGGATGTGGGAGGACACCAGAGGTTGTGGAGAAAATCCAAGTGGACATTGGGAGAATATGCAAATTTCACACAGACAGTGGCCCTGGTGGGAATCAATTATTTTCTCATCAATATTATGACTAAACAACATTGAATGAAACAACATTATTTGAGGATCTGCTATATTTGAAAATAAAAATAAAAATACAATAAAAATAATACATATTTCAAAAATACAGTATAACAACTATTTACATGGAATTTACCTTGTATTAGGTATTATAAGTAATATAGAGATCATTTAAAGGAAGGGTGTCCAATCTTTTCGCTTTCATGGGCCACATTGGAAAAGGAAGAATTGTCTTGGGCCACACATAAAATATACTAACAATAGCTGATAAGCTAAAAAAAATCACAAAAATATCTTGTGTTTTAAGAAAGTTTACAAATTTGTGTTGGGCCATATTCAAAGCTATCCCAGGGTTCATGCAGCCCGTGGGCCGAGGATTGGACAAACTTGACTTAAAGTATACAGGAGGATGTTTCTAGGTTATATACAAATACTACACCATTTCTTACAGAAGAATTGAGCATCCTTGGATTTTAGTATCCAAGGGAGGTCCAGGAACCAATCCCCCAGAGATACAAAGGGAAAACTATCATATAACACATATGTAACCATGACTAAAAGAACAAAAGAATCTATACCCAGAAAAGCTATCATGGGGGCCAGGCACTCATGCCTGTAATCCCAGAACTTTGAGAGGCCAGGCGGGTGGATCACTTGATGTCAGGACCAGCCTGGCCAACATGGAGAAACCCTGTCTCCACTAAAAACACAAAAATTAGCCAGGTGTGGTGGCACACACCTGTAATCCCAGCTACTTGGGAGGCAAAGGCAGGAGAATCACTTGAACCCAGGAGGATGAATTTGTGGTAAGCGGAGATCACGTCACTGCACTCTGGTTTGTGCTACAGAGAAAGACTCTGTCTCAAAAAAAGCTGTTATGTACGTATTGCCTTAATTGTTATAGGCAGATAAACCATTTTTGTGTTCTTTGAACAAGTTACTCTTCCCTGGGAACCAGAATCCAGAAAGGGCTACGCTGTTAGATGCTGTTCATCAGAATACTACCAGCGATAATTAATAGTCATTATTTTCCTCCACCTTCTTTGCCACCACATACAAATATGCATGCATACCCTCAGCATGATGAGAAATGGGCTGTCTCATATTCATGACATTTTGCTTTGTGTCTATTTTGGATGTCAAGTAACCACTGACGGGACTCTGGCGAAGAGTTAAAAGAAGATGACTTTTAATTTGGAAACGTGATTTTTTTTTTTGAGATGGAGCCTCGCTCTGTCACCAGGCTGGAGTGCAGTAGTGCAATCTCGGCTCACTGCAACCTCCGCCTCTCAAGTTCAAGCAATTCTCTGCCTTAGCCTCCCGAGCGGCTGGGACTATAGGCACGTGCCACCACACCCAGCTAATTTTTGTATTTTTAGTAGAGATGGAGTTTCACCATCTTGACCAGGACCCGCCTCAGCCTCTCAAAGTGCTGGGATTGTAGGCATGAGCCACCGCGCCCAGCCAGGATAGATGATTTCTAACTTTCCTGGTTAGGAATCAGGATGCATTTTCCTGCCCTGGGTATTTCTCCTCACCATTTTCTTTCCAATGGTGCATTACTCTTTCACAACTGCTCCTTCAAAGGACTTCTCCTCTGACTCATGCCTTGCTGATTCAGTGATGCTAGTGGGCCTATGAGAAGCTGGGCAAGAGTGAGGGATGCAGTTCAGGGTCCTTGCTCAGGAGCAATAATGGCATCTGGGCCAGGGCCACATTGAGGTTGCTATTCATGCCAATGATGGGTCTGGCCCTTTGCAAAAGTATTGCAATTATTACTTCTTATCATTACAACAACCTTCTCAAGCGGAAGTTACCAACCCCATTTTTCCGATTTGATACCCAAGTCCAAGATTGCAAGTAAGTGGGGAACCAACTCCAATGCCATGTGCTTGCTGAAACCTTCTGATCTTCCAGTGGAGTCGCTTGCGCGTATCTTGGTGATGTCCCAATACTTTGTTCACCTCTCCATGAGAGCACTGGAATTGTTGATTGACATCTGATACCCCTGCTTAAGTCATCCTGTTTGTGCACGAGGGACATGGTGCTTTGCACGTATGAGTCATGCGGTAAACGTTTGGTGAACAGATAGGACTCAGAAAGACCATGAGCCTATATTTGAAGGGTTTCTCCCCCATTGAAGACATAGGAAGAAAAAATTCTTCCCAAGTGAAGAAAAATCTAAATCTCTACCCTTTTTCTCCCAGACATCCAACTCATATTTTTCTTATCAACTTTCTTAAAAATAATATTTCTGTTTTATGTTGATATGTATTTTCTTACCCATAAATACCCCTCAAAGATGGTGGAAAGTTAAAAAACATTCTAGATTAATTTTCTGCCCTGATCAAAATAAAATTTAAAACAGCATTTTGGCATTTCTAGTGGCCTGCCATCTACTCCCATCTGGAATATTCAACTCAAATTCCTCTGTCCTGAGCCAAGGGACAGAGAATTATGTGCCCTAATTCTCAGTGTGTCCACATTGCAAGCCATCCTCATTCCTTCCTCCACTCAATAACTACATACTGTGCACCTATGTTGCTAGGTTATGGGGTATGATGGTGGGCAAAAAAAGATCTAGTGGCTGGCCACGGTGGCTCATGCCTGTAATCCCAGCACTTTGGGAGGCCGAGGTGGGTGAATCACTTGAGGTCAGGAGTTCAAAACCAGCCTGGCCAACATGGTGAAATCCCGTCTTTACTAAAAATACAAAAATTAGCCAGACGTGGTTGTGGGCACCTGTAATCCCAGCTATTTGGGAAGCTGAAACAGGAGAATCACTTGAAGCCGGGAAGGGGAGGTTGCAGTGAGCCGAGATCGCACCACTGCACTCCAGCCTGGGCAACAAGAGCAAGACTCCATCTCAAAAGAAACAATGAATTTAGAATCTGCCCTCACAGAGTTTACCATCCAGTAGAGGCAGGACTGCATATATAATTTGTGAATGTCAGGGCAAAATGGAAATAAAGCGTCTTTTGTTATTAAGACTTTCAAGATGGTGGCCATAGAGTATTATGCCATGCAGGGCGCCCTGTGCCACTGCACAGGCCGCCATCCACGAAGCCAGCCCTGCGTGGAGGAGACAGACATTGACATGTACACAAATCTATAATCATGGTCATAATTAGGATGGGTGCTAGGAGAAATTATGTATAAGCTCCTGAGCCCCCTATTATGCCAACACTGAGTCTTGCCCAGAGTAGATGCTTAAAAAATGTTTAATTAATTCAAGTGTCCCGACATTACAGAAAGAATTTCCATGGAAAAAGCATGGTGAATTATTAAACTAATAATACCTAAACTATATTGACTGTACAATCAGTGCCAGGCACTGCATTAAGCCCTTCTTATATTTGTGTCATTGAATCACCACATGGTCCCATTTGTTACGAATGATATTATTCTTACTTTTCAGATGAAGGAACAGGTTTTAAGAGACTGGGGAACTTGCCTAAGGCTCACTCACCTAATAAAGGGTGAAAGCTGGAAGCCAATCATTATCTAAGTCTCACACCTAAGCCTGTGCTTTTAAGTACAGTGCTGCACAGTTCCTCAAGGTCAAAAGCAAATATTTAGCCTCTCTCCATCACACCCAACCATGCCCCACTTCGTGAGAATTTCTCAAGTCTATTTTGATTCTGCTAAACTGAATTGGCCAACGTTAATTGAGCCTAGCCTCTGGCTCAATACCTCTGTGTGAGGTACTGCAAACCTTTCAGGTACCTGCAATGAAGCTAAGCCAATGCAGCTAGTTCCAGTGCATAGTAAACACCTTGAGATTAGTGGCTAGGCCTGATTCATCACAGAAGGTTGCAAGGCTTAAGGAAGTTAATGTATGTGAGGATATTTGCACAGTGCCTGGCACATAGTGCTCTGTAAGAGCTAACTGTGGTACTGACATCATTTTCATATACAGGTATTGATCGACTTACGACCTATGCAATTTATGACCGTTCGACTTTACGATCACAATCGCTAGCCACGACTGCTCCGTGTCTGGCAGCGCAAACATTGCCCAACTGGGCGTATGACAGTGCGGACCAGCTTCCGGCAGCACTACCATCTCCACGTGCACCATTTCAACTGTACATATAGCCTACTCAACTTATGACCAAATCGTGTTACGACCGGCCCGCGGTCCCGACCGTGGTTGTAAGTCGAGCACTAGCTGTATTCCAAGGCCCACTGTAGTGCCTACCGTATAGGGACCACTCATATTCTCAGATGAATAGATTGAAGTTAACAAGGTGAAAGAAAGCCGCAGAAGCTATATAATCCAGTTTGAAAACCAGAAGAGTTTTGTATAGAATGAGAAGGATGGCAATATAGTAATGGATTTGATATTGTGTTTAAACAAAGAAGAAGGAAAAAAACTCAGCAGCACGGGTTGACAGCAAGGGGTTAACCAAGCAAGAGGCAGGATGGAGGGGAGGAAGAAAATCTTCCACTCTGCTCTCACCTGTGTTCAGCGATGACGCATTACCCGTGGGTGATATTCCCCTCTCCGGTTGGCTTTCAACTTGAAGTTTAATAGCATGATGATATATATGTGTATATTTTGCACATATATTTATATATATACACATGCACATTCATTAAGGTCATTCTATGTTGTAAGAGGTAAAGGTCTA
>NW_016107330.1:4940194-5019069 GCF_001604975.1 Cebus imitator
AAAAAAAAAAAAAAAAAAGCCTAGAATTGGAAGACAGTGGTAAAAGACATGTGGGCTGGGTGGGAGAAAGAAAGTTACAAAGTAAGGAAAAATATAGTGGAAAACTCAGAGCAGAGTTGCGGACAATTCCTGTGGTTATAATATTGAAACTGAAGGAAACGTAACTTCAGAGTGGGCAATAGAGCGTTAGATGTTAATGAAACAAAGGGAAGATTGTGTGGGCAAGGTCGCCTAAGGGGAGGCTTATGAGGGGCATTTATACATGTGTGCTTTAGGGAGAGTAGAACAGGTAATGGGAGACCCATCAGCTCTGAAATCTCTTTAATTTATCTGGTGTTCATAATACCCTCTGTCTGAGTCTGGTTTTCACTGGCGTAACAATACCTGAGACCAGGTAGTTCCTAAAGAAAAAATGGTTTACTTAGTTCACAGTTCTATAGGCCGGGGAATTCAGGATGCATGGTGCTTGCGTCCGTTTGGCTTCTGATGAGGGCCACTCAAAACATGGTGGAAAAGATCAAAGAGGAAGCAAACACCTTTGAAAGGCAAAACCGAGGGGCTTCCTGGTATTATAACAACCCACTGTCTTGGAGACACCTTCAGTCTCCCCAGAGTGAGAACTCACTTACCCCTGCCAGAAGACACAAGCTATTTGTGAGGGATCCATTCCCATGACCCAAACACCTCCCCGAGGCCCAACTCCTAACACCACCACACTGGGGGTCAAATTTTAACATGAGTTTTGGTGGAGGGGAACCCTATCCAAACTAGAGCAACCTCTCATTGGACCGGCTTGAAGCATGTGCTCATGCCTGATTAATGACAGTGGCCAGAGGTGTGGAATCTCCAGCCCTAGATCTACAGCCGTAGGGCCAGCCTCACTAAAACCAGCTGCGAGGAAATGGAGGAAAGGGCATCTCCAAGGAAAGGTAGGATGTATTATGGTCAAAAGAGCAGATAGTGGGTATCGGGAGGTAGAAGCATTCATTGATGTTGCCTCTGATGTCACACAGAGCTGTGTTCACATCTTAGACACCTTGGGCAACATATTTCACATCTCTGAGCTTTAGTTTCACCCATTACATGCATTAAATATGAATGATAACAATCTACTGCAATGGACAATTGTGAGGATCAAATGCCTTAATGAAGATGGCATCCTGGCACATAGTCAGTACTCAGTAAAGATGGCTCCTCTTCCTCCTTACTGAGGAAGTCTGTCCTACCATAGAAGGAAGCATAGTTTATGTTAATTAATATGAGTTCATAATAAGCAATTGAATGATGAGAATCAGTGATGAAATTCATAATTCATTAATTGTATGCTTTCAATGAGCTTATTAACTCACTCATTCTCTACAGGGTTATTTTTTTCTCCCTTCTCTCAATAACCTTTTTTTCTGGACCTCATAAGGCGCTAATATACTTCCATCTTCCCTTCAGTGCTTTTGTTTACTTTCTCTGATTTTGAATTTTACCCCTCCCATCCTCACTTGAATATTGCCTGGTAATGACACAGTTTCCCCAGAAATGGGGTGCAGCCTTTGAGAAGCAAAGCACCCTGATGGTGCATGGAGAAAGTGTTTGCAACTGTGTTCATTTGCTCAAGCTGCCATGGCAAAGTACCTCCGGATTGGAAGCTTCAACAATAGAAATTTATTTTCTCACAGCCTGGAGGCTGGAAGTCCGGCAGCCTGGCTCCTCCCAAGGTTCTCTCCTTGCTTTGCAAATAGCATCTCTTCCCTGTATCCTCACAGGGTCTTCCCTTTCTGTTTGTGTCCTATCTTCCTGTTATAAGGACACCGATCATACTGGATTAGGGCCCACTCTCATGACCTCATTTTACCTTGATTACCTCTTTTAAGACTATCTCCAAATATAGTTGTGTTCTGAAGTTCCTGGAGGGTAGAGCTTCAGCATATAAATTTTGGTGACAGGTAAGTGGAGAAACCTTCAGCCCATATCAGTCAATTATGAGCTGTGAGCCTGTGAAGAAGGCTCTTAGCTACTCAGTTGTGATTACTGAAATCCATCTAAGCTAGGACAAGTAAGAGTTTACTAAAGAGATGCAAGGTATAATCTGAGGCAGGAACAGAAATCTAGCCATCCAACTGGAAATCAAAATCCCTATTTCTCAGGACTGTGACTATAGCTGTCGTCTTTGCTTTATTGTATATTCTGTTTCCTCTCTCTCTCTCTTATCCTTTTTTTCACTTACACATGGTCCAACAAAGAAACTAATCCCTAGTCAATATGATCTTTCCTCTCTAAATAGTTTTTGTATCTAAATCTTAATATTAATTCTTAAGATAGAAAATCTGTTGGATCGTTGAGTGTCCTTGATTGGTCAATCTCGAATCAAGTGTCCATCACTGGTCTAATCAGCTATGTCCAAGCCATAGGAGAGCAGAGCCGTGTATGACAGAAGAGGTTTCCCAGGCAAGTCCATTCAGTGAGTACTAAGGCAGAGGAATTCCCATGTAGGGGCTGTAGCATGAAGACGCATCCCAAAATATGTCTGCAACACAGTATAAGCCTCAGCGTGCTCATGTGTAAAGTAGACATCATGATTTGCACTTCACAGAGTCATTGTAAAGAATCAATGAGATAATGTGTTGTAGAATTCTTTGGTGACATGAAGCACCTAAAGTGTTTATAGAGTGGAACAAGAGCTTACTAATTACATTGCTGTATCCCTGCATCAGTTAGCTTTTGACACAAAGAGCTGTGTAACAAATTACCCCCAAATTTATACTCATTTGTTCTCATGAATCTGGATTATCTGATACTGGCTGAGATGTCTCTCACCTACTCCTGGGACCTGTGGACTAGCCAGGTCTCTTACTGTCTAGGAAACTGTGTTTAGTGTTTTCTCTTTAAATGTTATATCCTTCGAGGAGTAGACTACATGAGTCACAACTTTATAAATGTTATATGTGTAGTAAATCAATCATACTTTCATAGGCAAAGCTAAAATATATTCAGCATTCGTGTTTTGAATCCATGTTAGTGCATGACTTTCATACGGGTTCCTTGCTTCAAAAAGCAAGGCACATAAAACTCAACATTCTTGTGAATTAAATCAAATTCAGAGAGATTCCAAAAGAAGTTAGAGCTGTGAGATATGAAAGATATCACTAATAGTTCTCTTTCATTTCACAAGTAGAGAAGACAGAAGCTTAGAGAGATGAAGTAACTTGCCCAAAGGCCTCAAAACAGGTTCCAAATACATTTATTGTTGGGCTGAGTGAAACACGGGTCAGACTAAATCTGGAAATGTTGACACTGACAGGGAATTGCAGATTAACTTTAATGTGTGTATGAGGGTTTGTTGGTGTATTTGTTTTGTCGTTGTCGGATCAGACCTAACTTGATTTAGCCTAAAGATGTTGTTTATTGCTTCCTGGACTCTATCTGGAAATCTAGAAATAAAATGGAAAGGTATGAGTTGTCAAGCAGGAGAGAAACATGGAGAAAACACGGTTGCAATTGCCAAGTTGAGAAGATGGTTCACTACCTAATTTTCAGCTTTTTCTCTGGTCTCCTGGCCCTAAAATTCCTGATGAAATAGGTCTTAATGATGTATGTATATGAACCTCTAGTTTTTAAATTGCTTATTTGTGCTTCTTTATTATTGGAATTTGATTATGAACCGTAACATAATTACTAGCAGAGGAATCAGAGGTTGATAAAATGTTAGAAATTATACAGTTAAAAAACATGATACAGCTTATATTCAAAGCTTAGCACAGAATTAATAGCAAGAAAAATGCTAATAAATATACAGAAAGGCAAAAATAATTTCCAGTGTTCCCTGCCTTGAAAACCAGCCACAAAAGAGCCTTCTTAAACTGCACAGAAGATGCCAGGCCATCCCTCCTTCTTTGAGACCTCTCAATAGTTACGTCCTATCATCTCCTCTTGGTTATGACCTTTCTAATGGCCAAGACTGTCTTTCTCAAAACAAGACCTTTCTCAAATTATGAAAGCTGGAGGCAGTACTTTTTTGTCATTATTAGTCTCTCAGGCTTTGATGAAAGGGATTTTCTAAGTAAAAGCGCTTGGGTGAAAGTAACAGATTCAAAATATGCAAATTACCAAAAACTCATTCTGTAGTCACAAAAGAAGCCAAATTCCTACTGCTATCAAATGAAGTTCTCCCATCTGGGAGGGCTGGAGGTTTGCTTCTCCTATTTATGTGTTTCTTTCCAGGGTACCCGTGCTAGGACACACAAAAGCTGCAGCACCCACTATGGCTCCTGTGTCTTTGCTGTTTGCCTTTGAACATTGAGCAAGGACATGGGTTGCGAGTTACAAACGTTGCCTCGGGTTAATATTCTTGTACGTGAAAAATGTGATGAAATGGACGTTTGCACATCTCTAATTATTGCGAGTCTTTTAAGTAGAAGTGCTTTGTTGTATGAAATGGGATAGGCAGCTCCCTTGCTGACATCACCACTGCCTTAATGTTTTGTTTCTCTAGTCTACTGGCTTCTCTTGCTGAGTATAATTCACCAAACACACCACCATCCCTCCTGATTCTAACCCCATTCCCTCATGTCTTCACATTTTTAAAAAGGTATTGTATGCTTGGTATGCAAAGTCAAGCTGCTCAATGATCTCATGAGTTCTGTTGTTCCCCATGACATGGCAAGACGTGGTCCCGATTCTGACTTTATTTACACCTTAGCATCATCCAAGGAGCTTAATAAAATGCAGATGCCAAGGCCCACCTGTATGATGTCTAATAGAACACACTGGCTTGAGGCCTGGGAATCTGACTTATAAAACACCTTGTACAATTTTGGCCCAGGTGATCTGTGGATAAGACTCTGAAACACTGGTTTGGCGACTGAAAGTTGACTTAGCCATCCACCCTGGGTGTGACTTCTAGCTCCATCACATATTAACGGTAACGTGGGGAGCAAGTCACTCTTCACTTTGTTCTTCAATTTCTTCAAATCTACAAAACAGGGTGATAACATATACATCACTGCCTGGCATGAGTTCATGGCTGGTATCTAGAGGGAGCTCCATAAATATTTCTTCTTTTTCTTTTTTTGGGTCTGTCTTTAATATTTCTTCAGCCTGACCCAGTTGTCTGTAAGTCATTTCTTATTCAAGGACGTGATTTAGCAGAGAAAAGTTAGCATGAAATGCAAGGGTTTTATGGGACCGTTTTTGGTTTGGTTTTGTTAAATTAAAAAATTATGGAATAGATTATACTTACGCAAATGTGACTCTATGCATACATGTGTTTTAAAGAATGATTTTTAAAAGACCACAATCACCCAGTTTAATAAATAGGACATTATCAATATCTTGAAGTCTCTCCCATGATCCTCCCTGATCACATCTCCCTCTCCCCACCAGGGAAGCAACTACCCAGTATCTGGTGTATATTACTTCCATGCAGTGCTTTATAGAAACAGTCCTCGCAATATGGTCTCTGGACCAGCAACATCAGTATCACCTGGAAATTTATTAGAAATACAGATTATTTGGCCCCATTACCAGACCTATTGAGTCAGAAACTGTGAGGGAGAAACCCAGGAATCTGGGTTATAAAAATCTCATCAGGTAATTTTGATGCGTGCTGAAAACTGCAGGCTTGTGGTAAATACTGTGTGTGTGTGTGTGTGTGTGTGTGTGTGTCTAAACAATACATTATTTAGTTTTAACTGATTTTGACCTTTATATCAATGAAATACTACTTTGTGTATTCTTTTGTTACTTGATATTTTTTTCTACATTATGTCTGTGTGATTCATCCATATTCATATGTGTATTCATAAGGCCATTCATTTAAAGCTATTTACTATCTGTTGCTGAATATACCACAATTTATTTATACATTTTACAGCCAATAGACATTTGGTTTTTTTCTAATGTTTTGCTATTTTGAGCAATGCTACCATGAACATTCTTGAATATTTAACTGATGCACCTGTGCAAGAGAGTGTCTCTAGAAAAGTGTTTTTCCAGCCTTTTTTACGACATAGTAAACATGGAAAATGATATTTGTAAACAGGGGTAAGTAAGCAGGCTTCTCAGGGCATAGAGTGGATTTGTAGGCTTGGTTCTCTGAACTCCTAGTCAAACACGTCCTATGTAAAAAGGGTGGGAGTCTTTTTAAACATTTCCAGACTGCTTTGTGGCTGGGTTTCTCAAGGAAAATGAGATTTTGCCAATTAGATGCACAAACACAAGATGGGGACCCATGAGGCCAAGGCCGTCCTCCCAGCTGCTCCTGTCATTGCTGCTAACAAACTCCCTGCAGCAGCCTTTTGGGGCCCACATTCATGGGGCATAGTGTCCTCTATAAGTGTGTGTGTGTGTGTGTGTGTGTGTGTGTGTGTGTCCATGTCCTTTATTAAGTTAACAAAATTCCGTTCCCTTCCTAGTTTGCTAAAGGTTACTTCCTCATCATCCTCATCATCATCATCCTTAGTAATTGAATTTTATGGGCTGCTTTTGTTTTTCTATCCTTTATTAAGATGGTGAATTATACTGTGTTAGTTTTCTGAGACTGCCTTAATAAAATATCAAAAACTAGGGAGCACAGGGGGCGTATATGACAAAACTGTGTTGCCTTGCAGTTCTAGAGGCTGGAAGTCTGAAACCAAGGTATTGGTAGGATTGGTTCCTCTGAGGACTATGAAGAAGACTCTGTCCCAGGCCTCTCTCTCACTTCCTGGCAGCCTCAGGCATTCCGAGTCCTGTAGATGGTCCTCTCTCTGCGTCTTTACACCTTCTTTCCTCTGTGTGTCTGTCTCTGCATTTAAATCTCCTCTTTCTATAAAAACACCAATCATACTGAATTAAAGCCCACCTTAATGACCTCATCTTAATTTGGTCACCTGCAAAGACCTTATTTCTAAATAAGCTCACATTCACAGGTTCTAGGGGTTACGACTTCATCACCTTTTGGAAGGACACAAGCCACCCGATAACACACATTAATGATTTTCTAATGTTGAACCAATCTTGCATTTGTCATGTTGAATTTTTTAAATACATTCTTGAATGTAGTTTTCTAATATTTTATTTAGATTTGACTTAGGACTTCTGCCTATACATTCATCAATAAGATTGGCCTGTAATTTTTCTTATACAAGTTTCCTTTGTCTGGCTTGACTATCAAAGTTGTCATTAACTTCATAAAATAAGTTTTAGAAAATAAAACCTTTTCTTTTTTACAATCTTTTTCTCGGGAAAATTTCAAACACACAAAAGTAGAGAAAATAATATAAAGAATTCCCCTGTGCCCATTATGTAGCTTCAAAAATTAACAATATGTGGCAAATTGTATTTTGTCTATTACACACCCAACCCTGAATTATTTCAAAGCAACCCCACACATCATATCATTTTATCCACAAATATATCTGTATGTGTATCTAACAGGTAGGGTATCTTTTTAAAACCACAGCCACAATGCCATTTGTAACACCTAAATTATTTTTAAACCTATAGGAAGTTAGAACAGTAACATGGACTTCCACATGCCCATTTCTTGGTTTTGATATTTATTAACTCATAGTCAATTTTCTTCCATGTCCCCTTACACCCACAGCTCCCTCCAAATTCTTTTGGAGCAATTCCCAGGTATTATATCATTCTAATTTAAAGTGTTTCAATCTATAGACATTCACCCACTGCATTAGGGGCAGAGAGATGATGGGGTATTTCTAAGCTAATGTTCTTTCACAGGAAAACAGAAACTCCCAGGAAAAGATGTTCCTTCCCTGTCCACCCTCATGTTTATTTACATTCTTAGGCAGTTGCTTCCAAACCTAACTGGTCTCATCAGAGTCATGTGGAGACCTTTTTTTTAAAAAAAAAAAAAAAAAAACAGAGATGCTAGGAAATTCTCTGAGATTCATGTCTAAATGATAAGGATTCTTTAACAACAAAATAGCATCTTTACCACACCTGAAAATTAACCCGGATTCCTTTTTTTTTTTCTTTCTTTTTTTGAGATGGAGTCTCACTCTGTTGCCCAGGCTGGAGTGCAGTGATGAGATCTCTGCTCATTGCAACCTCTGCCTCTCGGACTCAACACGTTCTCTTGCCTCAGCCCCCCAAGTAGCTGGATTACAGGCGCCCACTACCACACCCAGCTAATTTTTATATTTTGAGTAGAGACATTGTTTCACCGTGTTGGCCAGGCTGATCTTGAACTCCTGACCTCAGGTAATCCACCTGGCTTGACCTCCCAAAGTGCTGGGATCACAGGCTTGAGCCACCGCGCCCGGCCTCGATTCCTTCATCCGATTAAATATCTAGTGACTGCGCAAGTTTCCCATATTGTATCATCATTTTTTAATCTGTTGATTGATCTGAATGAGGATGCAAACCAAGTTCACACACTGCATTCAGTTGATCTGTCTCTTGAGACTTTTTACCTCTATCGCTTTTAAATTTATTGTACATTGGCCATTTATTTATTGGAGAAACTGAATCATTTACGGTGTGACTGTCCCACATTCTGGATTTTTTTTAGTCTGTGCATGTTGTCAGTTGACATTTTCTTCCCTCCCATGTATTTTCTGTAAATTGGTGATAGTTAGATCCAGAAGCTTCATCAAATTCAGCTTCATTATTTTTTTCTTTTTTTTTTTGGCAAGACCATTTCCAACATGCTACTGGTACTGCATACTGCGTCAATCAAGAGGTAGATAACGTCTGTTTTGTAAAGCTACAAACTATCTCACAGACTTTTTTAAGTGACCATTGAATCTGTATTTATCATAGGCATAAGGCATTTCAAATGACGTAATTTTTGGCATATTGTAAAGTTCACATAAAATTGTCATATGACTTATTTAAATGTATCTAAATACTAAAGACTTTTTATTGCCTGGCAGAGGAGCAGACAGGCTGGGAAAAGAAGAAGGAACAAGTAAGTTAAGCATGCCCAATCCTTTATCCCAAATTCACCAATCAGATAAGACACCAAACTGGGGGGAGAGAGAGGCGAGGGCATTAAACCAATGTTTCCTTCACAGGAAAATGTGGAATCACACATAAAGAGATTTTGCCTCTCCACCCTCATGCATACATCCTAGGCAGTTATTCCCAAACTTAATTGATCTCATCAGAGTCACATGAAGGCATTTTTAAACAATAGACATGCTTGGAGATGGACAGAGGGGCCTTGAAATCTGTCAAGCAGACATCTCTTGTTGGTGCAGTACTGTCAGGGGTCTGGAGTGTTCTAGAAAACCCACAGCCATACAGGTGGTACCTTGGTCCAAAGCTATAGCCCTGAGTATAAGCAAATCATTTTCTTTTTCTTTTCTTTTTTTTTTTTTTTTTTGAGATGGAGTTTCACTCATGTTACCCAGGCTGGAGTGCAATGGCGCAATCTCGGCTCACCGCAACCTCCGCCTCCTGGGTTCAGGCAATTCTCCTGCCTCAACCTCCTGAGTAGCTGGGATTACAGGCACGCACCACCATGCCCAGCTAATTTTTTGTATTTTTAGTAGAGACGGGGTTTCACCATGTTGACCAGGATGGTCTCGATCTCTTGACCTCGTGATCCACCCGCCTCGGCCTCCCAAAGTGCTGGGATTACAGGCTTGAGCCACTGTGCCCGGCCTGCAAATCATTTTCTTTGTCAAAGAACAAATATAAGGATGCCCATCTCCTAGACTTGTTTGAGGAGTAAATGAGATGGCACATGCATTCACTCGTTCAATATTTATGAAATTGGGTGGGGTGTGGTGGCCCACGCCTGTAATCCCAGCACTTTGGGAAGCCAAGTCAGGCAGATCACCTGAGGTCAGGAGTTCAAGACCAGCCTGGCCAACATGGTGAAACCTCCTCTCTACAAAAAATACAAAAATTAGCCAGGCATGGTGGTGGGTGCCTGTCATCCCAGCTACTGGGGAGGCTGAAGCAGGAGAATCACTTGAAATGCCTGCTATGTGCAAGGCAGGGTCCTGGACATTGGGACAGGCAGAAAAAGCCACAGAGAAGGTTGCCTTCACTGGGCACGATGGGCCTCAAAGCAGCAGTGACAAGAACATAGGATGAGGGTCACAGAAGAACGGCACAGGAGATTCTCTGGAAACTACTACAGGGGCCCCCTAGTCATCCCTACACCCCCTCACTACAGGCCAAAAACCCCACCAGTTTACAAGGTGGGTCACTGTGATAGGTTGGGAATTGTACCCCCTAAAAAATCCAGATGTCAAAGTCCTAACCTCTAGTGTCTCAGAATGTGGCCCTACTTGGACCTAGGGTCATCGGAGTAGGGACTCAGCTAAAATGAGGTTGCATTCGAGTCAGGTGGGCCCAATCCGATATGACTGGTGTCCTTATCAAAACGGGAACTGTGGACTCAGACAGACACACAAGGATAACGCCAGGTGAAGGCGAAGGCACAGATCAGGGATGCATCTTCAAGCCAAGGAGCACCAAAGATTGCCAGGCAACCACCAGAAGCGAGGGGAGAGGCACAGGACACGTTCTCTCTCATGGCCGCAGGAAGGAAACAATTTGTATGCTACCTTGATCTTGGACTTCTAAGCCTCCAGAGCTGTGGGGCAATACATTTCTCTCTGGTTTCAGCCACCCAGCCTATGGTACCTTATTAAAGCAACCCTGGGAAACTGTTACTAATACACCCCATACGCAGACATTGATTTGGTGAAATGACAATCCACATTTATCAGCAACTACATATGTGCCAGGCATTTTTGAAGGCACAGTCCAGCTTCATCATGCTGATGCCTCATAATGACTCTAGAAGGTAGGTACGGTTATGATTCCTGTTTTGCAGAGGATGAAACTGTGGTACGGAGGTTAAGCAATCTGTCCAAGGTCACACGGGCAGTACATGGCCAGGATTCAAACCCAGCAAATCTGGAGTCTGGCGAGCCCACGCTTTCAACCTGCTGGATCCCACTTGAGCTTGGAACGCTGAATGTTTGTTTAAGGAGGCTTGGAACCAGTTTCATTGGATAGTTCTGAAAGGATTTCTAATGCTCGTCACTGGCACTATGCCATGTCAAGAGGCCTCCTTTCTTGCTTGGTTTCCTTTGATCTAGTTGGTCAAAACAAAAACCCAACAGCTGCTCCAGCTGGGTTTCCTGGAAGAGCTATGTTTGCTTCCACAGGGGTAAATCCCCCAACCTTGTTCATTCTTCACCAGATTGGAGGGGCAAAGACAATTGAGGTGCATGTATGTATTTTTTTATCAGCAGCAACTTCAGTAATTACTTCTGCACACATAAAGCAAGTCTGCTGGGAGGCAAACTGCAGCCATCTGATTTTAAAGAAACTCAGTGCCACTGGGCAAAACAAGAATCCCAGGACTGCCACTGCAAGGTCAAGGGTACCAGAGGCAGATACACCTGCATTATCACTCCAGCTCCCACGCCAAGCTCAGTGTTCTAGCTCTGAATCCTGCCTCATGGGTGTCCCGAAGTAATGCCCATGAAGCATCCTGCCTGGGAACAGGCCATTCTAGAAGGCTGATAGGCACCCTCCCTCCTCCCACCTTATCTACCTGGCATTTCCTCTCTGTTGGTGATACTACTATGTTCTGGAATCCTATGTCATTTCAATTCAAGGACATTTTATCAAGTACCTTCTGGAAGAAAAGCACAGAAATTGACACAGGAAATAAAGAAATGAACAAGAGAGACCCTGCTTCCTACCATCATGTTGCTTCCTGGAGCCCCAAAGGCTCCCATGGGAAGCCACAGGAGACTGGTCCGGTGAGCAAGTTTCCATGAGGGCCACATACTGTTCTAATTTGCCTGGGACTGAGAAGGTTCCTGGGGCATAGGACTTTTGGGTAAAGTCCTGGGCAAACCGGGAAGAGCTGGTGGCCCTCGTTCCAATACCCCAGCTCCCCAGCTCCCCACATCTACAGTTTAAGTTATCACTGGATCAGCTTAATTCTGTTTTTCTCTCTTACATATAGTATAGTGAATTTCCAAGGGAGATTTTGTCTGAAAAAAATATTTGTTACCTGAAAAATAAGAAGTGAAACTATTTGATACCTTTCCCTTCTGTCTTCTATGGGCTGTTTCTTTTATAGATGTTTTGCCCATACCATGCTTCAGAAATGACTCAATCACTGGGCAGGCCAGGTACAGAATTTCTGCAGTCCACAAATAGAGTCGTTCATGCTTGCTTGGGACAGCTTACAATGAACCACACTTGAAAATTACCACTGTCATTACAATTCCAACCCGAAAGATGTTGTCTTAGGCCAGGAAGTCTCTTCCTTTTACCTAGGTACTGGGACAAATCATTAATTCTTATTCCTGAGAATACAGAAGCCACTGTCTACCTTCTAGACCCTTTGTGCCCAAGTGTATTCAAGCATCTTGCTCTGCAAGGGTGTTAACATGTATCTCTCTCATTCTGGGGATTTGGGCCAATGCTTCTCATTAAAGAATGCTCTAATTCCTTGCAAGACATTGATCCCCCATTAGCCAACACATAGAAGCCCTCGGGCTCTGAATAGTCTTGCCTGCTTGGAAACTGATCCTCTTACCCAGGAAACAGGAGCTCAGCCTGGTGTACCTCCAGCTCCAGGGACTTGTTTCACTGCAGAAGTCGGTTCGGCTTGTAGCCACCCCCAAATCTTCCTGCCAGGTTTCTTTTCTGCCTGTTCCAGGAGCTCGGGATGCCTTCACAGTTGGTGAGGTTGCCTTGACACTGGCAATCACCTAGGGATGCCGAGTGCCCTTTAGGGAAGAATTCAGCCAGGAAGATAATAGATGCTAATGTCAGAAGGGGAGCCCTGGAGGGAAAGAAACAGGAGAGAATCACCTTGCAAGGAGTGGAGTGCTGTTTCTGTAATTTCCCTGTGGAATTTCGATCTGCCCTTGTCGAGAATGAGGTCAGACAAATGAGTTTATTTATTCTCCAGGGTGACTCACAGAATGGAAGCATTTGCAGAGCAAAGGAGGAGTCGGGAGTAAACCACAATTAGCAATATTACCAGAACCTGGCACTTCCAAGAAAGATCGTTTCCTCCCTTCCTTCCTCCCTGCCTCCCTTCTTTCCTTCTTCCTTCCTTTCTTTCTTCTTCCTTCCTTCCTTCCTTCTTCCTTCCTTCCTTCCTTGCTTTCTTTTCTTTTCTTTTTTCACTTTCACAGACTATTAATTGGGCTGCAGCTTTTTCAAACAAAACAATTCCCTGAAGTCTGAATCTTTCCTTCTGGGTTTGCAGGCTCTATCAAGGAATTTCGTCAAGTCCCCAGATTTCAAATTATTTTTTGAGGCTGAACTGCCATGTGTCATGGCAGAAACAAACATGTTCTTAATTCTAAGAGGAAAAACCCCATTTTCTAGGGTTACTCTAAAAGAGGACATTGATAGCAGAGGCTACTGACTCGAAGAGGAAACAGCTCTACCCAATTACAAAATGGGGAAAGGATCTGAATAGACATCTCTTTAAAAAAAAAAAAAAACGTAAAAGAGCCAATAAATGTATAAAAAGATGCTCAACATCATCAACTATCAGGGAAATGAAAATCAAAACCAAAATGAGATATCATTTCACATTCACTGCGATAGTTATGATTTAAAAATTAGGTAATAACAAGTGTTGTTGAAGATGTGGGAAAATGGGAATCCTTATATGTTGCTGGTGGGAATGCAAAATGGTGCAATCTCTTTGGGAACAATCTGCGAGCCCCTCAAAAGGTTAAACATACTGTTACCTTATGGCCCAGAAATTCCACTCCTAGATATGTACCCAAGAGAATTGAAGATGTATATCCACGTGAAAACCTGCACAGAAATGTTTATAGCAGCATTCATAATAGCAAGTGGAAGCAACCCCAAGTTCATCAACTGACAAGCAGATAAATAAAATGTCTATCAATATAATGAAATAGTGTTTGGCCCTAAAAAGGAAGGAGTATGGCTACACCCTACAACGTGGACGAGCCTTGAAAACATTACGCTAAGTGAAATAAGCCAGACACAAAAGACCACACATTGTATGATGCCACTTACACAAAATGTCTGGAATTGGAAAACCATAGATGTAGAAAATAGATTAGTGACTGCCCCTGGTAGGGACGGGAGATCGGGGTGAGCAAGGAGAATGAAGGGAGAAATAGGGAGTGATTTTTAATGCATAAGAGGTTTTTCTTGGAGTGATAAGAATCTTCTAACATGATTGTGGCTGCACAATCTGTAAATATACAAAAAATATTGAATTGCATACTTTAAGCAGGTGAATCGGATGAGGTTTGAATTACATGTCAATAAAATTGTTATTACAGAGGAAAGTGAAATGGAAGGAAGTGACGCATGAGCTGGCTGCTGAGGACTAAGTGGCAGTCAGCAGGGGAGAGGAAAGGAGCTTCCTGGGCAGTGTTAACAGCCTGTGCAGCATCCCTGTGGCAGGAGAAAGTGTGGTGAGCCCAGGGTTGCAAAAGACAACTTGTGGGGCTGAAATCTGAAAGGGATGGAGAGCAAGGAGTAAGAGGATGATGGACAGCAAGTAGGGGCAAGATTCTGTTGGACATTGCAGGTGGGAAAAGGAGTATTGTCTGTATTCTCAGAGCAAGGGAAACTGTTGCAGGAAATGACTGTCAGGTTTACTTTATGAAAAGGTGGGCTTCGCTGCAGCATGGAGAATGGATCGGACAGAAGGTAGAGTGGAAAGAAGGGACCGTCGGGAGACCGTAGAGCAATCCAGGTGACAGTGACAAATGCCATCCAGGAGTTTAGGGTCATCACAGGTACCTTGAGAAGTAAGCATGTTAGCAATTGTCATCTTCATTCGCTGCATTGAGAAATTAAGTGGCTTCATCTGAGGCCACTGGGCAAGTTAGTATCAGAGATGGGTCTCTCTGTTTTACTCTTGCAAATCTTCCCTATACCCTCCCTCCCTCCCTGAAAACACTGGGTCTTTTCTCTGGGCTCTTGGCAAGTACCAAGTTAGCATTTGTTTTGGCCCCTACTCTTCAGAGCACATGGATGTACTTTTCTTCCCCCTGAGTTGCTGAAAGTGAAAAATGGAACACCACCAAATACTCAGGCATGCGCTCTGGAGACACAGGTCTCCACCTGTGACCTGAGGCCTAATCTCTCTCTGTCTCAAGTGCCCAGTCGATAAGGTGTTGTGTAGAGTAGAACCAAGCTTAGAGATTGTTGGGAGAAGTCAGTAAAACAATCTCACAAAGAGCTTAGGACAGAACCTGGTGTATATTAAATACTCAATGAATATTGGCCACTATTATCCTTTACAGAATTATTATTACTTTGAACAAAGAGCAAACAGACAACAGCAGGCATTGTCCTCACATCTCTGGTGGCTTCGGCATTTTATTGGTGCCTCTCTGAGCAAAACTCTCTTCCTAACATCTCCTATGCACAATGGCCCAACATCTGTCCCTGAGAACTAACCAAGACTGAGGCTTGGGAGCCTGGTGCTCTAGGACGAGATAGCAGGTGGATCCAGTGTTGCTGACCCAGCACATGCAGTGTTTGTCTCCTTTGCATCCTTGTGTATTTCCTGTGGAATTCAAAGGCTGTCTCTCAATGCCTACTCGCCACTTCGTCCGTACACAAACACGGGATCAGCCTGGCTTCTTGGATGTGACCTGTTCAGTTGCACAGGGCCCTGTTCTTAGAAGGCCCTTGCACTTCATTCATTGCTCTGATCTCAGCATTTGGAAATTCTTAATAGTTCTTGATCCGAGGTACCTGCATTTTCCTTTTGCACTGGGCCCTGCAGATGATATAGCAAATCCTGCAATGTGGCCCCTTCAACTGCAGCAAGCAAAGGGCATGGTGGTATGGGAGATCATCCAAGAGCTGACTTAGAGTCAGCAATGAGAACCTAGCACTGGCTGTAGCCATGGGCATGTCTGTGGGCTTCTAAGCAATTGTGAGAGATAGACAGTTAAGATTGAAGAAGCCATAAAAAGAACGCACAGGGACTCAGGAACTACACCCTTGTTCCCTCTCTTACGCTGCTCAATGCTCTAGTTTCTCTTCAGGCTAAGAACAAGGGCGATGTCTATATTAGTTTGCTGGGACTGCCATTCAAAGTACCACACATTACATGGCTTGAACAACAGAAGTCAGTTGTCTCACAGTTCTGATGGCTGGAAGTCCAAGATCGAGGTGTTGGCAGGGTTGGCTTCTTCTGGACTTGTTTTAGCTTGCACATGGCTACCTTCTCCCTGTGCCTACACACTTCTTCTGTGTGTTTCTGCATTCTTATCTTCTCATCTTCCAAGGACACCAATCCTATCAGATCAGGACCCACCCTAGTGACCTCATGTTAAATTAATTAGCTCTTTAAAGACCATATCTCCAAATACAGTTACATTCTGAGTTAGCCGGGGTCAGGACTTCAAGTGGCGCTAAGGACGAGCCAGGCAAGAGGTCAGGCTCTGCAATCCCAGTTCTAAATTTTCACATCTGTAAAGTGGAGATACTTTCTAGGACTACTGTAAGGACTGAATTAGACAATCCATGTTCTGCATTTAGCACAGTAGCAGTTGATAAATATTAGCCATCATTATACACTATCTACAACTCCCACCTCATACTGCTAATCCCATTCATTCAGTCTTAGAATTATGTGTGCATAATTCCTCTGCAGCTATGCAGCTTCCAGAAAAAGTTCTAAGCCCACTTTGTAGACATACTCACATTCCCTAGATTAATATTCCTGGATAGCCCAAATTCTTGATGTAACACAAGACTCTCCTGATTTTCTTGGTGGGGAGCTTAGAACTGTAACACCATCACTTGAATTTTCTGTACACCAGTCTTAATTTTTAGTCTTCAAATTTGCAGGCCTGTGGCTGTTTTCATAATCTTGGCTGCATATATTTATGTAAACTGTGCTAATGAAATTCAACTACTTGATAGTGTGTTTGGGGAGAGGAACCTACTCCTCCTAAGAAGCCATATATGAATTGAGGGGAAATTTAATTTGATGAGAGCAATTGGAATTACAATTGAGTTTTGTAAATGCTAATATTTTTATTAGTGCTTGTAAAACCAGCTAATGACTTGGAAAGTGAGTGAGATTTCATGATCTCCAGGTAAGCCTATGATAACAGAAGCCACAGGTTGGGGAAATCTACTGACCTCCGGGACTTTTAGAGACATTTGGTTCTATTACCTTGACACCGTTTTACATTTTATGACAGATACCGTAGGCCCCTTTGCCCAACATCCACTGCCGTTTCTGATCCCCTCCCCACTAGTTTTCCTCTGTACTCATCTATTTTCTCATTCTCCCTTGCAGCTAGAGGTAGTCATGTGACACTATTCTGACCAATGAGGCCACAGCAGAAACATGGGCGTGATGAACCTAGGAACATTTTCATTTCTGGATAAAAAGAAACCAAAGATTCTGGCACCACAAGTCCCCCTCACTTCACTCTTACCTGTTATCCCTAAACACAGAAACTGTATCTGGAGCTGCAGCAGTCTTGGACCCGTAAGCCAACAGAATGCAGTGCTAAAGATGACAGAGTGGGAGGACTGAAGAGATTGAGTCCTTGGGCAGCTGAGCCAACAGCAGCACATATTTAGCTCTGATCTCCTTGTCATTTGAGAAACACAGGTTCTAATCTATTTAAGCTACCACTGGTGAGTTTTCTGAAACTTGCAGTCACAGGCATTCCTGAGGGACATACAGTTCTGTGGACATCCTCAAGGCCTCAGGAGTACTTTCGAGGAAAGTTTTAAAAATAGATCCCAGAGAAACCCCTGAACTAACGTTTGGTGGCTTCAAGGGGAATTCCTGGGGCAGATAATTAAGTGGACCCAGCCTCAACAGAAACAGGCAAACTTCCATGGTGAGAAAGCAACAGGAAAAAGCTGGGGCTGGGGTTGGAAATGGGGCCAAGTAGGATGTGGAGTCCAGGAGGTCAGTAACGGGACACCTAATGGAATGCATCATCTCTGACTCTGTATACAGCACATCCTCACTTAACGTCCCTTGGAAACTATGACTTTTAAGTGATATGATTTATAATGAAACCAATTTGGTTTTTCTTATCAACGTTATGTCAAAACCACATTGAATGAAATTATGTTACTCTAGGACCCTGATACAGTTTAGCTATGTGCCCACCCAAATCTTACCTTGAATGGGAGTTCTCATAATCCCCATGTGTTGTGAGAAGAACCCAGTGGGAGGTAATTAAATCATGGGGGTGGTTACCCCTGTGTTGCTCTTCTCATGATAGTGAGTACTAACGAGATCTAATGGTTTTATAAGGGGCTTCTCCCCCTTTGCTTGGCACTTCTCTGTCCTGCTGCCATTTGAAGAAGGATGTGTTGCTTCCCCTTCCACCATGATTGTAAGTTTCTTGAGGCTGCCTCAGCCATGCGGAACTGTGAGTCAATTAAACCTCTTTTCTTTATAAACTACCCAGTCTTGGGTATTTCTTCATAAGAGCTTGAGAACAGACTAATACAGACCCTCTGTACTGTTTTTAGTTAAAGTGACAGTTTCTGAGAGCCTAGGGCAACGTTAGTTGATAACTTACAGAATGTCGTATGTGTGTATATTTTATGTGCATATAGTTCCATCTGCTGACATTGCTCTGTGCTGTCATGTCACAGAAGCAATAAAAGTAAACAATACATGTGCTTCACCCTGCAGTTTACACATCTTTGTCTTCTGATCAGCCCAGCTGTTTTGTGTTCTAGCAGTATTCAGGGTAGAGGACACAGGAAGGAAGGAATGAGAGGCTCTGTGGTTCCCTGAAGAGGGGCCTCTGGAAAAATTGCCCAAATGGCAGAGGCCTCTTCTGCTTGGAGATCCTTCCAAGGCTTTGGTTCAGTAATCATGCAGGCTGGGAGCGGGGAGGAGGAGCTGTGAGATGAAGGGGTAGGTGGAATCCTTGGGGTGGCAGATGGGGCTGGCAGAGAATGATCAATGTCCAGGGAGTGAAGGCAGGTGCAGTGCTGATGCCCTACCCCACTGCGGGCATCCGACTTGCCTGAAGCTGCCCCCACGGCCGGCTCTACCTCACCTCCACTGCAGAGGTGCAGTGGCAAGGCCCAGCTGGCAGGCTCTGGGTGATGAATGGGCTCCTGCCTCCCCACCTTTCCTTTTTCCTCTGCATGCCTGTGCAGGGAAGAGGGGATGTGTCATTTCTCATGTCGGCCGCAGGCTCACACATCTGATGGATGAGCTGGAGAGCTGCTTCCTTCTCGGTGCGCCTGTTTCCTCCCACCCCCTGAAGCTGACGCTGCAGCCTTAGCTTTTGCTCTTGTAAGTGGAAAGATTCTTGGTAGAACTGCAGGCAGCTTAGCCAGGCCAGAGGAATAGCACAGGTGTGTGCAGTTCAATACCCTTAGGCGGACTTCACAGATCCTGGCTGCCACTAAGCATGCTGGTGACATGGGCATGGAGAGGTGAAGCCTGAACTAATATGCACGAGGACCAAGTGTGAGCCAGGCCCTGTGAAAAAGGGTTGTCTTCTTTAAGCCTCATGAAAATGTGGCAGCCTCGTTTCCATTTTGCAAACAAGGAAACAGTCAAAAAACTTTGTCATGTATTGGAGATCACATAACTACTAAGTGGAAGAGCCAAAATCTAATCCCAAATTTCTCCAACCCCAAAGAGAACCAATAATTAGATTAAATATTCATGACATTCCCCTTCAAATCTGAGAAGAAGCTCAGATTTGGTCTAGGCTCACCATGAATGATGCAAATTACTTAAACTATAAATGACATGTCTGTGTCTGGCATTTACCTCGGCACCAATAGCTACGCCTTTAGTTTCTATGCTTTCTTCCTTTGCCTCTTATTCATTATCTCTCCCTCCTCCTTCTTTCTTTAAGAAAATTCACGTTCTAATCTCACAAGTTTGAATCCCTACCTGGCATTGTGGGTTGGAGTGTTGACAGGTCTGCACAGGATCACAACCCATGTGGAAGATACAGACATTACATTGCTCCTTTCCTTCTTTGTGAGGTCACTCTGAGGCCCTAGTATTGGTCCTTTGTTTATACCATCTCTTTTGTCCCTCTTTCAATTTTCATGAGCATGTTAGATGTGTCCAGAAAACATCATAGGTGCACAGAAAAAAGAGCCTAAATTAAACCGTTGATTAACCTTGTTGGCGTCTCCAAGGTCATAGGTTAATATCTTCTCTCAACCCCGGCAACAGCTGGTGTCAGCATACCTTCTTTCTGAATACAACATCTAACTCCTCCATATGCAGCCTCAGTTTCCCCAAGGTGGTCAGCCTTTGAGTAGGCTCCGAGGGGTTGAAGGTCACAAGTCCATTGTCCACCTCTGCTTTCCCAAGCAGAGACTCTCTTCCAACAGACCCATCAAATCACAATAGAAATTAACTCCATGCATACTCATTCTGCCTGGTAGGGTTCTCAGCACACTACCTGAATTATGTTTTCTCCTCTTCACGATAAACTAATAAGGGAGTTTCTTATCAGTTTTATCCCCATTTACAGATGAGAAAACCAAAGCTCAGAGAGATGAGTGAACTTGGCCATGATCACACAGGTAGCAGATGGCAGAGCAGGACAAATCCATGCATTCTTGGCTCACAGCCTACCTCCCTAACCATCATGCAAATTTGCCTCATGCCTTGTGTGCCACTGAAGCGTCTCCAAAACAGAAGCAACAACTCCGGCAATTTCCTTTGTGTCGCAAAGCTGTACAATTGATCTGCAATTGATCTGCCTTTCCCACCTCACCACACAAAGGTCTTTGGGATGAGGGTTCCCTAAGGAGTGGAGACATACTTACAGACCTACTGCAGTCGCAGAAATAGTAATCGCGTCTGCCATGGTTGGGGCCTGCCAGGTGGGCCACTAGGCCCTCCAGATAAAGCTCATGGCATCCTTGCAAGCTACTGTTCTCCCATGTTACAAATGAGGCCACTGAGGATTAGAGAGGTTTTATGACTTAACCAACATCAGACAGCCAGTAAAAAAAAAAAGGACCTGAAATTTACACCATTCTGTCTGACTCCATCTAAGAGAAGGCGGTTCTTCTTTCCAGAAGTCTAAAACCTGGACCTGGGCAGTTTCCCTGGCAAAAATCCTGCCAGGGAAACTGCCCAGGCCCAGGCTTTAGACTTCTGGAACATCAGGCCAAGTAGATTCTAGTACCACCAATATA
Organism: Cebus imitator; assembly: GCF_001604975.1. Lineage (NCBI taxonomy): Eukaryota > Metazoa > Chordata > Mammalia > Primates > Cebidae > Cebus > Cebus imitator. Next base: position 4,961,309 of record NW_016107330.1, read on the forward strand.
AAATGCCAAAAACCCCATAAATTCTGTGTATTTCATTCATGAGTGCTTTATGAGCCAGCTATCTGTGAACATAACTTTTCTTTACCAACTCTGGAATGCCTAGATCATAGAGAGCCCTCAGGAATCATAACTCCTTGGCCGAACTCGTTCAGATCTTTTTTAGCAGCTGGAGATACAAAGGTCCCCAGTAAGTATGGCTGTGTTTGATGTGATAGAATGAGAGGAAACTCTGGAGTCAGACCTGTGCTTACCTAGAGGTTCGATCACCTTCTTGCTGCATGTCCTTAGGCATGTTTAACCTCTATGAGTCTGTTTCCTCATCTGTCAAATGAGGAGGATGATATTTAACTCACAGTGTGGTTGAGAAGGTAGAGAAATATTTATCAGATGGTTTTCCTTCGCTCTTAAGCCGATTCCCCAAACCTTACTCTAACCACAAAGTCACGGCTGTCAGGTTCTGCTGACATTTGTATCTCATCTCCAGCCATGTTTGCTTCTGGGCTCAAACCACATGGCCTTTGGTAACATTTTTTTTTTTTTTTTGAAATGGAATCTCGCTCTGTCATCAGGCTAGGGTGAAGTGGCATGATCTTGGCTCACCGCAACCTCCAACTCCCTGGTTCAAGCGATTCTCCTGCCTCAGCCTCCCGAGTAGCTAAGATTGTGAGTGTGTGCCACCACAGCCAGCTAATTTTTTTATTTTTAGTAGAGATGGGGTTTCGCCGGGTTGGCCAGGATGGTCTCAATCTCCTGACCCTGTGATCCACTCACCTCGGCCTCCCAAAGTTCTGGGATGATAGGCGTGAGCCACCGCGCCCAGCCAGGCTTCAGTCACTCTCATTCGATGACTCAAATGTCCAGTTGTCTTTCCTTCTCCAAGATCTTTGCATATTCTGCCTCTCCTTCCCATGAGCTGCCAGAAACATGGACCCTCCCAGTTTCTCCCTCTCATGCACATGTATACATGAGACACAGACACAAAGAGAGACAAAGACGCACACCCCCAAAGAGAGCCAGAGACAAAAAGCCACACATACAGAAAGTGGGAGACTCAGCTGTACACACCAAAGAAACACATAGACATGAACACACGTAGACATGCAGAGAGACCCAGGGAAAGACACACAGATATAGACACACAAACACATGCACACCAAAAAGCCACAAAGCAACACAGACACACACAGACATGAAGAGACCCCGGGAAAGACACATACATATAGACACACAAACTCATGCGCACACACACATGGGCAGTTACACTGACACCTGGATAATTCCCAAACATTTTTGAGATCTCAGCTCACGTTCTCAGGCTCCTTCCTGAGGTCAGATTTCTTGGCTGAACAGTTGCAGAGGACCTCATTTCTTTCCTTCATGGTGCTTATTTTGGTTTGCAGTTATGCAAACCTGGATCATGGGGTGCTGTCTGCCTCTTCTGGAGTTCGACAGATACTCCATGGATAGAAACTAGGTTGGCATCACCCACCACCGTGGATTGCCCAGTTTGGCATCCTGACCTCACTACTTTCTGTCTGTGTGACCTGGGGCAAGTTCACTTCTCTGTGCCTCAGTTTTCCCTATATAAAATGTAAAATCATAGTTTTAAATTTTATGAGCAACCTTATAGGGCTTCTGTAAGGATTAAATGACGTCATATAGGGACAGCCCTTAAAAGTAGTGCCAAGCTTAAAGGAAGTACCATGTAAGTGTAAGCTCTCACTAATGAATAAACAAATGAATGTCTAGCATAAAGAAGACATAATAAATGGTAGCTGCTACTGCAGTCATTATTATCATCACTGCATGGAGGTCAACTTTTCAGTCAAATGCTGCAGTGGTAGGTTAGTGCCTTTGCTTACTATGACAGACGCGACAATGTGGCTATTTCAGCTCCTCGGTAGAAAGGCATCCTCCCCAGTGTGTAAGAGATTAGGCTTCTGTGTCAACCTGTGTGGGCCTAAACCCCACGTGCACACTTTCTAGCCTCGTGGCAAGTGTTTTAATCTCTGCCAGCCTCAATACATTTCTCATAGGCTTGTGAATTCTGAGTGAGTTAATACCCGCACTGTGACCAGCTGAGTTCCTGCCTGGTGCCTAGCTCAAGGCCCACATTCAGGGAGCATGAGTCCCCATTGCTGTTCATGACCGGGGGCTGTGACACTTATTCTGACCACACATTTGAAAACTACATTACTTTGGCGTAAAGCAGGGCTGAGTTTCGGCATTTAATTCTTTTTTCTTTCTTTTCTTTCTTTTTCTTTTTTGAAAATAAGCCTGTCACCCAGGCTGGAGTGCAGTGGCGCCATCTCAGCTCACTGCAACCTTCACCTCCAAGGTTCAAGCAATTCTCCTGCCTCAGCCTCCTGAGTAGCTGGGACTACAGGCGCAGCCCCCACGCCCGGCTAATTTTTTTTTGTATTTTTAGTAGAAATAGGATTTTACCATGTTGGCTAGGCTGGTCTCAAGCTCCTGACCCAACCACGTTGGCCTCCCAAAGTGCTGGGATTACAGGTGTGTTGCATTTCATTCTTAAAAGATGAGTTGTGTCATAATTATGCACAAAGAACAGCATAGTTCTGTGTATATTTGTGTGCATGTGTGTGTGCGTGCATGTGTGTGTGTGAGTGCATGTGCGTGCGTGTGCGTGTGCGCGCATGCGTGTGTGTGCGTGTGTGTGTGTGTGTGTGTGTCTGTGTGTGTGTGTGGCATGTCATGATGCTTTGGGATTATTCAGAGGCCAAGGCCCTCTGGCTGAGTCCATGTATCAGTTAGCAATGCATTTAGCTGCAAGGAACAGGAAACTGGGCTTACATACAGGGGCTTGCTTTTCTTCCCCAACAAGAAGCCAGAGGTGGGCAGTTGTCAGCTGTGGTCAGTGGCACATCCACGTCAGGGCCAGTGTCCTTGCAGTTCTCTGAATCTTCCCAAAGATCACTGCTTTGGTTAAAAGGTAAGTGCTGTGTTTTGATGACAGACACCATGTTTACGGCAAGCCAGAAAAAAAGTAAAAGAGAGGCATGAATGGGTCCATCCTGTCTTACCAGGAAAGCAGAAACTGATTTTCGTTAGTCTTGTTGGCCAGAACTGTATCACTTGGTCACTCCCTGGCTCTAAGCAAGACTTGGGACACTCACCTTTTTATTTTGCAGCCTCTGCAGTTGAGAACAGCAAAGGGGAAGAGGGTTGAGAGTGATTTGGGAGAGCCAGCTGCAGGGCTTCTGGGCTGAGATCAGCTCCCTCCCCCATCCCTCCCCACTGCAAGGTCCTTTACATTTTCCCTGCTGGGACTCTGCTGCCAGGGGGACTGTCCTCGCCACCATCCACCCTAGGGGTTGCAGTTGTCAGTGTGTCACTGCCCCATCCCCAGCATTAGCTACAACCCCACCTCCTCTTTCTCACTCTTACTCATTAGAAAGCAAGAATTAGAGGAATAATAGCCTTGAATTTGTTCAAATTTACATTAAATTTGAGCAAATCATAGTGTAAGCCTTGAACAAACTTAAGACCTTATGATGAGCAACATTATTTGTGATGTCTCCATGGGTTGGGACATCAAGATTAGGAGTTGCTGCCCTGTATGGCAGATTCAAATGCTGGGAACCAGTATAAAATCGGTTAAATTGAAGCCGGGTTCAGGGGATCATGCCTGTAATCCCAGCACTTTGGGAGGTCAAGACGGGCAGACTGCTAAGCTCAGGAGTTTAACACCAGCCTGGGCAATGTGGTGAAACCCCATCTCTCCAAAAAATACAAAAATTAGCCAGGTGTGATGGCACATACCTCGAGCCCCAACTACTTGGGGGGCTGAGGCAGGAGGATTGCTTGAACCCGGGAGGTCGAGGCTGCAGTGAGCGGCATTCACACCGCTGCACTCCAGGCTCCTGGTCTCTTAAGAAAGAAAATTGGTTAAATTGGCTCTGTCTTAAAGGAGGCTGTTTTAAATGGGCTTCCCTCCAAATTGTCCAAAAATCAGCCCAAATATTATAGGCCATGGCATTCATGAAATCACCCCTGTGTTCCTCCCTGTCTTCTTTCACGATGAAACTCAACATGGCTTGTGTATAAAAACGTATTAGACTCTGTTGGAGAAAGAAGATATTCATTTGACTTATGTTTAACACAATGCAGTTCTTTTTCTTTATGAGTTGAGATTTGTAAACCGTTTCTCCTACCTCCCCCCATGCACGCGCATGATTTTCATGTTCTTTTGATATATATTTCTGCATGCTCTCCATTTCTCTTAGTTTTCATTTAATTACTTCATGTATTATTTTTAGTTTGCAGACTAAAAGTTTGGAAAGGAATGAAAGTACACCTGGCACACGAAGCCAGTTATTAGCTTGCGGTTATTTCTCTGTATATAACTCGAAATCTTTGGAAATGTGGGAGAGTCAATTTCCCCCTTACTTTATTAAGCTTGAATGGCAGTTCTCAGCCATGGTAGGAGGTGCCGTGCATAGAATTGGTTAACGATCGAGTATACAAATGATTTACTCTTTTCTTTTTAATAAACTGGAGTGAATTCAACATTTTCCCTGTGCTAACTCCACTCTTACTCACTGGCACTTCAGTTTGTTTTACCTAGAGGGAGGGCAGGGTGGTGGTCTGCTCTGTGAGCAGGACATCGAGCATATGTAAGCGTGTCTTGCCTGTGCCTTTAGGAGATGGTGTGGCTATTGTTAATGCAACCAGAATAGTTCAGTGGTTACAGAGTATCTACCCATTCGGTGGCTGTTTATGGAGCTACGACTGTGTGCCAAGCACTATCCTCAGTTCTGGGATACAGCAGGGAAAATGCAAACATGATTCCTACTCTCATGGAATTTACAGCCTGGTGGGGAAAACAGATAAGAAATGAGACAAATAAAGAAAATCATTAGGCGGGGCACGGTGGCTCATGCCTGTAATCCTAGCCCTTTGGGAGGCCGAGGTGGGTAGATCATCTGAGGTCATGAGTTCAAGACCAACCTGGGCAACATGGTGAAACCTTGTCTATACTAAAAATACAAACAATAGCCAGTCGTGTTGGCATGCACCTATAATCATGGCTACTTGGAAGGCTGAGGCAGAGAATTGTTTGAACCCAGGAGGCGGAGGTTGCAGTGAGCTGAGATCACGCCACTGCACTCCGGACTGGGTGACAGAGCAAGCAAGACTCTGTCTCCAAAAAAAAAAAAAGAAAAGAAAATGGTTAGACTGTGATAAGGCACTGAACACTGTATTTAATGAGTCTTTGCTGGAATAATGCTGCGTACAAACCACTCTAAAAGCCCAGGAGCTTGCAACACCAGGGGTTTACCTCTCACCCGTGGTTCTGCTGGGCTCCACTGGGCTATAGATCACACTCACTCTGTACCTCTCTTCCTCCTTAGCTGGCGGCACCCAGGTAATATTCTTCTCAAGGGGAATAGCAGGAGTTCAAGAAAGCAAACCCAGGCGTCGGAACACATTTAAAGCTTCTGCTCACATCACATTTGCTAAAGATTATTATCCAAAGCAAGTTGCATGGCCAAGCTCAAAGTCAGCAGGACAGGAAGTGTACAGGGAGAGAAGAGAAAAGACTCACCCAATGAAAATTACGTCTATCACAAGCATTAAGGCAATTACTGTGGTGGGTGAGGGGGCTTTGTCATGCAACATGGTTAGTTAGGAAAGGCCTTTTGTCGGGGTAGGAGGGAGGGATATTGGAGATGACAAGAAATCAGTCCTGAGAAGAGAATGATGTACTTGGAAGAGTCTCACATATGCAAAGGTGCTGTGGCAGGAAAGTGGCAGGATCGTGGAAGTGTAGCAGGTATGCTTGGAGTGTGGTGAGGAAGGAGAGCAGGATATGGGAGAGGTCGGGAAGCAGCCTAAGACAGGGTCCTGCAGGGCCTCAGGGCCTCAAGGCCTCATTAGCATTTGGGACTTTATTCCAAGTTCAATGGGCAGCCATGGAAGAATTTATTTTTTTAAAGACAGAGTCTTGCATAATCATGGCTCGCTGCAGCCTTGTCCTCCTGGGCTCAAGTGATCCTCCTACCTCAGCCTCCCAAGGAACTGGGACCACAGGTGCTTACCACCACACCCTGCTAATTTTTGAATTTTCCATAGAGATAGGGTCTCCTTATGTTGCCCAGGCTGGTCTCAAACTCTTGGGCTCAAGGGATCCTCCTGCCGCAGCCTCCCAAAGTGCTGAGATCACAGGCGTGAACCACCGTGCCTGGCCAGATTTTCGGAAGTAGAGCAACATGATCTGAAACATACTTTCGAAAGGTCCCTCTAGCTGCACAGAGGAAAATCAATTAGACATGTGCAAAAATGGAAACAGACAGGTTAGGAAGCACTCTGCACATGAGAGACAGTGCCCTGACTGAGACGGTGGCCGTGTTAACAGAGAAAAACAGACAGATTCGGTTTATACGCAGGTGGTTCCGTCACCAGATCTGGCAACACCTTTTCCAAGGGACCAAAAAGGATTTCTTCCCTACAAATTTGTTAGGCATCTCATCCAACTCTGAGCGTGTCCTTAGGTCATATCCCACCTGTGAACACCATCTGTCCTGCCAACCAAGAGGTAGGGCTGTAGGGCAGAGTTTTGTAACCTGGGTGCGGATGTGTGTACCTTGCGAGGGACCTCACCTGAATTCTACAAGCTTGTGGCTCTCAAAGCCCTGGGAAAGAAACCCCATTTACGCCTATGTCAGACTCAGCCTCGGCAAGGGTTGGTGAAATCCACGTGGTGGCACAATGAAGCCTGAGCCAAGAGAACCCAGAAATGTCATGTATGGAAAACTTAGCCTCACGGCCCAGTGAACCCAGGGAGTTACATACCCAGACCACAGGGAATTCACAAAGCTGGGCTTAGCATTCTACCCAGGAGGTTGACGGCAGCCAAGAGCACGCTTCTTGGAATTCACAAACCTGATTGCATTTGCTCTGTCTGATGACAGTGGCATCTGCGAGTCAGACACGGTAGAGGAGAGCTTGATCCTGACTGTTCTCTGGCCCAAAGGCTCTGTACAACTGTGGCTCTCCCTCCTTCACACCTGCTGATTTCCTGCCTCTAACTCCCTAGCCCCGTCAGCTTGGAAGAAGCATCTACAGGTTTTCGTGACGGGATTGACTTTGGCTGCTCTCAAAGGCAAGCCACCAGGGTCGTGTAGACACACCCCTTCCGCGTGTACCCAAGCCTGCCCCTGCAGGGACCTGTCCCATCCTGTGATTCATGTCAGGCACTGGCACCCGCCTTCCTCTTTGACAGGGCGGCTCTGCCTGTCGGGAAATTTGGCTTGATGCTTCACAGGCCTGTCAACAGATGAGGGAAGACATATGCCAGCAGCAGGAAGCATGCGTTAAACACAGAAAACTCTTCTGATCACGACTGCCCCAGCCTGTTCTATATAGAAGACATTTGGCAGGCATTCATGGGAGGGAGGTTCTAGCTGTGGAGGATTTGTCAAGTACAAGGTACTCCTTTCTTTCCCGACTAGCCCTTTCTCATCTTCTGGGTCTTCGGTTCAAAAGTCACCTCCTCCAAGAGGCCTTCCTTGGCAACTCTACCAAATTCAGGACCCCTGCATCGCTTCCTTCCTATCACATCACCTCGTCTTTCCTTTGTAGCATCTACAGTAATTTCACTTATTTTTATACTTATTTAATATCTACCTCTCCCAATTGGACTCTGAGCTCTGTAAGAACTGAGGTTTTCCTCTTCGCTATTTCCACTGACCTAGCACAACATCTGGCACTTGGACACATGATGGATAGCTGGATACATGAGTGGAAAAAAATGGAAGATGCATAGGGAAAAACAAGGACCACTTTTTATTGATAATATCTTTCTCTGTTTCAGAACTGACAGCTTCCTCTGAAACCTTTCCAACTAAATGCTATGGTTGTAATGAATGACAAGTTTGGGAGCTGCAGTCCCTTGAGTCATAGCGAAGAGTTGGGGAGAACAGTCAGGTCTATATTGAAGTTGTCGCTTTGTCTCAAATCAGTGCAGACCGTAATGTGGATGCAGATGTAGCATCTCCCACCTTGCACGGCAGGACTTGAAAAAGTAAACCCCGGTGAACAGGCAAGTAGGTGTCTCAAGTAGAGGTTTATGAGCATTTTCTCAGAAGACAACACACATGGCATCTCAAAGATGAGTCAAGATGTATATCACTGAAACAGACATATCCTGCCCAGAGGTTGAGTGGACGAAATTGTTAACTTTCAGGAAACTCTAAGAATGAAGGTGAGATTCCAGGTCTAACAAGAACATCTTCGCTGATCATTTTCACTGGACTCCATGAAATTACATGGCAAATGGTGTGTACGAGTTTCCATATACAATTAACTAGGGAGAGGGATCAGAGGTTTTATCAGATTCCCAAAAGAGTCTATGAACTCCTAAAAAGGTCAAAGATGACTACTCAGAGCTGCTTTTGTGGGGAAGGTCATCCCCTAGGTCACAGATCTATGGAAACCAAAGGTGAAATTGTATTTTACTTCTAGATCACCATGAGCCACCTCTCCCCTTGCCTTGTTTTGTTTAAGGTTAAGCAACATGAATTGTAAGGAGGGTGGTTTGATGGGGTTCAGCGTTAGCCTGGAACTGGTTGGGGTTACCTGGGTGGAGGCTGCAGCGAGGTGGGAACGAGGCTGAGTGCGACGTTAGCTCCCTGCATTTTTGTTACGTCTTTGCCTGTGTGTGCTGGCTTTTCACATCCCATCTTGCTTTAGGTCTTGAAAGCACATTTCACTCCAAGTTATAGACTCAACCTTCTTAGGACCCTATCCCTAAAGAAGCCAAGAGGAAGTCGACGTCAGTGTTTCACAAAGTGTGGTCCACGGACAAGCTGTGTCAAAATCATCTGGCTTGCTTTTTAGAAATGCAGATCTCTGAGCCCAAGCCTTGACCCATGAAATCAGTCTTAAAATCTACACTTTTAAGAGGCTGTCTAGGTCATCATTCTGACATACAACATATCTGAACCTTGACCCTCCTATGAGCTCTCAAATGTCCTCCAAGTTGGTCCCAGAATGAACAAGGTCCATCTTTCTTCTTCCTTCCTATTTATGCCATTCTTCAAGATTACCTTATCTCTCATGGCATATAAGAAGTCTTTTTTTTTGAGACAGAGTCTCACTCTGTCACTGGGCTGGAGTGCCGTGGCGTGATCTCGGCTCACTGCAACCTCTGCCTCCCAGGTTCAAGTGAGTCTCCTGCCACAGCCTTCTGAGTAACTGGGACTACAGGTGCACACCACCATGCCCAGCTAATTTTTGTATTTTTAGTAGAGACGGGGTTTTACCACGTTGGCCAGGATGGTCTCGATCTCTTGACCTCCTGATCTGCCCACCTCAGCCTCCAAAAATTCTGGGATTATAGGCGTGAGCCACAGTGCCAGGTCATAAGAAATCTTTTTTAGGCATCTCCAGCTTTCATTTGCTTTCTTTTTTATGAATCCAGCATCCAGAAGTCTTGCATTATTCTCTTTTCCATTTATGAGACTCTGGTCTCTTCAATTCAAATATAAGCAATAAACTCCTAGAAGCCTCACTCTCTCCAGTGCCTCGTTTATCTCAAGAGGCAAGGAGAATGTTCAATAAACAACCCTTCCTCCAGAGGATGCCTGACTCTCAAAATGTTAGCTAGCTTGTTTTAGACTCTGCTAAATAGCTCTGACCTTACCAACTTCAAGTATTGATGGTGGGGCTGTCTTGTCATTTGGAAATCACAGCTTCCTCCTGATTTTTCTGTTTTCCCAAGGCTTCCTTTCCTCTGGACACTTCCTTTGGCAGTGGTAGAAAATGGGCTCAGAAGAATTTGAATAACATTCTTCAGTTCAGAGTTCATGCAGAGAGCTGTCTGGCCACAGTAATTTGCAAAATGCTCAAAGAGTTTCACCTACCGATGGTCAACTTTCATCCAACATCTCCAAAGGACAATTTTCTTTGAGGTTCAAAAACTTAAAGGGAAGGGTTTTAAGCTCAGCATGTTCCTGAGGACCTGGTCAGGACCTTGAGGAAATGACTGACTCCAGCTTAGACCAAAATATGCACAGGATGGCTGTGCATCTCTGTGTCGTTCAGCCTCTATTTCCTTCCCATGAGGTCTGGCTATCTTCAAGAAGCTTCAATGAGCATCTGGAATTTTGGAAGCTTGCTAAAATCACATTCCATTCTGAGAAAGTTTGATCCATTTCTCGGCCTTATGTCAAACATTTCTATATTTTTCTTTCAGGAGTCATCCATAAAGACATGGACCATGAATTCATTTCAATGCATTTTCAGTGATTCAGCAGGCTCCTGAAACCAGTGAGCTTTAAATGCATTCCCAGGGGTACATCTGAGTTTCATATAACCACTCGAAATCTCTTTTCTAGTACATGTGGCATTACCACACCACAGTCTTAAGGCATGACATAATTTACTTTTGCATTTTCCCTTCATTCTTGAACAGTTCACCGAGCTCCTGGAACTCATAACAGAGATGTCAACTGTGGAAGCTGATGAAGCCCTAGGATCGTGTCGTCTTTCATCAGAGCATTCTTTTAGAAGCCTTAGGAAGCATGATTGTTCTGCAGCCAAAGCGTATTCTTTTTAAGTAAGAAGATAGATCTATGGGCCTTTGAAAAAAAGGCTTCACATTTTAAAAAATTAATAATCTGTACAACTTATCTGCTCTGCTTTTCTGCATATTCACACGTCCCTACATTTTAGAAAGGATATGTCTGCGGCATTTTCATTCCTCTGCATCAGCTAAGGTTTTGTAACCTGGGTTGAGTTGAGCATTCCTAGCTAGAAAATAGTCAGCTGAGGAAAAGGCTGCCATCATCTCTCCCACCTTGTCCAACTCAATTAAACCCACGTCGAAAACAGAATCTGCTTTCACTGTTCAAGGAATAAAATACAAGGCATGATATCAGCCTTACAGAAGCAGTTTCTATCTTGGAATCGAAGGATATTTTAGAAGGTCCGACAACTTCCTAAAATTGAATCCAAGCATTTGAATGTGTGCACACTTGCATTTTTAGGGAGTGAAGATCCATAGTGCTCACCAGATTTGCAAAGAGGTCTGTGACCCCAGAAAAGATTAGAAAAAAACAAGCAAATACAATGTTGCGGTCAAGATCAAACATTCCCATTTGCAGAACCTAAATACAGGATGCATGGGTTGTGGAGACAATATTAATTCTGAAGACAAGGAAAGGAAACATCTGAACCCAAGGTTACCCTGGTTAATCCAGGGCATATGGCTATCTGAATTCTGGGGAACAATGTCAGGGAAGTCTGCTGTCCTATTTTATTTTTTTAATTCATGAAACTTTCACTGATCATTTGGATAGCAGAGTGTCTGCTAAGAACCAGGATTATAAAGATGAACAGGCCTCAGCTCTGTTTTTCACAGGCTGGTAATCTCTGCTAAGAGGCAAGGCATTTAATCTCCTTTGCTTCTACAGTTGTGGTTCACATACCTTCGCTCTGCTCTCAGAAAAATGCAATAGAAGCACCTTGGGTTTGGCAGGTAGGGGCTTCAATGTTAACAGGATGGGGTAGAGAAGCTCTAGGTGCTTCTGGAAACCCCATGAGAGTTTAGAAAATTGGAGCCTTGTCCCTCCCACTGGAAAGCACATTCATCTTGCCTATCTGATCACTGAGTCTCCTCCCCAGTCCAGGGTGGAAACAATTTTTGTTTCAAGTCATTAAATTGCTTGGCTGGCTGTTGTGGCCCTGAGTGGGATGAAGGCAGACGTGGTTAATGGAATACGTTGCTGCATTTTTTTGGTGGATTGTTTTGAAAAGTATTTCACTGGAGAACATTAGCACAGCTTGGGCAAAAGTGCTTTGTGGGAAAATTAAATTCCCATATTTCTCAACCGCTTTCGGCAACTGCTTCCCGAATGTGCTCTTTGAAAGGGTATTTGGTGAAGGCCAATGTGTTGGAGCTGACTCTGAAGGTCCGTGGACCACACATGAGCTCAGATGCAATTGGCTATTGCTTTGTGAGTCTCACCACTCAGGGCCAATTTGACAGACTCACAGCGTCTCCAGCAGGCCACCTAGAAACGATTGAGGGGGATGATTCAGTAGAAGGAACAGGAACTCAGGGTGAAGTGGGCTTTCCCTCCCCTTGTTCCTTCCTGATTCTAACCTATTTGGGTCTGGACAGTCATAAGACTCTGCTACGAAAAACCACCCAGTCCTTGCTCTGAAAGTCAGCAGTCCTGGGCTACTTACTGAAAGGGAATGCCTTCTTCTCTGCCATTATGTGAACCAGGTCCCAACCCCTGACTGCAGGTGACAGGACATAGATCAGGGTACTCAGAATAATGAGCAGCCAATCACTGACCATGAGATGATGGGTGAGCTCCTAGGATTAGCTCTGCCTACAAGTTGCCTACAAATTGTCAGATTTAGCTCCAAACCAGCAGCTTTTAGAAGTTCCTGGGCTTTACCTACAGAGACACCTTCACAATCAAAGTTCATTCTTTAAGAGACAAGATAAGATTGGCTCTTCAGGCATTTGGCCCTTATCAGAGGCTTAGGTGTCAAAGATAACAAAATTTGATCTTCGTGTCCCCAACCTTTCCATTTTGTTTGATGTCATGAGTGACATCCAGTTCTACCAGTGGTTCCCATTAATTTGTTCCCTGGGAATCTGCTCTTCTCATTTATATTCAGTCAACCTCTAAAGCACCCAGCAGAAAGCAGAGCACACAGAGGGGGATTTAATAGTCATGTTGACCTAGGTGGTCCCACAAGTTCATATGTCACCTCCTGCTCGTGAAGTCCTGCCTGATCACCCGCTGAAATGAATCACTTCTTTCCCACACCTGACACCCTCTGCACCAAAGATAGCAGTTCACACTGCCTCAGGCATGACTTTTTCACCCGTAGGCTTCCCCACCATTTTTCACACCCTCCCAGTGGCATGCTAAACACCCGACAACTGGCATGAACTTTTTGACTAATTATAAAGTCTTTCCAGCCCTGATATTTTGGGCTGCTTCTCCCTTTCGATAATCACACAGCTATGGTGGACACTTCTATGGTCCAGACACTGTCTACCTTAAGTCATATCTACACCTATGCTACAACTCTGTGGAGGGAGATACTATGATTATCCTCCCTTACAGATGTGGAAACTGACACTCAAAGAGGTTAAGTGACTTCCTCCAAGACCATTACCTATGCTAGTACCAGAATTTGAACTCTAGCCTATGTAGTAACCCTGCTGGTCTTTATGGTACACTTCTGTTTATAGCTGCCCAAGACGGAGTCTCCATCTGAACCATCCTTCTCACCTTTCAGTTGGAAAACAAGCCCTCATATACAAAAAGGCAGTAACGTGTAGTGCTTCACAACCAGAGGATGCTGAAAGCAAGGAGTGGATGTTTGCTGAGAAGCAGAGTGGACACAGAGTTCCAAAGAATCTCCCTACAAATTGTGTATTGACTACAAGTGAAGAAATAGTTACTTTGCATCAGAAAACAAACTGTCAAATACAATCTTAACCAAATGATGGAAGCCAACGTCATCAATATTGGGATGAAAGAACATCTCATGGCTCATGATGTGATGTGCTGAGCATACAACATCATTCTGGTCTTCCTGCCAAAAATATGTATCTTGAACATAATCGTGAGGAAACATTTAAGAACATGCTACAGAAAACTGACCTGTGTTCTTTAAAAATTAGCAAGTTCAGGAAACATGAAGAAAGAACAGAGGAATTGTCCTAGATTAAAAGAGACTAAAGACTCCAGATTAAAGACAATTCAGTGCGATGTGTGCTTTCAGGGTGCATCCTGAACCAGGGAAAATAATAGCTATATAAAACATTACTGGGACAATTGATGAAATTTGAATATGGACTGTGAGTTAGATAGTATTGTTATGAAAATGATAACTCTATTGAGATTATATAGGAGAGTAGCCTTAGGAAATGCATACTGCAATATTTTGAGTTATATGGGCACAATATCTCTAATTTATTGGGTCAGGAAATAAAATATGCAAATCTATGTAAAATATATAGAAAGAATAATAGAGCAAGGTAAAAGCAGGTGGATCTGGGTAAAAGTTATATAGAAGTTTCATGAACAATTCTTGTATCTTTTCTAGAATTTCAAAATTATATCAACATTAAAAATTGCAAAATGTTACGGAGTGGCAGTTGCCAGTATGGGTACTGAAATTGTCCCGCCTGGTATAAATCCCAGATCTGCCAAGTCCTGGCTGTGTGACCTTGGGCAACATACCCAACTTCTCTGTGCCTCTGTTTTCTTGCCTGCAAAATGGAGATAATAGAGTACCTACCTCTTAGGAGTTTCTGAGACCTAAAGAACTAATTGCACATAGACTGGAACCTGGGGCCTCATGAGGATTCACTGTGTTAGCTAAGATGATCAGTATTGGGCCAGTTGCGGTGGCTCACACCTGTAATCCCAGCACTTTGGGAGGCTGAGGCGGGTGGATCACGAGGTCAAGAGATTGAGACCATCCCGGTCAACATGGTGAAAACCTGTCTCTACTAAAAATACAAAACATTAGCTGGGCATGGTGGCACGTGCCTGTAATCCCAACTACTCAGGAAGCTGAGGCAGGAGAATTGCTTGAATCCAGGAGGCGGAGGTTGCGGTGAGCCGAGATCGCGCCATTGCACTCCAGCCTGGGTAACAAGAGCGAAACTCCGTCTCAAAAAAAAAAAAAAAGATGACCAGTATTTGTGAAGGTTAGTGGTTACTAATTTCTTTGATATTTTCCTGCTTGCCTGTTGTGTATCGTTTCCTGGTCTGTCAGATTATCTCCAGGGTGCAGCTCTAAAGACGAGCAAATTGTTATTAGATTTGGAAGCCAGTTCATCAAATACACGCAGTCCTCGAAGGGCACGAATGTGTTTAACAAGAATTAATGAAAAATTGGCAACCTGATATTTTTGGCCCAGTCAAAATGTGTGGCGTCTCACTGCTAATTAAGTCTCCTCATTTTTCCTAGAGCAATGCCACCTGTAGGTTTTCCTAATTTGGGCATTTATTTTTCCAAATGGCAGCTGCCTGAAAGTTTCAGGAATCTCAGAACAATAACTGGAATTTAGGCTAAAAGAAGAAATGGAATATCCCAAAATGGCAACAGGATAATCGGCCCTTTTAAAAAGCAAAATAGATGGTGGCCATGTATGGTGGCTTATGTCTGTAATCCTAGCACTTTGAGAGGCTGACACGGGTGGATCACGAAGTGAGGAGTTGAAAACCAGCCTGACCAAGATAGTGAAACCCTGTCTCTACTAAAAATACAAAAATTAGCCTGGCATGCTGCCATGTGCCTGTAATCCCAGCTACTCAGGAGGCTGAAGCAGAGAATTGCGTAAACCTGGGAGGCAGAGGTTGCAGTGAGCCGAGATGGTGCCACTACACTCCAGCCTGGGCAACAGAGAGAGACTCCGTCTCAAAAAAAAAAAAAAAAATAGATGGTTAGATTTTTGTGGGATGCCACCCATTTATCTAAAACTTCAATTTTATGTCAGAGAATTATCAATTAATAAAAATTGATTTATATTTACTAGGTAGACGGCACCACACAGGACACTGTTAGTGACTTGTAGGTAAATAAGATATGGATATTTTTTCAGTTACGACAGCAGAGGACCTCGGTGTCCAGAGTGAAATGACCAGAGACAGAGTGAAACAGGAGGAGGTCAAAGCAGTGATCAGGACCAGATTACAGGGGCGTTGGAGGCCACAGGGAGGAATTTGAAATTGATTCTACTGCTACAGGAATCTGCTAAAGGTTGTGAACTATCGGAATGCCATGAGTGGATTTTTTTTTTTTTTAATTGAGACCAGGTCTCACTCTGTGGCCCAGATGGAGTGCCAGTGGTGTGTGATCATGACTCACTGCGGCCTCTACCTCCCAGGCTCAGGTAATCCTCCCACCTCAGCCTCCAAAGTAGCAGGAACCACAGGCATGCACAACCAGGCTCATGCCCAGTTAACTTTTTTTTCCCCCATTTATTTATTTTATTGCATTTTAGGTTTTGGGGTACATGTGAAGAACATGCAAAATTGTTGCATAGGTACACACGTGGCAGTGTGATTTGCTGCCTTCCTCCCCATCACCTACATCTGGCATTTCTCCCCTTGCTATCTCTCCCCAGCTCCCCACCCCGCACCATCCCTCCCCTATTTCCCCCCAACTGACCCCAGTGTGTAGTGCTCCCCTCCCTGTGTGTGTGTAGAGATGGGTTTCTCCATGTTCCCCAGGCTGGTCTTGAACTCCTAGGCTCAAGGGATCCTTCCACCTTGGCCTCCCAAAGTGCTGGATTACAGGCATGAGCCACTGTACCTGGCCTGATTTATATTAAAAAAAAAAATATATATATATATATATATTCTGCAGTTACACGAGTCAAGGTCAAAGCAGGAAGTCCAGAGAGAAAGCAGCTGTTCTTCAGGCAGAGACGGTGTTCCTAGTCAAGGGAGGAAGCGGCAGGAAGAGAGAGTCATATTTTGGAGGTACAGCCATCAGGACTTGCCAATGCAGTTGGATGGGGTTGCAGCAAGGGGTGGCAAGGGACAGGCAGGAGCCAGGTATGACTCCTCATTTTGAAAGAAAGGTTGGCTTTGAACATGTGGCAGGGGGAAGAAGGATATTACAGGCAACGTGTGAGCAGAAACATGAGGTGAGAAAATGGAGCCCATGTCCAGGGAAATAGGAGTCACTGGAATTTTCTGGAGAATGAGGTGCAAAAAAGAAAGGTGTGGGAGATATGGCTGGAGCCAGAATGGGAAGTGCCAGACCAAAGAAAATGAATTTCTTCCCGCAGGCAGTATGGACCCACCACAGGATTCTAAGCAGATTAGCAAACTCCCAGAGGGCCCTGGATGGTTAAAACGAGCCCACCACCTTCCTAATGACCCATTCTGGTACTCAATGACTTAAAGAGTATTTTGCATCTCGCATAAATCTCTCTATTGGTTCCGTGGAAAACACACACGCCCACACATTGCCTACCTCACTGATTTTTAAAACGATCTCAATTCCCTTTGAAGGCTGCTGGTGGGCCGACGTATTTACCAGACTATTGGCAATTTCACACATTCAAATTGCAATCTCCAACTTCTGCAAATAAAAGAGCTTTATGTTCCCCAGTTGTGAAGTTTACTTGCAATTTCTATGCAGAGCGTTTCGTCTGTGCTCGCATTCAGAGGCTCTGCGAACACATCTGCTCACTGACACATTTGAGAATTCCCAGGAAAAAGAAGGTTTTGTTGTGAAAGGCCTGGCAGCCCCATCTCTTTCCAAAGGATGCGTCACAAATGCTGTGTTGGAGTGAAATTGTCACAACAGAGACACCCAACCCTGGCAGTGGGGCCACCTATTTTGAGAAGTCTAGCACCAGAGGCAGCCCACCACGATGAGCTATGTTGGTTTGGACATGAAGGACTGTGTTTCAGACGTTCCATTGAGACCCATCAGTGTTATCCTGTCACTGAGATGACCTGTCTGGAGCTTCTGTGAACCATTCTGCAGCTCAGTAAATATTTGAGGTGAATATGAAAGTCTTTTGTAACTGTGGAGAGAAATTAAGATGACATGCTGCTGTCATCCTTGTTTTTTTTGGGGGGGCGCGGTCTGAAAATATTATTCTGTTCCTCTTTCTGATTCAATAGATCTCAACCCCTGGTAGCACATCGGAATCACATTTAAATTTTTTAAATTACGCTTTAAGTTCTGCAGTATATGTACAGAACGTGCAGGTTTGTTCCACAGCTATACATGTGCCATGGTGGTTTGCTGTGTATCCATCAACCCGTCATCTACATCAGGTATTTCTCCTGTAGCGATCCCTCCCCTATCCCCCACCCCCCTGCTGTCCCTCCCATAGCTCCCTACCCCCCAACAGGCCCCAGTGTATGATGTTCCCCTCAGTGATAGATTGGATAAAGAAAATGTGGAACATATACACCATGGAATACTATACAGCCGTAAAAAGGATGAGTTCATGTCCTTTGCAGGGACATGGATGAAGCTGGAAACCATCATTCTCAGCACACTGACATGAGAACAGAAAACCAAATACCGCATATTCTCACTGATAAGTGGGTATTGAATAATGGACACAGGGAGGGGAACATCATACACTGGGGCTATCATCCTTGATGAAGTTGCAGGTGCAGCCTTCTCTGCTGGACCACAAGAAGAAGAGAAAAGGAATATAATGGGGGTTTAAGAGCAAGCAAAGTTTTGCATTCAGATAGATCTGGATCTGAGTCTAGCCTCTCCCACTTCTTAGCTATGAGACACTGAACCTGACCTCTCTAAGTCTTGGTTTCCTTCCCTGCACAATGGCATAATAAAAATTACTTTGTGGAGTCGTTAGGATCATTCAATAAGAGGATGATATAAAGCTTTATCTTATAATAAGTTCCCAATAAGACACTTAAAAATCCCCTTATAACCATGATGAAGGCAATTTTCTCCATTAAGACAATGGACCTCACGGGGCTGTAGAGATTTAGAGAAGGTGAATGTATTGGTGGGTGGAATAATCAGGAAGGCATCATGGAGACCAGAATCCAGCCACAGGAAGTATGTCAACAGGGCTTTGTGCTTCTCTCCTGTAGAGTTTGACACGATGTATTCTAACTCAGATATGACTGACTCTGAAAGACAGAGGCCTTCCTGACTCTTTTTTGTAGTGGTTCTGTTAATAGTACTTAGCATAGTAGATTAATAAATATTGAATGGATGGATGGATGGATGGATGGTTGGATAAATGGGTGGGTGAGTGGATGAATAGAAAGATACAGGGAATAACATCCTAGTGAAGAGAAAAAGTAGTACAAATATATGGAGGTGGGAATCAGATGAGGCATGACCATGTGGCTAATGAACTTGTGATGCTTGCGTCAGGGGATGTACACTAGGGAACTTCAGGAAAGAAAATGCCTAGGTATTAAGAGTAAATACTGATAAGTTTAACTTTTCCTGTCTATGAAGGGGTAGTGTTTATGCTTTTTACAAGCCATTTAAAGTAATTAAACTACCTTAAAGTGATCCTTTAATAATGTCATTGCTGCCCTAAATTCACTAGAAGATCTTGGGTATGTCACTTCACTTCTCTGGGCCAAAGTTTCTTGTGCACAAAATTAAGTGGTTTGACCTAGTTTTGAGTTCCATCTGTGAAATCTTAAACTTGTGAAAGAAAGTTATCATCTAGATCATCATCACCTCATATTATCTCCGCTTTACTCTGGCATGTTGATTTTTCAAAATTAATTTAATTTTAACACTTCCCAAAGACATATAAAATCTACCACATGGGATAGTGGGATATTATGAAATAAATAATAAATAGAACGTGAATTCCAAAAGGGTTGGGAATCATAGGTCTGGAAAAAAAAAATGATGGCTTAGCTTTTTCAAGTGGAAAATGAGGCTAAGAAAGATAAATTACAATGATAATTGCCTAGTTCTAATCAGTGGCAAATTATGGATAAGTGGGTAGCGGGGAAGTTAGTCCCGGAAAAAGCACTGTGATATTAGATACAGATATGAAAGTGTAACCTTGAATAAAAACATTTAGCTCCCATGGGCTATTTCTTTCCGCCTCTGTACATGTACATACTTTCTGTTGGTTATGTGGAGTTTGCACAGCCCTGTATATGCCTGTACCTAGGCCAAAAAGAGATTGCCGTACTTGTAGAAGAGGGGAGTGGGCTCTCAGGGAATCCACTTGGACCTGATCTTGCAATACCTACTGTGGTCATCTTGCAGTAGGATTTGCCAGAAATTTCTATAACTTCCTACTGAAAGCTGTTCAAATTTAAAACCGTAAGATTTCCACTCCTTCCACGTTACCCAGACTCATCACTCTGATGCACTCGATCTGACCTTGTCTTTGTTGACCTCATTGTCTACCATCTTTGGCTCCATTCCCTGTGTCCTGGTGACGTGAGATTCCTCTTGGCTTTTATGTTTGGACTCTTTAAGTTTAAACAAAACACTTTTATGCCTCTAGGCCTTTTGGCACAGGATGGGCCTTTCCTCAAAGCTCCCCGTTCGAGAGGCTTCTTGCCACCCTACCCAGTTCTCAGTCACTGAATCCTCATTCTTCTAATGACATGGCATCATTCTTCCATTCTTTTGTTTGTTTAAAAGTAAATTTTTATTACAATATAAATCACCTACTGCAAAATTCACTCTTTTAAGGCGTACGTGCTCAATGATTTCTAGTATATTCACTTGATTATGCAATCACCATCATCATTTAATTACAGAATATTTTTATTACCCCCCAAAAGTTCAGTACCCATTAGCCATCTTCCCTTCTCCTAAGTCCCTGGAAACCACTTACCTACTTTGTATATCTATGAATCTGTCAATTATGGGTATTTTATATAAGTGGAATCGTGTGATATGTGGCCTTTTGTATCTGACTTTTTCACTCAGCATAATATTTTCAAGGTTCATCAATGCTGTGTCGGAATTTTATTCCTTTATATAGCTGAATAAATGCCATTCTATGGATATACAATATTTTGTTTATCCATCAGTTGATGGACAACTGTTTTCATTTTTTCCCCCACTTTGGGGCTATGATGAACAATGCTGCTATAAACATTCATATTCAAGTTTTGTATGGCATTCACTTCTTTTATTTTATTCACTTGTTCTTTACTTGTCTCCAGAATCACAGAAGAAATGTTCCTAAGGGAAAGTTCCTTGTCTCATTCACCGTGTTTTACCCAAAGCCCAAGCACAGTGCCTGGCAACCTAACATTTTATAAACGAACACATGCAGAACTAAACAGTGAAGCAGATAGTGTTATAGAACATATTCCTAAAATCAACGTCACTCTTTCAATAAATGTTACATATAATACATTTAATACTTAACACAACAAAACATACACAGTTTAATCATACAATTTGATGAGCTTTGACAAATTTAGATGCCTGTATAACCACCACTAGAATAAGGATATAAAACAGTATCACCTTAAAATACTTCCTCATGCCCTTCCTGGTTTATATCCAGCCTTCCATCCCAGCCCAGGCAAACCCTCACCTGCTTTCTACCACTATAGACTAAATTTGTCTTCGTTAGAACTGCATGTAAATGGGATCCTGTAGTATGTTCTCTTTTGTGTTTGGAGTCTTTCTCTTAGCATATTTTTTGAGACTTATCCCTATTGTTGCCTGTATCAACAGTGTGTTCCTTTTTACTATTGAATGGTGTTTCCTTGAAAGTGTATACCATATTCCAGAATTTGTTTACCGTTCACCTGGTAATGGATATTAGATTGTTTCCAATTCGTGGTTTCTATGAATAAGACTGCTGTGAACATGCACAAGTCATTGTGTGGACATATGTTTTTTATATTTTGGGGGTATATACTGCAAATGGAATTGCTGTGTCTAATGGCAAATGCCATTTAACTTTATGCAAGCTGCCCAACCTCTGCCCAGGTAGTTATACTATTTCATATTCCCACCAGCAATGTATTAACTTGCCAGTAGCTCCACAACTGCATCAGAATTTACATTACCAGTCTTTAAACCTTAGTCATCTGCATGGATATGTGTTGGCATCCGTTTGTAGTTTTCATTTGAAATTTTTGATGGCTTAATGATATTGGGCATCTTTTCATGTACTTTCTGGACAGGTAAAATGTCTGTTTCTTCTCTGGTGAAGTATCTGTTCAAATCTTTTGGCCATTCTGTTTTCAGTTGTAAGAGTTCTTTATGTTACTTTTCTTGTACTCACTTTGTTTATTTGTGTTTTTCAAAGAATTTGTCTATTTCAATTACATTGTTAAATTTATTGATAAGAAGCGGTTCATGATATTTCCCTAATATCCCTTTAATGTCTGCAGGGTCTCTAGAGATGTCTCAAATTTCATTCCTAATATTGGTAATTTGTATCTTCTCCCTTTGTTACTTGATGAATCTAGCTAATGGTTTATTAACTTTCTTTTTTAAAGTTTGATTTAATTGATTTTTCTCTATTGCTTGTCCATTTTCTATTTTATTGATGTCTGCTGTTATCTTTAATTTCCTTCTATGCATTTTCGGTTTAATTTGCTCTTATTTATTTATATTCTTAGGAAAATACTTAGATCATTGATTTTAAGGCTTTCATTTTTCTTTTTATAGCATTCAAAGCCGTAAATCCTTACATTTTATGTTGTTATGTTTTTCATTTTTATTTAGTTCAAAATATTTCTCTCATTTCACACGATTTCTTTTTACCCATGGGTTATTTAGAAGTATATTGCTTAATTTCTAGTTACCTGAGAATTTTCCAGATATTTTTCTGTTATTGGTTTCTAATTTAATTCCATGGTGATGAACAAACATAGTCTGTTGATTTTAAATTTTTTCAACTTATTGAAAGCCTTGTTTGGGGGGCCCAGAATATGGTTATCTTGGTGGATATTACATATGGACATGAGGTGAAAGTTTGCCTCATTATTGGGTCTGTTGAAGTAGCCTATAAATGTTACTTAGGTCAGATTGGTTAAGAATATTGTTCACGTTTGCTATATATTTACTGATTTTCTGTCCACTTCTGTGGATTGTTGAGAGAAGAGTGCTGCAGTTGCTTACTACTTGTGGATATGTGACCCTCTGCTTTCAGTTCTGTCAGTTTTTGTTTCATAAAGATTGATTTTGAAGCTCTGTTATTTAGGGTTGTTATGGCTTCTTGATGAATTTACCCCTATATCATTGAGCAATATTTATCTTTATCTCTGTTAATATTCCTTTTTCAGAATCCTATTTTGTTAATGTCAATATAGCTACTGCAGCTTTCTTATGATTTATTGCTTACATGGCATAATATTTACCTGCCTTTGACATTTAATCTATTCGTGTTTTCATATCTAAAGTAGGTTTCTTGTACATAACGCACAACTGGAGATTGCTTTTCTAAAACATTTAGCTTAACAGTCTCTGCCATTTAAATGTAATGTTTGGATCACTTACATTTGATGTATTTATTACATGCGTGTGCTGAAGTCTACCATTTTGCTATGTGTTTTCTGTTTGCTCCATCTGTTTTTGTTCCCTTTGTCTCCCTTCTTTCAGATTATTTGAGTATTTTTGAGGGTTATATCTTTTTCACCATCTTCATTATTGATCTATTAGCTATACAGTGAGTTCTCTCTTAATGTTGATGAGTTCTTGGAAACTGCAATTTTAAGTGAACCGACACACAGCAGATCCTTGAATAACATTGTTTCATTATAGCATTAATGAGGAAAAAACAATTGGTTTTGCTATATACCATTTCACTTAAAGTCACAGTTTCTAAGAACCTATCAATGGCATAACATGAGGATTTATTGCACTTTATTTTTTAGGGGACTTCTCTGTGGTTTACATTATTTATCTCTGGGTTATCACAGCCTAACTTTACATTATGCATTATCACTTTATATGCCAATATTAGAACGTTGTAACAAAATTCTTTTTTCCCTTTTCCATCTTTTGTGCTACTGTTATGATGGATTTTATTTCTGCATATGTTATCAACCTCCTGAAAACTTTTAAACAGGTAATTATCTTTTAAATAAACTGAAAATGAGAAACAATTTATTTTATATTTACCCATTTATTTTCTGTGTTCTTCATTTATTGACATAGATTCTTACCATGAAGAATTTCCTTTAACATATATTGTAGTGCAAGCCTTTCAGTGACAAATTCTCTCAAGTTTTGTATGTCTAGAAAAGTATTTTGCCTTCATTTTTGAAATGTTTTTGCTGGCTCTAGAATTCTGTGTTAACTATTTTTCTTTCTGCTCTTTAAAAATATTACTTCATATTCTTCTGTGTTGCATAGTTTTTGACAAGGAGATTCTTGTCATTTATATCTTTGTTCCCTTGAATTTAATGTGTGGGTTTTTTCTCTTCTGCCTTTAAGATTTTTTTCCCTTTGATATTGGTTTTCTGTGATTAATTAGTCTACCTTGTTAGGGTTTTCTTTGTGTTTTTGCTGCTTGGGATTCCTTGAGTTTTTTAGACTGTGATGAATAGTATCACCAAATTTGGAGAATTTTTAGCTCTATTTCTTTACATATTTTTTACTCTTTCTTTTTTCCAAACTTTCACAACACGTACATGAAATCACTCGATATTGTCATGCAATTCAATGAGATTCTGCCCATGTCTCCTTCTGTGCTTCGTTTGGATAGTTTCTGTGGGCACATCTTCAAGTTCTCTAACTTTTTACTCTTCAGTATTTAATTTGCTGGATTTAGTCCCATCCAGTTAAGTTTTAATTTCAGATATTATACTTTGCATGTCTAGAAACTTCATTGGTTCTTCTTATATCTCCAATATCTTTTATCATTATGTTCAGATTTTTCCTTTGAATATTTGGAAATAGTTAAAAACATCTTTTAAATTTTTGCTAATCGCTTTATCTCTGTACTGTCTGGGCTTTTTTTTTTTTTTTTTCTGGTTATGGGTCCTGTTTTCATACTTTTTGGCTCTCTGTCAGGTAATTTTTGTTAAATGTTGGCAATTGTTAATTTTACATTTGGGGTTTAAATTTTGTTTTCCTTTAGAGAGTGTTTGGCTCTGTTCTGGAGGGTGGCAGTTAACTTGCTTGCATGCCACTTTCTTAAGGTGGTTCCAGAGAAGCCTTTACCCTACTCAAATTCTGCTAGGTGTGGCCTTTGTAGGGTTTCTAGTGAATGAGTTGAGTGATTATTGAATCACCAGGGATAACTCTGTCTGGATTCAAACAATTCCCAAGCTATGTGAGTTCTGGGAATCATTCAGCTCACTGCTCACAGGTAGAACTTTGCCTGCCTCATGGAGATTCATTCTACACGTAGATGTCTTTGTGTTCAGCAAAGACCCAAGGAGGGCCCTATGCTGATTCTGGGTCTCTTTTTCTGCAGAGCCCCGTCCTCTCCTGAACTCAGCCCTTGGATTCTCTGAACTCACATACATCTGTCTTTTCAACTCAGCAAATTCCCTGAACTCCACTTGGGATCCTCCTCCCTTTTCCACAGCCTGCAATAAGTTCTGGGCAGAACATCAGGGCAGTCATAAGTCTTGCCTTGTTTGTTTTCCTTCTCTCAGGGATTGCAGATCTGATCCAATGTCTGAAAACTGTTGTTTTATATATTTTGTCCAATTTTATAGTTATTGAAGGCAGGAGGATAAATCTGCTCTCTGTTTTTCTATTATGATTTGAAGCAGAAGGTCTTTATAGAACACGTTTTTAAACAGAGTCAAATCTGATTATTTTATCTGTAACCCTGACTGATTCATAATTTATTTCAACTGTAACTTAGATTTGCTCAGAATATTTTGTTATTGTTGTTATTATTAAGGTCATAAAAGAATAACAGTGCTCAATTATCAGATGTTTATTATTTATTGGTTGTGGTGGTAAACTTTTACAACTATTCTTGTATTATCTCTATTATAAAGTTGGGAAAATTGAAGCTATAGGATAGTAAGGACAGAGTCAGGATTCAAATTTAAATACTATTCATTTGTAACCCACACCCATGTGTCTTAAACACCCCAGATCTTTGGTAGAATGAAGAGACAGAGAAGCATATTACGTGCTAACTGCAGACCGAAGCGCTTCACCAATGTTTTCCAAATTGGGACAGGATCAAAGAGATACAGGTTCCTCAAAATGCCTGAGTCCTAATTCCTGAGGGCTTCTGTTTAGAATCTGTATTTTATTTAGGTTCTCAAGGGATTCTTACACACAAACAGATTTGAGAATCACAACTCTGACTGAGCTGGGGATTTAATATATATTCTCATGTTAGGCTTATCTCTAACTGCTCCCAAATGATCACAGGAATTGTATTTCTCTACCCTATACACCTGCAACCCCCTACTGCTCCATAATTCCAGCATCCACCCTGTGAATCCTGAGACCTCCTGCACCCTCCATCCTACCAAATCAAAAAGTAGGGAAGGACTTACAGCCATAAAATCTGTTCCAGAATGAATAACAAAAGCAGCCATGACTCAATATTTCCTGGCAGTTGCTTATACCTGTCCTCTGTATTGGCATTTAAATACAGTGACTTTTTTTTAGGAAAACCACAACAGTCCATGCACTTTCCTTTAGCCATTGGTACAATCTGCCTGGGATCCTGAAGCTTTCAGCTACCAAGTCATACTGATAGTGAAACATCATGTTTTAAACTTTGGGTTGAGTCATTCAGCTCTATAGGCCTCCATGTCCATGGGTTTCAAACTCATGAGTTAGACATCTATAATCTCTTCCAACTCTAATATTTTATTATTTAAGATATCCCTTTTTTAGTTAACAAGAAAGTTGTCTGTTTTTGTTTTTATGTATTTATTTATTTTTGCTTTAAGGCATTTTTGAAAGGGTTCATTTTAAAAATCCTATTCTCTGGAATTAACACGAAAAGTCACAAAAATGTACGGTAGCATTTCCTGGCAGCCCCAAGTTGCAGAAATGTACCACGAAGCACCATTTCCACTTCTGAAATGCTCATCCAGGCTCTTTGAAATGCGTATCATGGCTTACAAAATTTGGTTTGTCAAGGTGAAGAAGATTTATTGATTGAGGTGTAGGCAAACAATCAAAGGAAATGCTGAGTATTTGTCTTTTTAAAAACTCTATCTCAAAGTCAGAGCCAACCAGAACATTTCCTATCGAGAATGGCCAAGCAAGGGGAAGAGATTGTTATCTGTGCTAAGAAGTCACTTTGCCCAGTCTCCTTTATATCCAAATGGGAGTCTTTGGGTTATAAAATATTGATAACTGTTGAATAGCTCTTACTTAAAGTATAGCATGGAGGGTATTTAATTACAGAAGGGCATGCAGCATTTTTAAGCCTAAGTCTGAATTTAATTACCAAGGAAGTGAAAGACAATAATAGAATTTGCTGTTTATAATTTTATCCCTGGCTCACTGAGGCAGCCCTAGCCAGCTGTGCAGTTATTTGCATTTGTTTGATCAGAAAATGATCATTGTGTACTATAAAAGCATCATTCATTTCCTATTACCATTGATCCCCGGTGAGTTTCACTCAGAACCTGCCAGGAATTTCAAATGGCAGGTGGAGGGGCTATATATTTCTATGATTAATCATATAGTCTGAATTCAGTGATTACAACTTATTAAAGAGAGCATATTTCCTACTAATAAATGCTTAGTGCCGGAATTCAATACTCAGAAGTTACAGAAGCCTTAGAAAGTGGACACCAAATTCCAAAAGAAGAGATTTCACCCATGGGCTTCCCTAGGGAAATGAACTCTGACTGGGCTCTCTTTTGCTTATATTAGAATACAACCTATCAAGGACTAGTTTGCTTCAACAGTATACATTTCACATTCTATTCACTCTGAGGGCTTTATAGCTAACTATGATTGTGAAGACTCAAGACTTAATTTTCGAAGCTCAACTTATCTACTGTTTGCTTAATCCTAACAAAGTTCACAGAGGCTGTCCAAAAAACTTGGTCTAAAAACCAATTATAGGACATGGTGACACGTGCCTGTACTCTCAACTACTCAGGAGATTGAGGCAGGAGCATGGCTTGAGTCTAGGAGTTTGTGTCCAGCCTGGGCAATATGGCAAGACCCTTTCTGTAATAAATGAATGAATGAATATATAAATAAATAGAAATAAATAAATAAATAAATAGAAGTAAATAAATAAAACCAAGTATGGAAGGAACAATGAAGTGGCATTCTCTAACCAGTTGCATTTGCCCACAGAAAAAAATGATATGGTGTCCCAAGAGAAGTCCTATTCACACTTGAGTACTAAAGTCATGCTTGAATCCTAAGCTTCCGTTCCTATAACTTGAGTCTCTTTGCCCTTCTTTGTCCCTTCAACATTACCTAAACTATCTCCTGGAGTGAGTTTCATCCTCTTCTAATCCATTCTCTAGGCAGCCTCTTGATTGCAAGTTTGATAGAAATGTGACATCTAAAATCAGATGTTCCCAGTCTCCTACGTAAAGGAAAGGCTTCCTGGAACAGAAAGGACTATGTTATGCTGCGGGCATAAATGGTCTCCAAATCTAGTGACTTATAAAAACAAAGATTTCTTTCTCATTCACCCTCTCTGTCAGTTCTGAGCCATGGCAGGGAGAGGGGAGTTGATGCCTTTTCAACTTCTTACTTGGGAATCAGGACAAGCCGTCACTATCTTGTCTGGCAGCCAATGAGTATGGAGGTGGTGGAAACATAGCAAATAGCAAAATCTCACATGTATTAATTTGTTTTCGTATATTATAAAAAGCTGCCCAAGACTGGGTAATTTATAAAGGAAAGAAATTTAATTCAACATGGCTGGGGAGGCCTCAGGAAACTTACAATCATGGCAGAAGGCAAAGAGGAAGCCAGGCACCTTCTTCACAAGACAGCAGGAAGGAGAAGTGCTGAGCAAAGGGGGAAGAGTCCCTCATGTAATAAAACCATCAGATCTCATCAGAACTTACATTACAAGAACAGCACGAAGAAAATGGCCTCCATGATTCAATTACCTCTACCTGGTCTCTCCCTTGACACACAGGAATTATGGGGATTACAATTCGAGATGAGATTTAGGTGGGAACCAAAACCTAACCATATAACCACACTAGCTCTTAATGGCTTTGGCTAAGAAGTACTTCTACTTGCATTTTGCATGGCCAAATCAAGCTACATGGCCGTGCCTGGTGGATGAGCAGGGAGGTGGAAGCAGGAGGAAAGACCTGAAAACACTGGTGAACAGTATGAATAACTACATAGGCTAACGTTCTGGTCACCTCATCATTTGCCTTCTTTCTTACACAAAATACCCTCTCCCCTTAGGAAAGTTTCACTGAGGCATAACACTAAGCTCCAAGTCCAGGATCTCTGGGGTAATCTCTATCTCAGATCTGGATTCAGAACTAGACCATTCCAGCCCACTCTTTGTGCCAAGAGCCACATCCACTGTTCATTTCAAGATAAAATCTGCCTATGTGCTCTGTTTCTCACTGCCT
Organism: Cebus imitator; assembly: GCF_001604975.1. NCBI lineage: Eukaryota > Metazoa > Chordata > Mammalia > Primates > Cebidae > Cebus > Cebus imitator. Next base: position 4,990,285 of record NW_016107330.1, read on the forward strand.
CCCTTTACTGTCGGCTTAATCTACTGCATCTTGAACCAATCAAGTGTTAGTGGGAGCATCACATTCTTATTTTCTTTTCCCTGAGATATTTGGCCCAGTTGACAGGATTTGCTGGACCACACACTGGCAGGATCTTTATTAGAGATTCTTTAATCCATTCAAAGATTTTTAGCAAAGGAGATGATGACTATTCCTTTCATTTGACCCTTGCCCCAGATTGAGCTTTAATTGAGTTTTATGCTCTATGACTTTATGGACTCTTAGTATTTAGAGTTGAGAAGCAGATGCTTCTTCTAACCTTTCAAGTACTTGGATTCATGAGGCCTTCTATTTCTTTCGTTTTCTATTTGCAAACTGGCCAACTCTTTTCTGAGTTTATCTCATACTTATGATACATTGCCAAATGCAGCCCACAGCAACCTGTGCACCCTAATTGCATTCTGTTTTCCAACCTGTTTGCCTAAATGTGTACGTTCATTAGGGATGTGATGCGCCTCCCACTGTAACCACAGGCAACAATTTGCCAAATGTTTACTGCTCTGTGACACAGATCACTGTCTCCCCAGCCCCTGACTACAATTTCCTGGATGCTCACTACTCTTTGTGGAATTAGTGCCACATATTGTAGACTTAGGTTATGGTAGCACCTAATTGAGGTTCCAGTTTCTACATAAGTGAGGATGGGCTACATGTGCTGCAGTAACAAGTGTCCCTAAAATCCCAATGTCTTAAAACTGCAAATACTTATTTCCTGCTTATATACCCCATGCCCGTTTCTGGTCAGCAGGAATCTCTGCCCCACAAAGCCCTTACTCAGGAACCTTGCTCATGGAGACTTCATCATCTGAAATGGCTCATGCAAAGGAAGGCAAGGTGATAAATGTTACCTTGCCTGTCAAAGCCTTCCTTCTAGAGAGGCCCATGTGTCACTTCTAATCACATTTCCTCAGTCAAAATAAGACATAATGACCTTATCTGGCTTTAAGGGTGTGTGGAGTGTCATTGTACCAGGTTTCTGAAAAGGGGGAAAGGACCTGAATCATTTCTCTCAGCCCATACTACTGCTATTACTCCCTAATCCTCTCTTACGGGCTTCACGTTTTAAAAGATTTTTACCAGCAAAACCACATTTATTATGTAATGATTTGTCCACTGAAAATGTTCTAAGACTTATAGCTACAAATACAGATGTTCTTTAAATGATAACTTGATACCAAATATCAAAACTAGCTAACCTTATAGAAAATTAATGTATGATTTCTACTAGGCTGTGTAAATTTATGAAAATAGCACAGGAACTGACATAATTACTTTTGTGACCCTAAAGATACGGATGCCATGGGAAGGCAGCCATTATTTGGTCTTTATCAAGTAACTTCCATGCGCAGAAGTTTCTCGGAAGAGGGAAATTAGCTGAAAAGGGAGGAAAGAGGACTTGCAAAGCCATCTTAATGTGCTTTATAATTTTGGTGGGCCCAGTTTATGACCCCTACTACCTTCACTGGCTCACATGGACATGTTCTTCTGTGTGTTTGCCTTCTCTCTTTCTCTCTCTCTCACCTCGGATATTCTTACATGGAGATTAAAAACAACAGCCACCATCACCCTGAGCATTAAAGCCAGATGGACTCCACTGAAGCAGAGTAGAGTTGCAGTCATCTAAATTACTTTGTATTTGATGCTAACTTGAAAATGCTGCCACCTGACTACAGTATGTCTGCTTCCATACATTTCCAAATTTGCTTTATTCCGTGTTTAGGCTATTTCTGAGAAAATACCAAGATCAGTGACTCAGATAGTCTTCATCTGACATGACCTCTGAACGTCACTGAACACAGCTAATCTATTATAAGACACCGTAAAGCATATCAACATGTGCATGGTAGAAATTACAGAATCATAGGATAGAGAGCAAGAAGGAAAAAAAAGAGTCAAAAGAATATTCAAAAAATGGTCAAAGCTTTCCATATTTGGTAAAATATTAATCTACATATTTAAGAATCTCAAGGAATTTCTTAATATCAATACCACTAGAGGATTTCAATAAAAGATCTAAGTAGGTAGAAGAAAGAATTAGCAAACTTGAAGTGAGTCTCCTATTTGAGAATCCAAGAGAAATAAGAATAAGGAAAAATGAGCAAAGCCTTAAAAAAATTATAAGACACCATCAAGCATACCAGCTTTTGAAAAACTTTCATCACGTGGCTTGAGACAACCCCCTGTCTTAAGTCTCCTCCGACCACCCCATCTACTCCTTCTCCATCTCCTTTGCTGATTTCTCTGAATCCCCCTCTTCTCTTGGCGATGGGATCCCTGGGGTTCCAGTCCGGAGGACTCTGGTCAATCTATACCCACTCCACAGGTAAATGCACCTGTCTGTCCTGGCTTGAGAAATCATCTCCACATCGAGAACTCCCGCATCTCTGTCTCAAGCCCAGACTTCTCCTGTGAACTCCAAATGCCATCAAACTGCTGAACTGACATCTCCCCTTGAGTGTCTCATGGTCATCTCAGACTTAACAAAGTCAATACTGAAATTCTGGTTTCATCTGTCATATCCATCCCCCACCACCAACACACCTAAGGAAAAGAGAACTCTATCTTTCTCGTAACTCAGGCTATACACAAGAAAGCCGTTCTTGTTGTGTCTCTTCCTTTCCCATGCCACATGTAAGCCATCTGGAAATTTTATTAACTCTATCTTCTTCCAAATATTAATATATCCGGAATCCAAACTCCTTATTACCTCCATCTCCACAACCTGATCAAGCCACCATCTCTCACTTGGGTGATTGCACTGGCTTCCTAATAGGGCTCCTGTCCCCATCCTTGCCCTTGACATTCCATTCTAATAATACAATAGCCAGGATGGCCCTTTGAAAGTGAATTTGGATCAAGTCATGCCTCTGCCCAAAACCCTCCAATAGTTCCCCATTCCACTCAAGATAAAATTCTAAATCCCTCCCCTGGCCCATACAACTCTGTATGCTCATGTTTCCATGCTACCTCTCTCACCTCTCCTCTTTCCACTCCCTGCCTCCTTCCCTGTGCTTGGATTACACTGGACCCCTGAATGTCCCTCAACCTTGCTAATCACCCTGCCACCTCAGGACTTCGCACTTACCATTCCAATTTCTGCACAGCTCCCTTCTTTGCTTCTCTTAGGTTTCCGCTCATCCATAAGCTTGTGACCTTCTCAGTGTGATTTTTTCTGATGATCCCACATACAACAGTAATCACCTCTTCCCCCATATCGTTCCCTGTCCCGCCCTCCATCCTGCTTTATTGCCTCTGGAGCACTCATAGTGCATAGTTATTGTTGATTTGTTTGTCATGGATCTCCTCCTATCCAGCATCAGCTCCATGAGAGCAAGCTGTTTGACTGTTTGGTTCAATATCCCCAGCTCCTAGAACGGTGCCAGAGTTAGTGCTTAGTAAACACTTCTGCAATGACTGGAGAAGTGTGTTGGCTCAAGTTAATAGGTGTGCCTCGAGGAATTATTTAAAAAGATAAAATATTAATGTTTCCAAAGGATGATCTTTTCATAAGTTAGACTCGCTTTAAGGTTATACATAATACAATGTCACTGTCACTGACTTGTATTTCAGTGTGTTCTCTCTAATAATAGAGAAATGTGGAATTATAGCCAGCAGGTTGGAACCCCTGACCACTCACCTCCTGATCTCCGGCCACCCTGGACCCTGCTTATCAGTCCCCTGCACGCTGTCCCTTCCCAACGTTTCTGAAGCCCCCACCTGGAATGCACAACCCATCTCATTTGCTCTGCTGAATTCCCTCTCACTCCCCTAGCTGTCCTCAGTCTCTCCCTTGTCTGTTCTCCCTGGGAGATAAGTTTCTGTCTCTACTCTTCTATTAGACTAATAATGTGTGAGCTTTCCTTTCTCAATGCCTAGAGTCTAATTCTCTAAGAGTTGTGTTTTATTCATGCTTTATTCTCCAAACCCTCTTTTTTTAAAAAATATATTTTTTATTGTTCCTTAGGTTCTGGGGTACATGTGCAGATCATGCAGGATTGTTGCACAGGCACATACATGGCAACATCGTTTGCTGCCTCCATCCCCCCGTCACCTATATCTGGCATTTCTCCCCATGTTATGCCTCCCCAACCTCCCTATCCCGTGCTGCCCCTCACCTAGTCCCCCCCCAACAGACCCCAGTGTGTGATGCTCCCCTCCCTGTGTCCATGTGTTCTCATTGTTCAACACCCGGCTATGAGTGAGAACATGCGGTGTTTGGTTTTCTGTTCTCGTGTCAGTTTGCTGAGAATGATGGTTTCCAGATTCATCCATGTCCCTACAAAGGACATGAACTCATCATTTTTTATGGCTGCATAGTATTCCATGGTGTATATGTGCCACATTTTCCCTGTCCAGTCTATCGTCAATGGGCATTTGGGTTGGTTCCAGGTCTTTGCTATTGTAAACAGTGCCACAATGAACATATGTGTGTATGTGTCTTTATAATAGAATGATGTATAATCCTTTGGATATATACCAAGTAATGGGATTTCTGGGTCAAATGGAATTTCTATGTCTAGGTCCTTGAGGAATCGCCACGCTGTCTTCCACGTGTCAAAATGGTTGAACTAATTTACACTGCCACCAACAGTGTAAAAGTGTTCTGATTTCTCCACATCCTCTCCAGCATCTGTGGTCTCCAGATTTTTTTCCTTGAATACAAATGCCCATTAATAAAGATTTGATGAATTAAAAACCTGGAAAGTTGTGGTAGACTGACTCCTCATCTTTGCTATTGATGACGCTTTCCTGAGACCACTATTTAGTCAAAGAGAATGGGCTATGATCAGCACCCCAGTGTCCTTTGTACAAACACTGACCACACATTCTCGATACTGAATTCACGGGTGGCTGAGGGAAAGGATCCCCCCTCACAGACCATGGAAAGATAATTGTGCCTACATGAGAATGCTTCAAGAAGGGGGAAGTAAAATAAGATGGTCTTGCTAAGCTATCTGGAAGGGAATCTTTCAGAATAAAATTACATTAGCATCAGCAGTTCTAATATATCAGCTTATAGATCACTTGTTTTTTCCCTTGTGAATAATTTTTGTATGTTTAATGAACAAAAATGTCTGTGGCTCATGTAATGGAGATAACATTTGATACTTTTCACCCACTATAGACTGGGTGGAAAAATTACCTATTTCCTCCCCCATTGGAGTAATAATTTCAGCCTCCAGCAAAGTCCATGCAGCCCCTAATCTCTTCCGGTTCTTTTCTGTCCTTATCAGAAAGTTCCTTCTCCTAGCAATCTCTGTTTCTTTAGCTACAATAGATTAAAGTGATATGCATGTGTGAATTTAAGAAGAGCTATATTGCTATATTTACCATGCTTTTCCATTTTCTTCTGCATATCTTCTCTGTTCTCAATTCCCCTCTCCTTCTAAAACTTCTCTTATTTTGTAAAGTCTCTTGCATGTGTGTGTTATACACAAGCCTTCCTGACTTAAGAAGCTCTAAGAATACTTAAGAAGACATCCCTAACTGAAACAAAACCCTCCAGATTCTATGTACATGTGAGTGAATCAAAGGGTTGTGCCTTTATCAAGATATTCCTATATGACCGTATCTCCTTAGACAGTACATTGTGCAAAATCTGTTGGGAGTGTGACATGTTTAAGAGAAACATTAGCAAAATAATGACTCAGAGGAAAATAAGTACTCAGGATGTAAAAGGATATAGAACTCATACTCGGTACTTTTATGGATGGAAGAAAAGATACAGCTCAAACCACCTTAACCAAAAGAAAAAATTTAATGATTCAGATGAACAAGCGATTTAAGTGTATCACCAGTTTCAGGTGGAGTTCGAGCAGGTGCTGGAGCAATATTGTCAAAATCTCTCTCTCCCGTTCTCTCTGCTCTGCTGTCTCCTTTGCTGGAGTCAGTTTTAGGGACATGTTTCCCACAAGACAATGAGTTGGCCACTAACAACCCTAAGCTTGTAACCTACTAGATTAGCGGCTCCGGCAGAAGGAGATCATCCAGGAAAATGTTCCATTGGCTTAGCTTGGGGGCTGTTTGCATCACTGTGACCAGAAGAAGGGGCTGATGTCAGTACCACCTACACCACGTAAACAGAGTGTGTGGGTGGAGATGGTCCCCAAAAGGAAATTCAGTGTTCTAACCAGAAGAGGGAATGAATGTTGTCAGACAACAATGAGAAATATCTGCTATACCATTTCATAAGGAGAAACATTGAATACATTGGAGAAGACTTGACAGGGACATGATTCTCAGATCTAAAATGTGGATGTACAATTGGATGATCTCGGAAGAGGACAGCAGAACTGGGATCAGTAGGTGAACCAGATCTCCCACTCCAAAGACCACGTTGGTCCCTATACACCTTGTCAAGCTACACAACCAGACAGTAAAAACGATAACCAGACAGACCTAAGGTTGAAGCCCAACCCTGCCTCTCAGTCACTCTGCCCACTTATTTAACTTTCTTGGATGTCAGCTTCTCCACAAGTCAAAGGATCATTGGAAGGAAAAAGATAAGCCTGTTTTGGGTTACAGCCAGCTCAGTGCTCAACAAGCATTGGTCCCCCTATCTCTTTCCTTCCTTTCTAGCATGTTTTATAATTTTGTTTTGGGATTGTCTTCTAGGATGGAAGAGTCTGATTTCATAAAACAGGCAATTAAAGAATTCCTAACACTTTCTAAATCTTTCAAATCATATGCACTAATGAGGATAGGGTATTGCCAATTTGGAGCACCTGGAAGCTGCTCAGGGCACACTCAGCTTTAGGCAGCTGTGTGAGTTCTCTCTGAATCTGTTGGAGTAGCACTTCTGCAGTATGGAAGCAAAGGAAGCTCCATAGTAAGTGGAAAGAATCATGTTAGATGGGCACTGGGAAGCAAAGGGAACACAACTGTAGAACTGGAATTTTTTTTTTTTACCTGTTCTTATTAAACACATACAGAATTAATCCATCTTACTGTGGAAGGTGAGTATCTGGAATCAAAGAAGCTACTGTCCATTCTCCCAATGCTCTTACCACTTTCCTTCTCTCACTTTAGGATTCCCCAACCTACTATTGGCTGATCAGAAAAGTGAGGCTCCCACAATCCCAGCTGTGCCAGTGGGGAGAATCCCAGCTGTGCTAGTGGGGAGAAGAAGCATTTTATTAAAATGGCTCCTCCCTCTCAGACCACACTCTCTCCCATTAATCCCTTGGAAATTTCACTGCATATGTCAGAAGAAAAATGAAGACCATTTATTTGACCTGCACTAATATACAATAACACCAATTCGGGACTTTCCTTTGGAAAGCCAGATTTGCCATCAGAGACTGTAACTCTCTGTTTTGCAGCAACATAATTACATGTATGTGGCCATGATAGTCTTTCAGAAGGTACCAGGCAATTGGAAAAAAAAAAACCCTAAGTACTGATGAGTGGGGGGATGGTTCCGTGGATTGTGCTACACACACACACATAGGAACACTATGGAACCATTACAAAGAATAAAACAAAACTGTATGTGTGACATATCACTACCTAACAAGTTCAACCTACAGAATAGTAACAGTTTATTTAGGGTATATATAGTTTCATAAGGAAAAGTGCATGCACATATATTGATATGTTGGTGTATGTACACAAAGGAATAGTAGAATACCCCAATGTTAGCTGGGTCCATGGCTTCCTTGAATAAAGACCACAATTCCCAGAACCCCTTGCAGCTAAGATTTGCCCAATGGTGTAAGAGATGTGCAACTTCTGGGCCTTGTTTTTAAATGGAATAGGAATGTCCTGGCGTCCCCTTTTATCTCTGCTGTAGAAGTGGTGGTGGACTCTTGCATAGCATGCAAAGAAAAGAGATTGTTCTGGGAAACAGTGAGCTAGAAGGGGCCTCTCCAAGTGAGAGGCATCCATTACTGCATGGAGAGCCCACCCTTAGGCTGTGATATGGGAGAGGAATCAGTTCCTGTCTTGTACATGCACCTGTGTTGTGGAAATCTCTTTGTTAGTGCAGTTGGCTCTATCCTCATACGACCAGGATAGTCCCCAAAGAATTGACAGTAGTTTTTGAGATATTGACAGTGGTTTCTGAGCTATGGCATTAGAAGTGAGAAGAGAGGGATTCTTACTGATTTTACTTTTATATCTTAATGCTGCTATCTGTAAATGTCGCAATAATATGTTTTACTTGTTAATTTTCTTGTACCTCAGGTGTCAAAATTGGGTTAATAAATACACTTTTATCATTGGTCCATAAAGGGGCCTCTTTTATTTAGTTAATTCATTTTGCTCTCTTCTTTAAAAAATAATAAGCACCGTCTATCTGCCCCAACAACAAAAACCAGGACCTTCATCTGACCATATGCTGCTATCTGCCCCACCCCCATCCCCCTCTTCCCCCTACTTGGAGTAAATAACCATTCTTCCAAATTCCATCATTCCCTTGCTTTTCTCCTTGTGTATATTTTATTTCATTTATATGCATGCTTTAAATGCCTATTTTTAAATGTTAGCTGGCTTTATATTTATAAAGAGAATATGCTATATATTAAATTTTTACAAGTTTTTTTTACTTAATATTATATTTCTAAGATACGTCCATGTATTTTGCAAATTGATGCAGTTCTGGAGTTGACATTTTCTGTAAAGGACCAGAAGGGAACAATTTTAGGCTCTGTAGACCAAATACAGTCTATCACATGTTCTTCTTTTTTTTATTTTATAATCTTCAAAAAAATGTGAAAGCCATTGTTAGCCTGCAGACCCCACAGAAATAGGGCCAGGCAGTTTGCCGACCCTGGCTCTGGCTCGTCGGTTTTGATTGCTGTATCATATTAGCTAGACCATGCTTTATTAATCCATTCTTCCATTAGCGATGCTTGGTCTATTTTTAGGCTTTTGCTGTTGGGCAGAGTGTATTTGCAGTATCTTCTGGTATATGTGAGCCAAAGTATCTTTGAGAAGTTCTACAGTAGGTGCGGACTTGCTGAGTCATGGGAGATGGAATGTCCATCTTTGGGGATGATGCTGAAAACTGAGGGCAGCGTTTCAGGGACAGCAAATGCCCATCAATGCATACTATGCCGTGCTAAGCACACTGTGACCTCAGAGGCTCTGATGTTTGACATTTGCTGCCTCTGAAGACTTCCCTGACTGTGCTCCATGTGCTTTTTTTTTTTGCTGCTCACCATTCTCATCTAGCTCTTTTGTGGAGTTGTTTTATTTTTTGTGCCCTTGTGCCCCAGCCTGGACATAATTCCTTCCCAGTTGAATTCAGTAGCAGCACGTTAATTGCACCTCCTACGGAACAGTTAGTGTGAATGTGGTCTCCCACACTAGACTTGGACTCCAGCGTCTGGGCTCTGCCAGTTGCTAGCTGTTTGGCCTTGGGCAAGTCACTTCACAGCTTTTAACTTGAGTTTCTACACCTGAGGGAGCTGTGAGAATTCCTGTGCCTTTGTTCATTATATGGTGGCAAAGAAGAGGAAGTCACTCGTAGGTGCTCAGCAAAACTGAAATTAAAAGGAAGGATTTCTTTTGCTTGTTTTTTTCTTTTTAAGTTCTGGGGTACATGTGCAGGATGTGCAGGTTTGTTACATAGGTAATCGTGTGACATGGTAGCTTGCTGTAGCTATCAACCAATCATCCACGTATTAAGTCCAGAATGCATTAGCTGTTTTTCCTTATGTTCTCCCTACCCCCCACCCCACTCCCTGACAGGCCCCACTGTATGTTGTTCCCCTCCCTGTGTCCATGTGTTCTCATTGTTCAGCTCACACTTGTAAGTGAGAACATACGGTGTTTGGTTTTCTGTTCCTGCATGAGTTTGCTGAGATAATGGCTTCCAGCTTCATCCATGTCCCTGCAAGGGACGTGATCTCATTCATTTTTATAGCTGCACAGTATTCCATGGTGTATATGATACCACAGTTTCCCTATCCAGTCTATCATTGATAGGCTTTTGGGTTGATTCCATGTCTTTACTATTGCAAATAGTGCTGCAATGAACATACATGTATATGTATCTTTGTAATAGAATGACTTATATTCAAAAGGAAGTTTAAATAAGAACTGGAGAAATGACAGCTGCTCCAGCATGATGGACAGCACTTCGGGGCCCTGGTGCCAGACCCTGTGCCACTCTACTTCTCATTCATCATCAAGCAACTTTCAAGCAACCACTATTTGCCACACTATTCTAGGTGCTTGGAATGTGGCCGGGAATTAAACAGAGATCCCTGCCCTGGAGGGGCTGATACTCCCGTGCAGAGAAAGAAAACAAAATCAATGAGCAGAATAAATGGGGGAAGTAAAGGATTCAAGGTAATGAGTACTTAGAAAAGAGAAGGAGCGTGGACGTGGATTAGGGCTGTTGAGAGAGGCTGGGGGTGTTGCTTGTTAAATAGGGTGAGTAGAGAGGGCTTCAGTAAGGTGGTGGGATTTGGAAAGGTTTGAAGAGGTGAGGTGTGGGTGTCTGAGGGACGTGTTCCAGCAAAGAGAAAAGTGGACAAAGGCCACAGAAACGTGGCTTCTCCTGGACACCTCCTAAAGCCCCGTAAGTAAGGGAGAGGGACGGACAGAGGCCATCATAAAACCAGGTCACAAAGGAGGCGTGGCCATCATAAGCACTTTCATTTTCACCCTACAGGAAATGAAAAGTCGGCCGGCCTAGAGCGGTGGCTCACGCCTATAATCCCAGCACTTTGGGAGGCCGAGGTGGGCAGATCACCTGAGATCAGGAGTTCTAGACCAGCCTGACCAACATGGTGAAACTCCGTCTCAACTAAAAATACAAAATGAGCCAGGCATGGTGACGCATGTCTGTAATCTCAACTACTCCAGAGGCTGAAGTAGGAGAATCGCTTAAACCCATGAAGCGGAGGTTGCAGTGAGCCGAGATCCCGCCACTGCACTCCAGCCTGGGCAACAGAGCAAGACTCTGTCTAAAAAAAAAAAAGGAAGTGGGAAGGCAGCATAAAGGAAGCATGGCCATCATAGGGACTTTTACTTTCCCCCTTCAGGAAAAGGGAAGTCAGGCAGGAGTAGGAACAAAGGAGCCAAGTGATGAGGTGCAACCAGCTGAAGGTTGGGCTGGGATCAGGAAATCTGCTTTCAAGTTCACTCAGGGGACTATTGGCAGAAGGTGAAGTTCCTTGTCACATGGACCCCTTTGTGGGTTTATGTATGACATGGCATCTGACTTCCCCCGGAGAAACAGGCAGAGAGACAGACAGACACAGGACAGACAAATTCAGAGGGAGACAGAGACATGGACAGATGCAGAGAGAGAGAGGCAACCACAAATTCAGAGAGAGAGAGAAATAGAGAGGAAGGCACAGAAAGAGACAGAGAGAGACACAGAGACTGACAGTGAGACAGCAACACAGACAGACGTAGGCAGACACTGATGTGGTTTGAGTGTTTGTCCCTCTGCGTCTCATGTTGAAACGTGATCCCCAGTGTTGGAGGTGGGGCCTGCTGAGACATGTTGGTTGGGCCATGTGGCAGATCCCTCATGAATGACTCAGTGCCCTCCCCGTGGTGATGAGTGAGTTCTTGCTCTGTGAGTTCACAAAATAACTAGTTATTTAAAGGAGGCTGGCATGTCCTTCTCTTTTTTTGGAGACAGAGTCTCACTCTGTCATCCAGGCTGGAGTATAGTGGCAAGATCTCTGCTCACTGCAACCTCCACCTCCTGAGTTGAAGCGATTCTCCTGCCCTAGCCTCTCAAGTAGCTGAGACTACAGGCATGCGCCACTACATCCAGCTAATTTTTGTATTTTTAGTAGAGACGGGGTTTTACCATGTTGGCCAGGCTGGTCTCAAACTCCTGACCTCAGGTGATCCGCCTGTCTCAGCTTCCCAAAGTGCTGGGATTACAGGAGTGAGCCACTGTGCCTGGTCCCTCCTCTTTCCCTCTCTCTGGCCATGTGATGCGCCTGCTCCTCCTTCGTCTCCTGCCATGATTTTAAGCTTCCTGAGGTCCTCACAGAAGCCAAGCAGATGCGGGCACCGTGCTTGTATGGCCTGCAAAACTGTGAGCCAAATAAACCTCTTTTCTTTATATATTATCCAGCCTCGGGTATTTCTTATAGTAAAGCAAAACAGACTAATACAAACACCTACCATACAAAGAGAGAAAGAGAGAGAGAGACAAAGAGGCAGAGATTCAGCGACAGAGATCAAAGGACAGAAAGTCAAAGAAACAGACGGACAGGGAGGCTCTCACTTCTGCTTTATTCTGTTGGTTGGAGCAAGCCACTAAGTCCAGCCAACATGCAGCAGGAGGAGACGGACGCACACTGGAAAGAATACCAGAGCTGGGGACCATTGGAAACAGTCCAGGGCAAAGAGGACAAGGGTAAAAACCAGAGAAATTGGTCAGAAGGCTCCTGCAGCAATTGCCTCTCACCATGAGAGTAGCAGCAGAGGAGAGAGAAGTGCTAGGTATATTTGGGGTGGGTTCTTACCAACAGGATTTCCTGACTTGTTAGATGTGAAGTATGTGAGTAGGTAATTGGGTAAGGATTGCTCCAAGGCTTTTGGCTTGAGTAACCGAAGAATGGAGACTACTAACCTGTCTCTATGGATTCCTATTCTAGATATTTCATATAAATGAAATCATACAATATGTGGCTGTTATGTCTGGCTTCTCCCACTTGGTGTATTTTCAAGGTGCATTCGTGTTGCAGCATGTATTAGTACTTTGTTCTTGTTTATGGCTGAATAATATTCCATCGTATAAATATATCACTTAGTCTTTCTCCATTCTTTAGTTGATGAACATTGGGTTGTTTCCACTTTGGGGCTAAAACACAGGATGATGCTATGAACATCTATGGATACAAATTTGATAGTTTTCGCTTCTTTTGAGTATATACCTGGGAGTTGAATGGCTGTATCATATGCTAATTCTATGGTCAACTTTTTGAGAAATCACCAAACTCCTTTTCACAGCAGCTGCACCATTTTATATTCCTGCCAGCAATGTACAAAAGTTCCAATTTCTCTACCTCCTCGTCAACACTTGCTATTGTCTTTTTTACTTTAGCCATTCTTGTGATTGTAAAGTAGCATCTCACTGTGGTTTTGATTTGCATATCTCTCATGATGAATGATGTCACACATCTTTTATGTGCTTTTTTCCCATTTGTATTTTTTTGAAGAAATGTCTATACAAGTCCTTTGCCCATATATAAAATTTCTTTTTATATAAATCGTCTCTTTGTTGAATTGTACGTTTTTTATATAACCCAATACTACATTCTTATCAGACATAGGATTTGCAAATATTTTCCCTCATTCTGTAAGTTATCTTTTCTCTATCTTAATAGTGTCCTTTGGCGTGTGAAGTTTTTAATTTTTATGAAGTCCAATTTATTTACTTTTTTATTGCTTCTCTGGACAGACTATAAATACTTATCCAGGTAAAAATGCAATAGCATTATCAGAAGGAGGTGAGAATAGATTCCAAGTGGGAAAAATAACACACTGCCACTGCAATGAGCAACGTCACAGGTTGTTAGACAATTTAAATGAGATTACAATACCAAGCACTTAGCACAGAGTGAATGCCCGGCAATTGTTAGCGCTTATGATTTGAAGCTAGCACAAGTGTTTGATATGTAATTTTGAAAAGAATAAATATGGTGCAGGCAGGTGCCACTGTTCTTCCTCTTGGTCTCTGTCCAGAGTAACCCTGGATCATCTGTGGAGGGAAGGCTGAAAGAAAAATGGTATTGAAAGCATCCATGCTGGAAAAGAATGTGAATGGTTTTAACTGTTCCTCCTTTCCCTGACATGGCAATAGTTTAAAAGTTTAGTCTTTATAGCAGAATGATTTATAATCCTTTGGATATATACCCAGTAATGGGATTGCTGGGTCAAATGGTATTTCTATTTCTAGGTCCTTAAGGAATCGCCACACTGTCTTCCACAATGGTTGAACCAATTTACACTCCCATTAACAGTGTAAAAGTGTTCCTATTTCTCCACATCCTCTCCAGCATCTGTTGTCTCCAGATTTTTTTATGATCGCCATTCAAACTGGCGTCAGATGGTATCTCAGTGTAGTTTTCATTGCAGCATTGTTTACAATAGAAAAGACCTGGATCCAACCCAAATGCCCATCGATGATAGACTGGACAGGGCAAATGTGGCACATATACACCATGGAATATTATGCAGCCATCAAAAACGAGTTTGTGTCCTTTGTAGGGACATGGATGAACCTGGAAACCATCATTCTCAGCAAACTGACACTAGAGCAGAAAATCAAACACCACATGTTCTCACTCATAGCCGGGTGTTGAACAATGAGAACACATGGACACAGGGAGGGGAGCACTACACACTAGGGTCAGTTGGGGAGAAATGGGAGAGGGACAGTGGGGGGTGGGGAGTTGGGGAGAGATAGCATGGGGAGAAACGCCAGATATGGGTGAAGGGGAGGCAGGCAGCAAATCACACTGCCATGTGTGTACCTATGCAACAATCTTGCATGTTCTTCACATGTACCCCAAAACCTAAAATGCAATAAAAAAAATGGACATAGAAAAAAAAAAAGTTTAGTCTTTAGGGAGGAAAATATGTTTAGGATCCTGAATTTACAAATACTATTTTCCTCAATAGGTCTTATACTGTTAATACTTGAAGCTGAGTTTTAGATGCATGTAAACAGAATCTGAAACCCCCAAAATTGTCCTCCATTGTTTCTGTTTTAATTCTGGGGCAAGTAGCTATTGGTTCACTTTTAAGAGAAACATTTTTAAGAGAAGCCTCCTTGGCCAGGTGTGGTGGCTCATACCGGTCATCTCAGCACTGAGAGGCAGTGGTGGGCAGATCACCTGAGGTGAGGAGTTCGAGACCAGCCTGGCCAACATGGTGAAATGCCGTCTCTACTAAAAATACAAAAATTAGCTGGGAATGGTGGCACACACCTATAATACTACCTACTCGGGAGGCTGAGGCAGGAGAATCAGCTGAATCTGAATCGGCGGAGGTTACAGTGAGCTGAGGTAGATTGTGTCACTACACTCCATCCTAGGTGACAGAGCAAGACTTTGTCTCAAAAAGAAGAAAAGAGAAAAAAGAAGTCTCCCTTGTCTGAGTTGATATTAACACCATCTGCTGCTGTCACTCTTGGGTTTCTCCCCAGTGTTCATTGGCCTGCCTTCTTTGCTTATTGAAGGTGATTTTGTCCACATTTCCTTGAGTAACCAAATCATTCTGGTGAGTATGGGACCCCTTGCAACCCTCCAGAGACAGAATCTCAATGTGCCTAAGCCAATCAAAGAGGCTAGTCTCTCTTCTGACCCAGTGATGGTTTAGGAATGATACTGACCCTCTTCTGGTTAAAAACATGTAAACAGGCTGGGCATAGTGGCTCATGCCTATAATCCCAACACTTTGGGAAGCCAAGATGGGTGGATCACATGAGGTCAGGAGTTTGAGACCACCCTGGCCAACACAGTGAAACCCCATCTCTACTAAAACAAACAAACAAAAAAATCCAAAAAAATTAGCGAGGCATGGCAGTGCACACCTATAGTCCCAGCTACTCAGGAGGCTGAGGCGGGAGAATCGGTAGAACCTGGGAGGCAGAGGTTGCAGTTAGCCAAGATCGCACCATTGTGCCTCAGCCTGGGCAACAGAGCAAGACTCCATCTTGGAAAAAAAAAAGAGAAAGAAAAGAAAACATGTGAACAAAAGCCTGCTATGCATCTTCTGGGAAAGGTGTCCTCAGAAATAAAACAGAGGCAATGGAAGGAAATGCTCTTTTTCTTGCTGTATGTCATCATGTCTACGGGCAAAGCCTGAAACTGTTGTAGCCAACTTGGTGATCCCAAGAGGAGTCTATTGTGTTCAATCTGGCAGTGCAGGGAGCACCTGGGTCTTCTGTTGGTGCCGTTGAGCAAATTACCCAATCAGGTATTTATCCCATCTTCAGGCTTCTCAGTGCATTAGCGAGAAAAATGTCATTTCTGCTGAGCACACTGTTAATTGAGTTTTATGTTGCTTGTAGCTAAAAGTACCCTGAAGGATGCATCTTTCAGAAGGGACCCACATAGGAGAGCCATGGTGGAAGGGGACACCCACCTACTTGGGCATATTGCTGAATCAATCCTTGGGACCACTGTGATGAAGATGGGGCAAGTAGCTATTGGTTCATTTTTAAGAGACACCTCCTTGGCCAGCTGCAGTGGCTCACACCAGTCAACTCAGCACTGGGAGGCCAAGGTGGACGGATCACACAGTTTGATTGCCCAGAGACTCTGAAAAAGAAAAACAAAATCAACAAAACTCTCATCATTTTCGTGAGGATTCATAGACAAACAAGATCAGACATGAAAAAGAGAGAGTGAAAGAAAGGAGACTGGATTCTTTATAAAATAAGAAAAGAAATAACACAGAAAAACCATAAAAACAGACATTCAAAGCTCCCAATGCTATCATCCCTCAGGAAACTCTCCTGTTCTCATTATTTGAATGGGGAAGAGAAAAAAGCAGCCAAAAAGTAAATTCTTGAACCACTATAGACCCTGAGCGCATTAATTCTCTAATAAATATGAATTAAATCTCTCCTATGTAGTAGGCATAGGAGAGGAGAGAAATTCAAATGGGTGGAACAGAGCATTAGTCAGAGTTCTCTAGAGAAACAGAACCAGTGGGATGTGTAGATGCATCAAAAGAGACTTATTGCTGTAAGAAACTGGCTTATATGATGACAGGGGTGACAAGTCCCAGGATCTGCAGTCAGCAAGCTGGACAGGCAGGACAGCTGATGTTTCTGTTCAAACCCTAATGCAGGAAAAAAACTGATGTCTGACCTCAAGGCAGTAGGAATTTCCTCTTTTAGGGGTTTGGGGAAGTCAGCCTTTTGTTATATTGAAGTATTTAACTGATTGAATGAGCCCCATCCATATTAAGGAGGGCAATCTGCTTTATTTAATTTAGCAATTTAAATGTTAACTTTATCCCAAAACACCCTTACAGCAATACCTAGAATAATGTTTGACCAGCTATCTGGGCACCCCATGAGCTAGTCCAGTTGCCAAGTAAAATTAACTATCACAAGTAGCAACAGCTTTTTTCTGAAAATACAGCCTTTCCTTCCTTCCTGTGAGTTACCCTTAAACCCTGAACTTCTTATTACATTAACAAAACACCACCCAAGTTGCTACCTGTCTTTCTTATCTTGCTACTTGAAGCAGCTCTGCCACCACGCTTCACCTTGAAATTCCCCAGGTCTGGTTTTCTGTGGAATTTAGCATTACAATGAACACATTTACATATCTGGGTGTTTCCTATTTTTTGTTATGGAATACGTAGCTTATAAAATCACAGACATGGGAAGCAGAGTGAAGAGTCTTCCATCAGTACACTGGGTTAATATGCTTTGTGTGTTCTGAGTATCCACACGGGGTGAGGGTTGTTTCTTGCATCATTAAATTGCTGGCTTATTGGAAGCTATTTCTTATTTATCTTTGGGTCCCCTGTGCCCTATTTCTGTGCTTTGCACAGAGCAGACATTCAGGAACTATTTGTTGATTTGGATATTAAGCTATGTGTTTCTTTTGAGAAGATCACTTTATATAACCAAGTTATATTGCCCTCCAGAGCTCTGAAAATATTTTAGTAAGTCTCTTTTTTAGTAAGTCACTTGATGTCAGCCTGGTAAAGTTGAGAGGTTGAGGGCACAGACTTGGAAATTGCAACCATTTGGGTGTAAGCCCTAGTTTTTGCAGTTACTGAGTTAACTCAGCCATGTTTCTTAACCTCTTTAAGCCTGAGATTATTTTTCTTCTGTAAGGAAAAATGTGTGTTTCAGTGCCAAGCTATGCATTGTCTCAGAAACACCTCTGCAAGTTATCTGATTCTAATCTTATGTAAGTTGTAGATAACTGATAATTAGGCACAGTGCTTGCTGTCTGTAGACATGCAATTTCTGTTCTGTTCTACGGAAGTCCACGGAAGGAGCCAGTTTTGCCTCCATTTGTCATTTATTCCAGCATCCCCAATCTATAAATGTATCTGTTTTTTGACTTCTCCTTTGAACCATTATAACATTTACTTGGTTTCTCCATTATAAGTAAAATAAAAATGTTTATCAGATGTTCATCTTATATCTGCATAAGGGTCATGGTTTTCCTTATTTTTTTTAAAAAGATCAGCCTTTACAGCACTCCTCTGTAACATGGGGAAATAACGCTGATGAATTCGAGTGTGAGTGATCAGATGCGATGTGCACCTGCATTGGACACTCCTTGCTCCATTCTCTTTTTTTTTTTTTTTTGAGACGGAGTTTCGCTCTTGTTACCCAGGCTAGAGTGCAATGGCGCGATCTCGGCTCACCGCAACCTCCGCCTCCTGGGTTCAGGCAATTCTCCTGCCTTAGCCTCCTGAGTAGCTGGGATTACAGGCACGTGCCACCATGCCCAGCTAATTTTTTGTATTTTTAGTAGAGACGGGGTTTCACCATGTTGACCAGGATGGTCTCGATCTGTTGACCTCGTGATCCACCCGCCTCGACCTCCCAAAGTGCTGGGATTACAGGCTTGAGCCACCGCGCTCGGCCTGCTCCATTCGCTAGAACGCAGACAGAGCGATCCTGTTGAATCCTAAGTCAGATCCTAGACTCAGGGTGCTACAGTGGCTCCCAGTGCACGCAATCCTGACACACTCCCTGGGATCTCACAGCACCGTCTTTGTGTCCCACTTACCCTTCCTTCACTTCTCTCTGGCCACACAGGTCTCTTGACTGCTCTGCAGACACACAGGATTGCTCCTGCCTCAGGACCTTGGTACAGGCTGCTCCCTCCACCCGGGTTCCTATTCCCTCACTCATCCACACAGCTGATCCCTCACTTCAGCCCTTTACTCAGATGTCACCTCTGCAGGGGGGTCCTCCTAGTATCCGTACAGAATTCCAGTCCACCCACTTCTCAACCAACACCTCCTCTTCCCACGTTCTGCCTCAGTCTCCTTAATGCTTACTACTTCCTGGCAATCTAGTTTTGTGGTGGTTGTTTTCTTTAAGCCTGTTTTGAAAATTATTTTTAATTTAACTTTTGTTTTGTGTTCAGGGGTACATGTGGATATTTGCTACATAGGTAAACTTGTGACATGGGAGTTTGTTGTACAGATTATTTTGTCACCCAGGTATTAAGCCTAGTACCCATTAGTTGTTTCTCCTGATCACCCCCACCCTTCAATAGGCCCCAGTGTATATTGTTCCCAATATACACTGTTCCCAATATACACTGTGTGTTCTCATCATTTAGCTCCCACTTACAAACAAGAACATGTGGCATTTGGTTTTCTAGCCCTGTATTGGTTTGCTAAGGATAATGGCTTCTAGCTCCATCCATGTCCCTGCAAAGGACATGATCTCATTCTTTTTTATGGTTGCATAGTATTCCACGGTGTATAGGTTCCACATTTTCTTTATCCAGTCTACCACTGACAGGCATTTAGGTTGATTCCATGTCTGTGCTATTGTGAATAGTGCTGCACTGAACATACGTGTGCCTTTATTTTAGAAAGATTTCTATTCCTTTGGGTGTATACCCAGTAATGGGATTGCTGGGTTGAGTGGTATTTCTATTTTTAGGTCTTTGAGGAATTGCCACACTGTCTTGACAATCTATATCATACTAATTTATGGCATGTATTCTTGCTTTCTCACTAGCATATATGAGGGCAGGGATTTTACTATCATGTCCTCTGCCATATTCTCAATGCCTAGAACAATGTCTTACACGGAGTAGGCCTTCAGTAAATGAATGCCATGAGGTCATTTGCATCCAGTGCTGAACCCAATGCTTGGCAGATAGAAAGGGCCCCAAAAATGCTGAAGAAGGTGAGGAGGAAGGAAGATTGGGAGAGGACGTGGATCCCTTAAGAGACGATGAGACAGGAAGCAAGTCAGCACATTCAGAAACACCTCTTGTGGGCCATCAGAGGGAAGATTCCAAGGGAGCTGCACTTGTTCTTCTCAGATGAGGTTTTTCATTAGGTGTCCATTAAACTCTTGTAGGTACTTGGCACATTCCACATCCCACCTAGTGCTGTTTTCTGTTGGAAGTCAAAATCGTCTATTTGGGAGAGCACTGATAGTTGAGGGTGAGATGGGGAGAATATCGAGGGAAAAGGATCAGAAAGATGATTTGAGTCCACTTCGCACGTTTTCCTGCCACACTTGAGCAATTTAGGAAAATTGGCACAAATAAATGGAGATTACTTTCCCCTGAAATACTTGATTGCAGAAGTGAAAGATAATTTTTCCTTGGTCGAGAGCTATGCAGGGGAAGGTCAGCCAATGCAGCTGTAGATGATGGAGCTCCGTGATGATCTTCCAGTTGTGCGGATTCCGGCTGCGGGCTTTCCTGCCTCCCTGTGGCACCATGTGCAATGCTTTTAAAAACCTCAGGCCATTAACCAGCTGGCCTCAGAGAGGGTCATCATCTTGGCCCTGACAACTCTACTTTTGAAAACTATGTTTGATTTTTATTGATTCAGATTAGAACCTGAAATCAATACGAAACTGAATTTTGTGCCTAAAATGGTTTGCAAACAAGTCAAATTTTTAAAATCTCCCTTTCAATTAATTCCTCTGCTAATTAGTTTTAGCTTTAATTGATTTTGAACTCATTTTGAGGCACTTAACAGGAGCAAGCAGCCTCTCTTCTTTCATCTCCTTCAGCGAATTCATCCAATTAAAAACACATTACCACATTTTCATGTAAAGAATTGGGTCGCCATTTTGTTTTTTAAAAGTGCTAAACCTTAACCACTGTGGCTACATTATACTAGAACTAGTTTCTGAGTTTGTATCAACTCAGTGGTTCTTTCTCTTGCTGGGTGATAGATCCAGAAGACGAGCCCCATCTTTCCGGCTTCATCTATCAAAACTTTCCTTCTCCCCTTGATGCCAATGGGCTATGCTCCAAGATTTTGCCCTGCCTGTTATGGCCCTTCCAACTTCCAGAGAAGGAGTATTGATTCACTTATTCACTCATGTATTCTATTTTTTTGCTTTTAACAAATATTTACTGAAGGACACTAGCTTACTAAGCATTGTCTAGGCAGGTACATTCTAAGACAGTCACCATCAGCCACAGATAGCTACTGAACCCTAGAAATGGGGCTTGTCCACACAGAGATGTGTTGAAATTATAAAATACACATCTGAGGCCTGGCGCTGTGGCTCACACCTGTAATCCCAGCACTTTAGGAGGCTGAGGCGGGTGGATCACCTGCGGTCTGGAGTTCAAGACCACCCTGGCCAGCACGGTGAAACCCCATCTCTACTAAAAATCCAAAAAGCTAGCTGGGTGTGGTGGCATGCACCTGTAATCCCAGCTACTTGTGAGGCTGAAGCAGGAGAATCTCTTGAACCCGGGAGGCAGAGGTTGCAGTGAGCCGAGATCGTGCCATTGCACTCCAGCCTGGAGAACAAGAGCAAAACTCCATCTCAAAAAAAAATAACCCACACATTTGATTTTAAAGATAGAGTGTGAGAAAAAGTGTAACATATATCAATGATTACAAGTTGATTTATTTTTATTATATTGTACTAAATAAAATATGGCAATTCCATCTGTTTCTTTTTTCCTTTTTGATGTGGCTACCGGAAATTTTTAAATATTTTGTTCCAACCGTGCTGGTTTAGGTGTCGGGGACACAGCAGACAACAAAACAAATAAAAGATCCTGTTTTTATGCAACTTCTGTTCTAATGGAGAGAAAACAGACCTCAAAAGAAGGAGTAAAGTGTATAGTATGTCATATTGTGATACGTGCTATGGAAAAACAGTAAGGCAGAAAGGGATGCTGGAGACTAAGAGGGAAAGAGACATTCCATTAAATAGGGATGTCAGGAAGAACCCATCAAAATTAGACACTCTTGGGAGAAGAGGATGATTCAGGGAAAGACAAATTGTCAGTAAGGTCTCTGCTAGTCAGGACTTTTAAGCTGACAAAACTCCTACTAGGTTAAGGCAAAAAGGTTTCTTTTCAGCTCATGTAAATGGGGAGTCCATGGGTGGATATAGCTTCAGGGACTCCACACAAACTTTTTTTTTTTTCCCCTGAGATGGAGTCTTGTTCTGTCACCCAGGCTGGAATGCAGTGGTGTGATCTTGGCTCACTGCAACCTCCACC
This sequence comes from Cebus imitator, assembly GCF_001604975.1. Taxonomy (NCBI): domain Eukaryota; kingdom Metazoa; phylum Chordata; class Mammalia; order Primates; family Cebidae; genus Cebus; species Cebus imitator. The sequence continues at coordinate 5,012,460 of NW_016107330.1, forward strand.
TCCAGGGTTCAAGTGATTCTCCTGTCTCAGCCTCCCGAGTAATTGGGATTACAGGCTCCCGCCACCACACCTGGCTAATTTTTCCTTTTTTAGTAGAGATGGGGTTTTACCATGTTGGCCAGGCTAGTTTCAAGCTTCTGACCCCAGGTGATTTGCCTGCCTCAGCCTCCCAAAGTGCTGGGATTACAGGCGTGAACCACCGCACCTGGCCCATCCCCTCTTCTAAATCCTTATTATCTGCAGAGAAGTAAACCAATGGTTATCAGACTTTAGCAGCATCAGCATTACCTGGTGGGCTTGCTCACACCGGGATGGGTGGACTCCCCGGCCCCGGAGTTTCTGATTCAGAAGGTCAGAGAGACCTAAACATCTGCATTTCTGCTGGATGGAAATGTCATTTAAAAATTTCCAGTAACCACATCAAAAAGTACAAAATAAACAGATGGGATTAATTTCAATAGCATATTTTCTTTAGCATAATATAATAAAAATAGAAACACATCAACTCATAATCATTGAGATATGTTACATTCCTTTCCTTTCACACTGTGTCTTTAAAATCAGATGTATATTTCATTATTCCAGCACGTCTCAGTGTGGACCAGTCCCATTTCAAGGGCTCAGAAGTCATCTGTGGCTGAGGCCGTCTGGGAACGTGCCAGCCTAGACAATGCTTGATTCTGGAGTCCTTCAGTAAATATTTATTTAAAGACAAAAGAATACATGGGTAAATAAGTGGATCAGTACTCACCAGGTGATACTGACACAGCCAGTCCAGGGACCGCCCTCTGAAAACCACCGTGCTGGATGACACCTAAATTTTTAAAATCAACAAATGGAGGGATAAGCATACTATTAGAAAACATGGGGATAACATGAGTTAAAAGAGCAAAAAGAAGTTGTCTCAGGGAAGTTAGGATCAGGCGTGAGAGGAGGGGGCAGGAGACCATGGTGTTTGTTATAAGCCTTATAGTAGGAATAGGTGTGTATCCTTTCAAAAAAAAAAAAGATGGACTCCCAGAAAGAAGATGAATTGGCCACTAGAAGGTTTCTGCTGTGTGTTTCTGAGAAATGGCCATACATCCGCCATTCCTCCTCCGAGCCGACTCTGGCCCCACCGTGACATGAGCTGGGCTGAGTTCCTGGTACTTCCTGTGTGGCTTGTTACTTACAACACATGAAAATGCACAAGGTTTTCTTCTCACCACTGACCTCAGTCTCTGCCGCAGGAAGAAGAAGAAAAGCTTTGGCCCGAAAAGGCTCTTCAAGGATACAAGGGGGTCGCCAGATTACAGCGTGCAGCTTTCAGGAGATGACTAAAAGAATGATGACTGATAGCCAAGGACGGAAGCCAGTCCCTCTTGCTGACCTGTGCCCTCCTCCGCAGCAGCGCTGTTCTTTCTCAGCCCTCCTGTGGTGAGGGTGTGACTATCCCTTGGGAAGGCATGGCAGGATGAGAGTAAGAGCACGAAAGAGATAGAGAGACAAACAGTGGCTTGCAGTCAATACTCAGCGGTTTGGGCAGGCTTCTCTCCTCCTTGGGTTGAATTTTCTATACTTCCCCTCTCTGTCAGCAAGATATGACTTCCAGGGCTCAGATCAGAGCAGTGTACTTAGCTATTAGGATAATTGCATTTGCCCAGGATTGAGGTGGTGCCCAGGACACAGGATCTTCAGAAAGCCCCAGGCAAACAGGGTAAGTTGGTCACCCTATTAGATATAATCAGGCATATACACTAAGATTACCTGTGAGGTATCTATGGTGGCACTATATAATACCAGACAATTAGAAAACAATTAAATTAACAAATACTTATTTGGCATTACTCTGTGCCAGGGACCATCCTACATGCTTAGGACAGAGCCATGAACAACACAGACAACACTATATCTAATTATACTAAATAAAGTATGATATAGCCACACCACAGGCTATTATGCAACCTACGAAAAACTGCCATGGGGAAGGAAATCTTAAATTACATCAAGGATGACCACGAGATGAAGTTCAGGGGAATAGATGTAGAAGGCATCTTTTGTTTTTGCCTGCCTGGCACGTATTCACTCTGCCACTGGTGACACCTTTGCTTTGGGGAATTTCCCTGCTCCTATCCCAGTGACTTGGAAAGGGCTGTCATTCAGGGTGTGTGTGTGTGTGTGTGAGGACCATCACATAGATTGCTCCGGCTGGGCGCTGCACAATCCTAGACTACTAGAAGCATGCTCCCAAAGCTTACACAGTACGTAACGTGGGCAATGATACCAGTGGCCCAGGCACATGACCCAGCTACTCCAATCAGATCTCTCTCTCTCGCAGCTACTCCAGTCAGACCTCTCTCTCCCAGCTACTCCAATCAGATCTCTCTCTCTCCCAGCTACTCCAGTCAGACCTCTCTCTCCCAGCTACTCCAATCAGATCACTCTCTCCCAGCTACTCCAATCAGACCTCTCTCTCCCAGCTACTCCAATCAGATCCCTCTCTCCCAGCTACTCCAATCAGATCACTCTCTCCCAGATACTCCAATCAGATCACTCTCTCCCAGATACTCCAGTCAGACCTCTCTCTCCCAGATACTCCAATCAGACCACTCTCTCCCAGCTACTCCAGTCAGACCTCTCTCTCCCAGCTACTCCAGTCAGACCTCTCTCTCCCAGCTACTCCAGTCAGACTTCTCTCTCCCAGCTGCTCCAGTCAGACCTCTCTCTTCCAGCTGCTCCAGTCAGACCTCTGTCTCCCAGCTACTCCAATCAGACCTCTCTCTCTCAAGTTCAGATCTCAAGTGGAATGCCTCCCTGCCAGAAAACAGTGGGAACTGAGTCTTCCCAATGAAGACACCCTAAAGAGTCTGACCCACCACCTAGATTCCAAGATCCACTGTGGTCCCCAGCCTCCCGAAAGCTGGATTGCTTAAATTGGTATTTGAATCTTTAAGCCATCTCAGTATCCTGCTAATAACTTTCTTTTGTTAGATTAGGCAGAACTGCTTTCTGTGACTTACAACCACAGAGCTCCGTCTGCTTCTGCAGTTGTCAAAAGAGTGTGTATAAAATGATTTCATTTGTATGAAATGTTGTGTGTGTGAATATATATTATACATTATCATACATTCCTTATACATGATATGTTGTATATTATAATGATACCTATACTATGTAAGGGGGGTGTGTATGAGTGTATGAAACCTGTGAAATGAATTCTTTTCTAGATAGTCAAATTACAGATTATTTTTATGTTGTCTTTGAAAGTTTCTACAATGGGCATATTCTACTTTTTTTTTTTTCCAGTTTTTTGAGTCAGTGTGTCCCTGTGTCACCTCTGGCTGGAGTGCAGTGTCATGATCTCAACTCATTGCAACCTCTGCCTCCTGGGCTCAAGTGATCCTCCCACCTCAGCCTCCTAAGAGCTGGGACTACAGGCATGTGCCACCACTCCTGGCTAATTTTTGCTTTTTGTTTTGCTTTGTTTGAGATGAAGACTCACTCTGTCGCCCAGGCTGGAGTGAGTGGCACGATCTCAGCTCATGGCAACCTCTGCCTCCTGAATTCAAGTGATGCTCCTGCCTCAGCCTCCTGTGTTGCTGGAGGCATGTGCCACCATGCCCAACTAATTTCTGTATTTTTAGTAGAGATAGGGTTTCACCATGTTGGCCACGCTGGTCTCAGACTCCTGAGTTCAAAGAGTCCACCCTCCTCGGCCTCCCCAAAGGCTGGAATTACAGGTGTGAGCCACTGCGCCTAGCCCGTATACTACTTCTTAACAAGAAAAGAAAAATTGGAAACTAAAATATGCACATAGCTCACACCTAGTTAAGACCACAAGGATTTTGAGCCAACCCCCTATTTTTTATAACATTTGCATTCACCTGGAGGATTTTATGTGTGGTGGGTTCTTCAAATGGCTGTTCACAGTTCCGCAAGGATTTGGACGTTGGAATGTTGACCACCTCCCTGAATCTGAGGTATGATAAACAAGCATCTTAGCTATATACAACTCTGAAATCTATCACTTCAGTTAGAAAAGAACGCAAAGAGGGGAATGATTCATATGTTTCCTTTTTCCAAATTGGGAAACTGAAAAGGAAGCAGTGAAGTGGTACATGTACAAAGATTTCGTTTCTGAGCAAACAACCAGAGCCATGTAAATTAGGGTGCATGGTGTTGTACAATTTTCTCAAAATATTTAGAGCTTTTGGCCTAGAGGAAACAATGGCTACAGAGTGATTGAATGAAGGACTTTAAGTTTATCGAAGGTTCTACCTGATGTGTTTAGATCCAGCATATAGTCTGTGAAGGCCTAACAAGAGGAGGTAGGTTTAGAGTCCAGCACAAGAGATTAGGGCTGGTTAGGAGGAACGGCTCTTATTTCAGTTGAATGGATATTTACTGAGTGTGTTGTGTGCTGAGCTTTTGGCTGTACTGTAATGAATTCAAAAGAAAACAAAAAGTATGATTCTACCCCTGGAGGCAACTCTCATTGTTCTGGGGGAGACAAGATGAAAGACCCTGTGAAGTAAAGACAAATCCATATACAGAATCAAAGGCCAAGGTGCGTAGTACAAGTGATAAGGCTACTGGAAAGGAGTCAGGCATGGTCCAGGAAGGATGCATGGCTGGGAGCCTGGGCCTGACCCCTGCGTTGGAGGATCAGGACTCAGATGAATGCAGAGAAGTCTTCAAAGAGAGATTAGGACAGGGGATTTAAAGCCAAGGCCCAACTTCAGCCCAGAGCCAGGCCATGGGTGGTTTTTTTGAACTTCAAGAACCTACCGAAATTTAAAAATTGATAAGTTACACATATGATTCCACATTCCACATTTTATTTTTTAAAAAATAAAAAATCTGGCAATACTAGTACAGGACAAGATGGAGAAGCAGCTGCCCTGTCTCAGTAGAGCAGGTGCTATAATGAGGCCACAGTCCCCACCGTTCCCAAGGTCTCTCCAAATAAGGCTGAAAGATCCATTGCCATTTATCATCTTGCACTGAGCCCACTTTGTTAATTTACCCTTTAGGCCCCTGTAGACATTGGAGTTTGAGACCCTGAATGAAAGAAATAGCCCTACAGTGAAAATTAACAAGGTACATTCAGGGTGAGAGAGGAAATAGGCCTAACATTATAACGTAGCTGATCAGGGAATGTGAGGTGGGGACAGCCTGGCCTGCCAGCCTAAAGAGTATGGATCCGGTAGAGCACAGAGAGGAGCCATTATGCTTTGTTAAATAGTGACAAGAACAAGCCTTGGGATAACCCCAAGTCTCCAGGATGTGGCTTCTGTCGCCCTCTGGATCTATCTGACTGCTGAATCCACTTTGGACTCAAACAGAGGTGGGCATCAAGCTGTGGCCACCGATGACCCATGGCCTTGAGAAAGCTGTTTAAATTCTCTGAGTTTTATAAACAGTGATGGAAAGAGTGCCTGTGACTATGGCCGTGAGGATTACACAGAATGAGGTGCGGTGAATGCACGGCACAGAGCCCGGCTCCTCATCATACTTACCTTCATTGTTGCTGTCACCATCACTAGTAACCTTGCACGGCAGCCTAGGACAGTAGTTACCACAGAGGGGAGTTTGCTGCCTGGGAACATTTGGCAATGCCTGGAGATCTTTTTGGTTGTCATATGGTGACATGAGAGGGGACAGAAAGGGTGCTACTGGCATCTGGCAAGAAGAGTCCAGGAATGCTGCTGAATATGCAACAATGCACTGGATAGTGCCCATCACAAAGAATGATCCATCGAAGTGTCCACAGTGTGGAAGTAGCAGAGACCTGGTCTAGTGCAGTGGTTACCAAGGACCAGCTTTACAGAACCACCCAACAGCACTGCTGAGAATGTACATCCTCAGCTCAGCCCCTAAAGATTGGCCCATTGGGAAGCTGGCCCAGCAATTCACACATATTCTAGAAAATTTCCTCAGAGTTCTAACCCTCAGCCAGTCTTGACAGTCACCTGTTTCAAGGTTAGCGAGTTCTCATGCACGTTTGATGTCCCCTTAGTGGCAGGCATCTGCTGCACATTGAAACACGCCTCCCACGCAGGGGTGTGTGTGGTCAGTTGTCAAGGCCAGCTTTGGGCAGTCTGGTGTGATTTGGTAGATACATAAGACCTGCTTGTAAAAGAGAAGAGCACAAGCCAACCAGGACCTGGCTCCAGTCCTTCTCCGCAGAGTGGGCTCCAGGTCCTGAATCCTCATTCTGAGCAGCCTTCTCTCTTCCTGGCAGGTGTGTTTCTGTTCTCATTGAATCTCTGGCTTGTAAAGCTCAACATGTTCATCATTTCACCAGCAGCCAGAAGGCACTAGAAAGAGGTGAAACTGATTTTCTCCCTTGAGAAACTTAGGATATTTTAATTCTAAAATAACAATCATGCCGGGCACGGTGGCTCACAGCTGTAATCCCAACACTTGGGAGGCCGTGGTGGGAGGATCAAGAGGTCAGGAAATCAAGACCATCCTGGCCAACATGATGAAACCCTGTCTCTATTAAAACAAAATACAAAAATCAGCTGGGCATGGTGGCATATGCCTGTAATCCCAGCTACTTAGGAGGCTGAGGCAGGAGAATCACTTGAACCCAGGAGGCAGTGGTTGCAGTGAGCTGAGATAGCGC
>NW_016107330.1:5019094-5049818 GCF_001604975.1 Cebus imitator
AAAAAAAAAAAAAAAAAAAAAAAAAAAAACATAACCAAAGACTTAATCATTATAAACAAAAGTCAGGGCCATAATCTGTGCCTGGAAATAAGCTGAGGGATGCTGCAAGCTAGTCCTTCCCAACAAAAAACAGCCCTTTGAAGACCTTTCTTTGGAGGCTCAAGGGAAGTACTCTGACTTCTGAGCCCTACCTCACACCAACACTTGGGCCAGCAGCTAGAACCCATATCCAATATACTTGTTGATCTGTGTACATCTTATAAGGATTGTTATACCTTTTAAAGCTTTTTTAATTAGTTGGCTCATTTAGTTTAAGGTTGCTTCAGATCTCTTAGAGAATCATATATACCCAGGAATTCTTCCAAGGTGAAAACAGAAAATCAAACTAAACCTGTAAATTATTTTTAAATGTAACAAAAATTTCACATGCCAAGTTTAACTATTAGTGAAATTGAAGTAATGTAGCATTTTACAGACACTTTAACTATTAGTGAAATTGAAGTAATGTAGCATTTTATAGACACTTATATGTTATTATTTCTCTGTTGCAGTTATCTATTTATATGTTGAAGCTGCAACACATTTTCAGGTATCAAACATTTGCATAGTGTTATACATTATACAAGTATGAACATTGTGTTATGCTTGTAACATCCCTGAACATGAAAAAGATTTTTTCACATCCATATACATACATGGTTATGTACAATTAGGCACAGAATTGGATCAGCAGCATTTTTTTTTTCACTGTGAGAAGAAAGAGTCATGAACATTTGTACGAGTAAATATTAAAGTCCTGAACTTCTCTTGGCTCCAGAGAACTGACAGAACGTTAAAAGAGCCCTTAGGTAGAGGATATAATATAATGTGGTCTTCATTGAGTTCAGCCAGGGAAATTAGCCTGATTCTGAATTCATTTTCTACAGTAAAATTGATTACTTTGCCTCATACTCTGAACCCTATAAAAAGCACCAAGGTAGTCCTAATTCTTCTACTACTAATAAACCCATTCTTGGGTATACTTTATGCTTTAATGCTTATAAGGCACTTTCACATATTATGACCAGAAATAATTTGCTCATATATTCTTTCATCTAGTAATTCCTTCAACAACCTATTATTACATTCTTAGTCATGTGAGAGAAAAAAAGGCGAGCACAAGAGATGTAATTGCAGGCCTCATGAAGCTTACAAATACCTTTTAATCAAATAGATAGAAAAATAAATGAAAAACTGCATCCAAACAAGGACATTACAAGATAAGAAAATTACATACCAGCATATTAAAAAGGATATGAGTGGCTGGAGTTTATCCCAGGAATGCAAGATTCATTCAACAAATGAAAATCATTTAATGAAATTTATGATATTAACAGATTAAAAGAAAAATAGAATGTGATCATTTTACTAGATGAAGACAAGATATTTGCCAAAAATTTAGACACATTCATGATTTTTAAAATCCACACAACTAGGGATAGAAGAAGCTTCCCTCAACCTGTTAAAGAGTCTACAATAATCATGACTCATTGCTGAAATATTGAGCACTCCTCTTCTTAAGTTGGAGACGAGGTAAGGGATGTCTGCTTGCATCATTAAAGTCCTAGCCAGTGCAAAAAGACAGGAAAATGAAACAAAATCATAAAAACTAGGAAGGAAGAAATAAAACTGTCACTATAGGTGACATCATTTTCTATGTAGAAAACTGTAAAGGATCTGCCAAAACTCTATTAGATCTAGTAAGCAAATGTACCAATGTCATCTACCACAAAGTTAACATAAGAAACATAATTTAATACTATCAGCAAGAAATGATTGGAAAGCAAAATAAAAATATCATTTAAAATAGCAATCAAAACTACAAAATTTTGGGGTAAGTTTTTTAAAGATATCAATGTCTTTCCATTGAAAATTATAAAACATTGATGATAGAAATGAAAGAACTAAATATAAAGAGATGCCATGTTCTGCATTGGAAGGCTCAGTATTGTTAAGACATCAATTTTCCCTAAGTTGATCTGTAAATTCTACCTATCCTAATCAAAATCCTAGCTGACTTTTTTTCAGGAAATAAATAAGCTGATACTAAAATGTACATGGAAATGCAAATGACATAGAATTTCTAAAACAATATTTAACATTTAATAAAACAAGGTTAGAGGACTTTCTCTGACTTAAAAACTAACTATAAAGTTATGGTAATCACAACAGTGTGGCATTGTAGAAAGATTAAGGAGTCCAGAAATAGATAGATACATACATATATGGTTGACAAGACTGTTATGGCAATTCAATTGGGAATTGAAAGCCTTTTCAAAAAATAGTGCTAGAACAAATGGATATTTATACTGGGTGGAAAAACAAACCTTCATGGCTACCTCATGTCATATACAAATATGCATTTAAAATGGATAATAGATTATTAAAAACTTTTAGCTTTTATATTTGGCTTTTAGAAGAAAACACAGGGAAATATAGTCACAACCTAAGATTAGGCAAAGATTCCTTAGACAGGACACAGAAGAATGAAAAAAAAGAAAGAAATTGACAAATTGAACTTAAAACCTTTTGCTCATCAAAAGATACCATTAAGAAAATGAAAAGACAGCTGGGAGCTAAGAGAAAATTTTTACAATACCTACATCCAACAAATAGTTTGTATTAAGAATATGTAAGAAAAAAATGCTTAATTTGTATTGAGTTTGTTTTCCTTTAATTAGTGAATTTTTATTTAGCAATTAAAAGAAAACAAACTCAATACAAATGACCAAAATACTTGAGTAGTTAGTAGATAGTTCATAAAATATTTATAAATGATAAAGAAGAACATAATAATGTGCTCAACATCAGTAGTCATCAGGAAAATTCCAAATTAAAACTCAAATGAGTTACCACTGCACATCTACTGGAATCTAAATTAAAAAAAAAAAATCCCTACAATGTCAAATGTTGGCAAGGACCTGGATCAACTGGAACCCCCATATATTGTTGGTGGGGGTTTAAAATGATCCCATCAGTTTTGAAAAGTAGCATTTTCCTAAAATGTTATATATACAGCTATCCTTTGACTGAGCAATTCCTAAGTATTTACCAAAGAGAAATGAAAATATATGTCTGAAAAATTATTATACAAGAATATTCATAGTAACTTTGTTCATAATAGCCCAAAATTGTTAACAACATAGATCCTCAATAGGAGAATGGATAAACTGGCATGTTAATATAATGGGATGTTACTGAGCAGTTTAATAAAAAGAAATAAACTGCTAATACCTGTAATGAGGATGAGTCTCAGAAACATGCTGATGAAAGAAGCCAGACACCAAAGAGCACAAACTATATGATTCCACTTATGTGAAATTCCACAACCAACATAATTAATTATAGTGTTAGAAATCAAGACAATGGTTGCTTTGGGTCAAGGAGGTCTTGACTAGGTGGGAACAGGAAGGAACTTTCTGGTGTGATATGTATATTACATTTATCAAAATTGGTCTTTTGTCAAAATAGCTCAAACTATGTGCTTAAGATCTATGCATTTTACTCTATGCAATTGTAACTGAATAACACAGTAATCACACAAATAAATACAAAATTACAATAGTGATTACTGTTTTTTGTTGCTGAACAGTCAACTTTTTTTTTTTTTTAAATATATAAGTTCTGGGATACATGTGCAGAATGTGCAGGTTTGTTACATAGGTATACGCACACCATGATGGTTTGCTGCACCCATCAACCCGTCATCTACATTAGGTATTTCTCTTAATGTATTCCTGCCCTAACCCCCACCCCTCAACAGGCCCCAGTGTGTGATGTTCCCCTCCCTGTGTCCATGTGTTCTCATTGTTCAACTCCCACTTATGAGTGAGAACATGTGGTGTTTGGTTTTCTGTACTTGTGTTAGTTTCCTAAGAATGACGGCTTCCAGCTTCATCCATGTCCCTGCAAAAGACATGAACTCATCCTTTTTTATGGCTGCATAGTATTCTATGGTGTATATGTGCCACATTTTCTTTTTTTTAATTGTACTTTAGATTCTGGGGTACATGTGCAGATCATGCAAGATTGTTGCATAGGTACATTCATGGCAAGATGGTTTACTACCACCATCCCCCCATCACCTATACCTGACATTTCTCCCCACGTTATCCCTCCCCACCCTCCCTTCCACTATCCCTCCCCAACCCCCAACAATGGACCCCAGTGTGTGATGCTCCCCTCTCTGTGTCCATGTGTTCTCATTGTTCAATACCCACCTATGAGTGAGAACATGTGTGTTTGATTTTCTGTTCTTGTGCCAGTTTGCTGAGAATGATGGTTTTCAGGTTCATCCATGTCCCTACAAAGGACACAAACTCATCATTTTTTATGGCTGTATAGTATTCCAAGGTATATGTATGTGCCACATTTCCTTTATCCAGTCTATCATTGATGGGCATTTGGGTTGATTCCAGGCCTTTGCTATTGTAAACAGTGCCATGATGAACATGTGTGTGCATATGTCTTTATAACAGAATGATTTATAGTCCTTTGGGTATATACCCAGTAATGGAATTTCTATTTTTAGATCCTTGAGGAATCACCACACTGTCTTCCACAATGGTTGAACTAATTTACACTCCCACCAGAAGTGTAAAAGTGTTCCTATTTCTCCATATCCTCTCTAGCATCTGTCGTCTCCAGATTTTTTAATGATTGCCATTTTAACTGGCGTGAGATGGTATCTCAATGTGGTTTTGATTTGCATTTCTCTAATGACCAGTGATGATGAGCTTTTTTTTATGTTTGTTGGCCGCATAAATGTCTTCTTTTGAGAAGTGTCTGTTCATGTCCTTCGCCCACTTTTGAATGGACTTGTTTGTTTTTTTCTTGTAAATCTATTTTAGTTCTTTGTAGATTCTGGATACTAGCCCTTTGTCAGATGGATAGGTTGCAAAAATTTTTTCCCATTCTGTAGGTTGTCTGTTCACTCTGATGATAGTTTCTTTTGCTGTGCAGAAGCTCTTTAGTTTAATTAGATCCCATTTGTCAATTTTGGCTTTTGTTACTATTGCTTTCGGTATTTTAGTCATGAAGTCTTTGCCAGTGCCTATGTTGTGAATGATATTGCCTAGGCTTTCTTCTAGGGTTTTCATGGTTTTCAGTTTAAGCCTTGAATTTAAGCCTTGAATCCATCTTGAGTTAATTTTTGTATAAGATGTAAGGAAGGGGTCCAGTTTCAGTTTTCTGCATATGGCTAGCCAGTTATCCCAACACCATTTATTAAATAGGGAATCCTTTCCCCATTGCTTGTTTTTGTCAGGTTTGTCAAAGATCAGATGGTTGTAGATTTGTGGTGCTATTTCTGAGGCTTCTGTTCTGTTCCATTGATCTATATCTCTGTTTTGGTACCAGTACTGTGCTGTTTTTATTACTATAGCCTTGTAGTATAGTTTGAAGTCAGGTAGCATGATGCCTTAAGCATTGTTCTTTTTGCTTAGGATTGTCTTGGGCTCTTTTTTGGTTCCATATGAAATTTAAAGTAGTTTTTTCTAATTCTGTGAAGAAAATCAATGGTATCTTGATGGGGATAGCATTGAATCTATAAATTACTTTGGGCAGTATGGTAATTTTCATGATATTGATACTTCCTATCAATAAGCACGGAATCTTTTTTGTCATTTGTTTGCATCCTCTCTTATTTCCTTGAGCAGTGGTTTGTAGTTCTCCTTGAAGAGGTTCTCGCATCCCTTGTAACTTGTGTTCCTAGGTTTTTACTCTCTTTGTAGCAATTGTGGATGGGAGTTCACTCATGATTTGGCTCTCTGTCTGTTACTGGTGTATAGGAATGCTTGTGGTTTTTGCACATTGCTTTTGTATCCTGAGATTTGGTGAAGTTGTTTATCAGCTTAAGGAGATTTTGGGCTGAGACTATGGGGTTTTTAAAATATACAATCATGTCATCTGCAAACAGAGACAATTTGACTTCCTGTCTTCCTATTTGAATACCCTTTATTTCTTTCTCTTCCTAATTGCCCTGGCCAGAAATTTCAATACTATGTTGAATAGGAGTGGTGAGAGAGGGTATCCTTGTCTTACGCCAGTTTTCAAAGGGAATGCTTCTGGCTTTTGCCTATTTAGTATGATATTGGCTGTGGGTTTGTCAAAATTGCTCATATTATTTTGAGCTACGTTCCATCAATATCTAGTTTGAGAGTTTTTAGCATGAAGGGGTATTGAGTTTTCTCAAAGGCCTTCTCTGTATCTGTTAAGAGAATCATGTGGGCTTTTTGTCATTGGTTCTGTTTATGTGATGAATTACATTTATTGATTTGCATCTGTTGAACCAGGCTTGCATCCCAGGGATGAAGGCTGACTTGATTGTAGTGGTTAAGCTTTTTGATGTGCTGCTGGATTCAGTTTGCCAGTATTTTATTGAGGTTTTTTGCATCAATCTTCAAAAGGGATAATTGGCCTGAAATTTTCCTTTTTTGTTGTGTGTCTGCCAGATTTTGGTATCAGGATAATGCTGACCTCATAAAAAGAGTTAGGGAGGAGTCTCTCTTTTTCTATTGTTTGGTATAGTTTCAGAAGGAATGGTACCAGCTCCTCTTTGTACCTCTGGTAGAATTTGGCTGTGAATCCATCTGGTCCTGGGCTGTGTGTGTGTGTGTGTGTGTGTGTGTGTGGTTGGTAGGCCTTTAATTACTGCCTGTATTTCAGAATTTGTTATTGTTCTAGTCAAGGATTCAAATTCTTCCTGGTTTAGTCTTGGGAGGGTGTGTGGCTCCAGGAATTTATCCATTTCTTCTAGATTTTCTAGTTTATTTGCCTAGAGGTATTTATAGTATTCTCTGATGCTAGTTTGTATTTCTATGGGATCAATGGTGATATCCCCTTTATCATTTTTTATTTTGTCTTTTTGATTTTTCTCTCTTTTCTTCTTTGTCTGTCTAGCAGTCTATCTATTTTGTTAATCTTTTCAAAAAACCAGCTCCAAGATTCATTGAGGTTTTGAAGGTTTTTTTTCGTATCTCTATTGCCTTCATTTCTGTTCTGATTTTAGTCATTTCTTGTCTTCTGCTAGCTTCTGAATTTGTTTGCTCTTGCTTCTCTAGTTCTTTTAATTGTGATGTTAGGGTGTTGATTTAGATCTTTCCCACTTTCTCCTGTGGGCATTTAGTGCTATAAATTTCCCTCTAAACACTGCTTTTGCTGTGTCCCAGAGATTCTGGTATGCTGTGTCTTTATTCTCATTGGTTTCAAAGAACTTATTTATTTCTGCTTTAATTTTGTTATTTACCCAGTAGTCATTCATAAGCGGGTTGTTCAGTTTCCACGTAGTTGTGCAGTTTTGAGTGTGTTTCATAATCCTGAGGACTAATTTGATTACACCATGGTCTGAGAGACAGTTTGTTATAATTTCTGTTCCTTGACATATGCTGAGGAATTTTACTTCTAATTATGTGGTCAAGTTTAGAATAAGTGTGATGTGGTGCTGAGAAAAATGTATATCCAGTTGATTTGGGGTGGAAAGTTCTATAGGTGTCTATTAGGTCCACTTGGTCTAGAGCTGAGTTCAAGTCCTGAATATCCATGTTAATTTTCTGTCTCGTTGATCTGTTTAATATTGACAGGGGGGTGTTAAAGTCTCCCACTATTATTGTATGGGTGTCTAAGTCTCTTTGTAGGTCTCTAGGAACTTGCTTTATGAATCTGGTGCTCCTGTATTGGGTGCATAAATATTTAGGATAGTTAGTGCTTCTTGCTGCATTGATCACTTTACCATTATGTAATACCCCTCTTTGTCTTTTTAAATCTCGTTGGTTTAAAGTTTGTTTTATAATAGACTAAGATTGCAACCCCTGCTTCTTTTTTTGCTTTCCATTTGCTTGGTAAATATTCCTCCATCCTTTTGTTTTGAGTCTATTTGTGTCTTTGCACATGAGATGGGTCTCCTGAATACAGCACGTGATAGGTCTTGGCTCTTTATCCAATTTGCCAGTCTGTGTCTTTTAATTGGGACATTTAGCCCCTTTACATTTAAGGTTAATGTTGTTATATGTGAATTTGATCCTGCCATTATGATGCTGGCTGGTTATTTTGGCCATTAGTTGACGTTTTTGCAGTGGCTGGTACCAGTTTTTTCTTTCCATATTTAGTGCTTCCTTCAGGAGCTCTTGTAAGGCAGGCCTGATGGTGACAAAATCTTTCAGCATTTGCTTGTCTGTAAGGGATTTTATTTCTCCTTCACTTATGAAGCTTAGTTTGGCAGTATAAGAAATCTGAATTGAAAATTCTTTTATTTAAGAATGTCGAATATTGGCTCCCACTGTCTTTTGGCTTGCAGAGTTTCTGCAGCAAGATCTGCTATTAGTCTGATGGGCTTCCCTTTGTGGGTAATCCGACCTTTCTCTCTGGCTACTCTTAAAATTTTTTCCTTCCTTTCAATCTTGGTGAATCTGATGATTATGTGTCTTGGGGTTGCTCTTCTCGAGGATTATCTTTGTGATGTTCTCTGCATTTCCTGAATTTGAATGTTGGCCTGCCTTGCTAGGTTGGGGAAGTTCTCCTGGATAACATCCTGAAGAGTGGAGTTTTCTAACTTGGTTCCATTCTCCCCATCACTTTTAGGTACACCAATCAAACATAGGTTTGGTCTTTTCACATAGTCCCATATTTGTTGGAGGCTTTGTTTGTTCCTTTTTTATTCTTTTTTCTCTAATCTTGTCTTCACACTTTATTTTATTTAGTTGATCTTCGATCTTGATTGCTTTGGCTATTGATACTTGTGTATGCTTCACAAAGTTCTCATGCTGTGTTTTTCAGCCCCATCAGCTCATGTATGTTCTTCTCTAAACTGATTATTTTAGTTAGCAATTCCTCTAACCCTTTTGTCAAGGTTTTTAAACTTCCTTGCATTGGGTTAGAACATGCTCCTTTAGCTTGGAGGAGTTTGTTATTACCCACTTTTTGAAGCCTACTCTGTCAATTCATCAAACTAATTCTCCGTCCAGTTTTGTTCCCTTGCTGGCGAGGAGTTGTGATCCTCTGGAGGAGAAGAGGCATTCTGGTTTTTGGAATTTTCAAACTTTTTGCACTGATTTTTCCTCATCTTCATGGATTTATCTTCTTTTGGTCTTTGATGGAAGTGACCTTCAAATGGGGTTTTGTGTAGACGTCCTTTTTGTTGATGTTGATGCTATTCCTGTTTGTTAGTTTTCCTTCTAACAGTCAGGCCCCTCTGCTGCAGGTCTGCTGGAGTTTACTGGAAGTCCACTCCAGATCCTATGTACCTGGGTATCACCAGTGGAGTCTGCAGAACAGCAAAGATTGCTGCCTGTTCCTTCCTTGGGAAGTTTTGTCCCAGAGGGGCACCTGCCAGATGCCAGCTGGAGCTCTCCTGTATGAGGTGTCTGTCAACTGCTGCTGGAAGGTGTCTCCCAGTCAGGAGGCATGAGGGTTAGGGACCCACTTGAGGAGGCAGTCTGTCCCTTAGCAGAGCTCGAGTGCTGTGCTTGGAGATATGCAGTTCTCTTCAGAGCTGGCAGGCAGGAACGTTTAAGTCTGCTGAAGCTGCATCCACAGTTCCTTTTCCCCCAGGTGCTCTGTCCCAGGGAGATGGGAATTTTATCTATAAGCCCCTGAGTGGGGCTGCTGCCTTTCTTTCGGAGATTCCCTGCCCAGAGAGGAGGAATCTAGAGAGGCAGTCTGCTATAGGGGCTTTGCCAGGCTGCAGTGGGCTCTGCCCTGTCCAAACCTCCTGGTGGCTTTGTTTACACTGTGAGGGGAAAACAGCCTACTCAAGCCACAGTAATGGCAGATGCCCCTACCCCCAGCAAGTTCTAGCTTCCCAGGTCAACTTCAGACTGCTGTGCTGGCAGCAAGAATTTCAAGCCAGTGGACCTTAGCTTGCTGGGCTCCATGGTGGTGGGACCTGCTGAGCAATACCACTTGGCTCCCTGGCATCAGCACCATTTCCAGGGGAGTAAATGGTTCTGTCTCACTGGTGTTCCAGGAACCACTGAGGCATAAAAAACTCCTGCAGCTAGCTCAGCATCTGCCCAAATGGCTGTTCACTTTTGTGCTTGAAACTCAGGGCCCTGGTGGTGTAGGAACCCAAGGGAATCTCCTGGTCTCCAGGTTGCAAAGACCATGGGAAAAGCATAGTGTCTGGGCTGCAATGTACCATTACTCATGGCACAGTTCCTCATGGCTTCCCTTGGCTAGAGAAGGGAGTTCCCCGACCCCTTGTACTTCCCAGGTGAGGTGATGCCCCACCCTGATTCTGCTCATCCTGTGTGGGTTGCACCCACTGTCTAACCAGTCCAAATGAGATGAGCCAGGTACCTCAGTTGGAAACACAGAAGTCACCTGCCTTCTGCATTGATCTCTCTGGGAGCTGCAGACCAAAGCTGTTCCTATTCGGGCATCTTGAGTCATCCCATGGTTACCGTTTTCAGTGAAGAAGACCCAGTGCCACAAGAGCACCTCATAGGTGAAAAAGGGGCTTTTTTGAGGAAGAGGCTATTGATCTGAGATCCTTATAATGAGAAGAAAAAGTGAAGGCAAATATAATAGCAAGAAAGGCCCTGTAGCCAGGGGTTCAATGTCACATTTCAGAAACTGCCCAAAGGCCAGTGTGTTAGCTATTGCTGCATGATGATATCACCGCAAACTTACTGGCATAAAACAACTCACATTTATTATTTCACAGTCTCTGTGGGTCTGCTGTCCATACTCTGCAAGGCTGCATTCAAGATGTCAACCTGGGCTGGGGTCTCATCTGAAGGCTTGATTGGGAAAGGACTCACTTCCAAGTTCACATGGTTGTTAGCAGCATTCAGTTTCTTGCATGTTCTGGGATGAAGGGCCTCAGTTGCTAGCTGTTGACGAGAGGCTGTCCTCAGTTTCTGTGATCTGGCCTTCTTCATAAGCAGCTCACCATGTGGTAACTTACTTTTGCAAAGCCAGTAATAGAGAGACTCTAAGCCTGACAAACATTGCGATCTTATGTGACATAATCATGGAAGTGGCATTTCAACACCTTTACTATAATTGTTAGAAGCAAGCCACAGTTCCTGCCTGTGCTCAAGGAGAGGGGATCACACATGGGCATGAATGCCAACAGGTAGGTATCATGGGGCTGCTTAAGAGCCTGTCTCACTGCCAGTGCAGCTGGAGGGCTAAGATACTCTGCCCCTACTACACACCGGCACTGCTCCAGGCTCTTTACAAAGGCTGTGTAGCTTAGTTCCCCCGTCAACACTTTATAAGGTCAGAATTATTATTTTCATTTCTTATGTGAGGAAATCAAGCTTCTAAGAGGTTAAATCATATTTGCCAAAGTTCCCACAGCAAGGAAATAGCAAATCTAAGTTTCAACCTCAGACTTATTTGACTCCAATGGGTATATTCTTTCCCTTATACCATGCTGCCACTGCCAATATATATATTTGTCTCTATTTCCTCCTTTGAAGTGACTTTACATGTAGAGAAACTGAGGCAGGAAGGGGGCTCAGCCTCCATGAAGTCCCCCAGTGGCGTCATGGCAGAGGCAGCACAGAACTTTGGGTCCTGTCTCCTAGCCCATGCTGTATTTCAGCTCACTTCTCCTATGAATAAGCAACTGCCTTAAATATAGACCTTCAAGAATTGGCACCCTGGCTCTAGTAGGCTCCAGAGCCTCACTTCAGGGAGCCATGGTTGCATTTTTAAAGGAAATCCAATTCCGTGCCCATAAAAGTCCTCATTATCTTGCTAAGGTTGGCAGTTGGGGACTCTGAAATAGCTGAAATCTCTATAAACTGCTCCTGGCAGGCATCCACCTTAGCCTGGTAGACAGAGAGAAAATCATCTGCAAAATGTCAAGATGATGTTTAAACATCTCCGTCTCCCACCTCACAGTCAGAAGGATGTTCTAAGGGTCTGAGTAGGTGCAGCCAGCCCAGACGAAGTGTAGCGAGGCTCACACCCACCCACCCACTGGCCATGACTCACTTTCCCTCTAATCAAGGAAACACAACCCAAAACAATGTGCTGCTCAGACTTGATAGTTTCTCATTTGTTACATGGGAGGAACATCGAAGTAATGAACAGAATTTTGGTGTTCTGTTCCGGGATTTCTGAAACAGGTTTTCTCAGCACTGTCTTAGTGAAAAATAATACATCAAAAGTTACCTTTCATTCATGTTCACCACTCTGTCCCTCTAGAGGGGTCAGGAAACTTTAGTCTACGGGCCAAATCCAGCCAGCAGCTGGGTTTTTTATGATCTTAAAGCAAAAGATGGCTTTAACATTTTTAAAGCGTTGTAAAAAGAAAAACAAGAACAAGAGGCAGTGACCATATGTGTCCTGCAAAACCAAAAATACTTCCTGGTCCTTTACAAGTTTGTTACCCCTGCTCTAGATTTTAGTAGTGTCCTACAAAAAGGGTTTCTATGGTCAAATAACTTGGGGAACCATGGATTAAACACAATAAACAGGGCTGTGTATTTTGCGTATGTGTGAGTATGTATTTTTTTATAAATGCATGCCTTATCAGAGCCTTTACTCACTTTTTTTTTTTAAATCTGGAAGACAGAGATGTGGTAGGCAATGTTTGCTACTTTTCTTTGGCTTCAGTACCCTTTTTGTGTGGGATGTGGTTTTAGGAACTGCCTTGTGTTAACTGAGGACAGCCTCTGTCAACAGCCAGCAACTGAGGACCTTTGTCCAAGAACATGCAAGAAACTAAACGCTGCTTCCGCCCTTTTTATTAGAGATGTGTGGTTGACATCATGGAGGTCATGCCCTTGGTGCTAACTGGTTGCACACACCTTTTGAGTCCTTCTGCCGCTGATGCATCAGAGCTGGGGACATGCAGTTAAGAGTAAGGGCTCAGGAGCCAGACTCGCTGGGTTAAAACTCACTCTACCCGCCACTTGTGGAACTAGGGGGAATACACTTCACTAATCTGTGCCTCTGTGTCCTCCGCTGCAAAATGGGGTTAATTAGAGCAGCTGCCTCCTAGAGCCGCTACAACAATCGAATGAGATAATGTGTGTGAGGCACGCAGCATGAGCGCTGGCACCCATGACACACTTCTGAACAAATGTTCACTAATGTTATTATCCATTTCTAAAATGGGAATAATGATGCTGGCCTAATAGAGTTATTTAGCATCACAGTATATGGGAAATAAATCCGTAAAAAAGGAAACAGCAAATCCGTTTATGGGAAAGGGATTCATAATGAGGAAACAGCAAATTTTCCTAGAAAAACATGACTACCATCATTCTAAGAAAAAGGAAGTTGTATTTGCCTAAGGGATATATATTCATTTCCTGGGGGCTGCTCTAACAAGGTACCACAAACTGGGTGGTTTAAAACAACACATATTCGTTATCTCTCAGTTCTGGAGGCCAGAAGTTGAAAGTCAAGTTGTTGTCAGGGCTGTGCTTCCTCTGAAGCTTCTAGGGAAGAATCGCTCCTTGCCTCTGCCTGGTGTTCCTTGACTTGTCTTTACATGGCATTCTCCCTGTGTGTCTGTCTTCACTTCGTTTTTGTTGTTGTTGTTTGTTTTGTTTGTTTGTTTGTTTCAAAGACAGGGTCTCATTATGTTACCTTGGATGGTCTTGAACTCTTGGCCTTAAGTGATCCTCTCACCTTGGCTTCCCAAAGTGCTGGGATTGCAGGCATGAGCCACCATGCCTAGCCCCCCTCTCTCTTCTTATAAGGACACCAACCATGTTGGATTAAGGAACCACCATACTCCAGCATGACCTCATCTTAACTAATTACACCTGCAGTGATTCTATTTCAAAATTACATCGTACGCTGAGAACCTGGGGGTTAAAACGTCAACATTATCTTTTTGGGTAATGCAATTCAAGTCATAACCGCAAGGTTTGCAGCCTCGGCGGGATAATTCCTGGTTGTGGGGACTGCCCTGTGCACTGCAGGATGTTCAGCAGCGTCCCTGACCTCCACTCACTAGACGCCAAGGGCACCCTTCCCCAGTCATAACAATGGCAAACGTCTTCAGACATTACCAAATATCCCTCGAGGAGCCAAATTGCCTCAGTTAAGAACCACTGGGTTAAAAAATAATACTTTCTAGACTAACTCAAAACAAAAGACTTCCTCCAGTGGGACTGCAGAAGTGGCTAGTATAGCAGTTAGGTCATAAAGTGTAGATATTCCTCTTATGGCATATTGCTAATAATAATGACTAAAAATTTTGCCTTGCCTAGCAGATCTTTTTGCTGAGATAAATTTCCCTACCTGGAGGCCACATAAGCGATTCATAGCCTAAAATCTAAATTGCTTGGAAATATAGCAAAGTTGGTGACATAATAATGAAAAGGAAAATCGATTTCTCCAGAAATACACATCTGTTCATTAAAGCTGTCTGCTAGTCCGTTGCAGCTGTTCCCGTTTAAAAACTAAAGATCTAAACATAATCCTTTACGGTGGAAAGTTAGGAGAGAAGATATTCATAAAAGTCTGTCGAAATGGTTTGGCAGTTATGTGTGGTTTATTTTCGTCTATGGCTCTTATGGAACCCTCTGAACGTACAAATGAAAACTAAAATGTCGTAGCTACATCCTCCTTAAAGCTGTTGGCCATCAAGAATGATCAGTTCAAATCTTGCTGGGACAGTGCAAGGGGTGACAAGTTTCCCAGGCAATTAAATGATCAGTCTTTCTCTGTATATGGGAAACTTGGAAGATTTTCAAGACACATATCATCGCTGTGAAGTAGGATATCTTCCCTAACCCCTTCTCAGGCGGGAACTGGAAGGCAGGCACTGAGCTAGCCAGCTGCTTCTGCTCCAGCGGGGGCAAACTCCATTCACTCAACCCTGCTGCACTCAACCCCTCGTGGGAGGGAGCACACACGTGAGCCGGTGCAGGAGCCAGGGGCGAGCACTTTTGGGTCCAGCAGGAACAAGCTCTGTACCAGCCTGGCAGCAGCATTTAGTGGGGTGCCCACCATCCCTGAAGCCCCAGGGCCATGCGTTACAGTGCTCTTTTAGCTCTGCCATTCACGGCTGGCTTAAGTGTTACTAGCTCAGTGGGCCCTCTGCCTTTTCACAGGAGGTGACTGCCTGCCACCAGCAAGGGCAGATGGTCAGTGTGACAGTCTTTTGCATCTGCACCCATGACGCCCAAGCTCTTGTTCACCATCCAGGAAAAATCAGGTCTCACAAATGAATTGAAGGGTGGTGAATACAGAGGATTTTATTGCCGATGAAAATGGCTCACTGGGCACGGTGGCTCATGCCTGTAATCCCAGCATTTTGGGAGGCCAAGGTGGGTGGATCACCTGAGGTCAGGAGTTCAAGACCAGCCTGGCCAAAATGGTGAAACCCTGTCTCTACTAAAATACAAAAATTAGCCAGGCATGGTGGTGTGCACCTGTAATCCCAGCTACTTGGGAGGCTGAAGCAGGAGAATTGCTTGAATCCAGGAGATGGAGGTTGCAGTGAGCAAAGATCATATCCCTGCACTCTAGTCTGGGTGACAGAGCAAGACTCTGTCTCTCCCTGCCCCCCCAAAAAATGGCTCCCAGTGGGAAGGGGAGCTGGAAAGGAGATGGTGTGAGAAGGTATTCTTCCCCTGAAGTCCAACTGTCTCCAGCCAGATTCTTCTCTGAGGTCACACTGTCAAGCTGTCCCTCTGAAGGCAAGATGCTTCTCTTCGACGTCCAACTGTAGTCTCTGACATCCAGCTGCTTTTCCTCTTCTCCCTGATGGAGCCTGGGGTTTTATGGACAGGATGGGAGGCAGGCTGGGTCATGGGTGGTTTTAGAAAAGGCAACATTTGAGCAGGAGAACAGAGATGTCAGTTCTCACTTTGGACCGTGGTCTCAGTCTTCAGAGTGGGGCCCTCGCCTCCAGCCTACTGGTCACCCATGTCATCTCTCTCTGGGCATCAGAACTGCAGAGCCTGGGCTGAATCAGTAATCAGGTCAATATCACCCCGCTCCTGCTCTTCATGGCTGCCAGGCATACCAATCAAAAGCTGAACCCTAGGCTAGCTTAGTGCAAAGACAATGCTGTCCAGCGGTGTTGTGTGATTTGATGGCAGGAGGCCAGCAGGGGAGTCCCAGGGGGACTCCTGTCACCTAAACATGCACTCACCTGTGCTTCCATTTTCAATGTAGTAAGTGCTGCCTTCTCTTAGTTCCTTGGAGACTCTTCAGTTTGACTGTATCTGAACCTTGACCTCTTTATATCCTTCGGAATGAACCAGGCTACATGAAAATGTAGGAAGCCCGAAAGGAGAAAGTGGGGTAGTGAGAGTTTGAAGTCTAAGTTCAGGTCTTGGTTTCACTCCCAAGCTAGGGCCTCCTCACTGGCAAAAGTGGGGTTTGCCATCCAGGTCTACTGTGAAGACCAGCCTGATGGAGTTTCTCTCTATCTGTACATGCAGATATAACACATAGCAATATCTAGGGGCATTCAATGTGTGTTTTTTGGCTGCTATGAGGGTATGCAGTGCAAGGAAAGAAAACAGGAGCAAGGACACACTTGGCTTCAGAACCACCATGTGGCATCTGTGTGTGGCTCCATAAAGCAGTGTCGTCTTTGGAAGGCAGCAGTGACCTCGGTGTTTACCGATGGGATGCATCCCTGAGAGCTGGATTTGAGCCCTGCACAACATTCAGATGGAAGCAGCTGTTTACCTAGAAGTGCACGTTCACTTCGTGCTTGTTGTCAGAGTGACTATCAGTGATCCATCCATTAGGCATTCCCATGATGTGGTCATCAACAAAGCTTCCTGGTTTCTGACCATCTTGCCAACCATACAATCAGCTTTCACAATTTATACGTAATTGAAGCCTGATAACAACCCATGGGACCTGGAGAAACAGCTTTCTTGATAGCTCAGATGCAGGATGTGGGGATCTGGGTAATTTACATAGATGACTACCACCTATGGTGCTTCCTCCCTCCTAAGGCTCTGGCCAATCCTCTGGTTCCTTGGAGTTTTTTGCCTGGACTCTGACCATGCAACCAAACAGAAGAGAGGAGGCTTTGCTTCCACTTTTTTTTTTTTTTTTTTTTTTTTTTTTGAGACGGAGTCTCGCTCTTGTTACCCAGGCTGGAGTGCAATGGCGCGATCTCGGCTCACCGCAACCTCCGTCTCCTGGGTTCAGGCAATTCTCCTGCCTCAGCCTCCTGAGTAGCTGGGATTACAGGCACGTGCCACCATGCCCAGCTAATTTTTTGTATTTTTAGTAGAGACGGGGTTTCACCATGTTGACCAGGATGGTCTCGATCTCTTGACCTAGTGATCCACCCGCCTCAGCCTCCCAAAGTGCTGGGATTACAGGCTTGAGCCACCGCGCCCGGGCTGCTTCCACTTTCAACAATCGATTTTTACGGTGTCTAAAGCAACTCATTACATTTACAGATCCTTTGCTTGTTAAAGAATTCATCATAAAAGAAGATTAAGAGATGGCCAGGTAAAGAGGTACTGGCTTTTCTTTTTTTTCTCCAAGTTCATTAACAGTGCCTGTGTTAGGTAGTTCTCTCCAAGTATATTAATAGTACCTGTGTTAGGCAGGACCATTTCTGATCCTGATCTTACCCAGGTCACCTTTCTTTGGTCCACATTTCAAACAGTGGCTAATATGGAGCGCTGGGCTTCCCAGGACTTGAATAAACGGTATTGACTTTCATTAGCTTATGAGCAACTGCTAGAGGTGGAAGGTGTCTTACGCTAGACGCGTTTCTGCAGCATAGCCTCAGGAAAGAGTCAGACACAGACATATTTCTAAATGCAAAAGAAGAGATCCTCAATCTGAACGTTTCCTCTGAGGAGAAATGTTCTCTGTTTTGTGTGTGTGATAGCAAAGCTGCCACTGCTGTCTGGGTGGCAGAAATGTCACAAATGTATTGTTGGCTCTTTAATTTCCTCGCTCAACACCAGGTCATTAACTTTAACACTATCCAAGTGTTTGTGTGATCGTATTTACCTTAAAGGATGTGCATGAGTCTATTGTTTAAAATGCAGGCTCTGCAATGGGAGAAATCTGTGTAGCTGAAGCTATTCTGCTTCAAAGAAAGAAACTTGAAATGTGCTAGCCAAGATTTGTGAAGTGGCTTCTCCATATGGAGAACGGTAGAAGGGAAGAGGGGCATTGGGAAAAATGAGGAGAGGGCAGACTGGACCGGACCTTGTCCCCTGCAAGGCCATGATGGGTTCTGAATGATGAATTGCCCTTTAAGAGCAGCCTTGTTTAACAAAGACACAGCACATCTCTTGAAAAAGGTATTTAGCAAAGAAGCAAAACTGAGCAAGGACCCAAAGGGAATACACCTGACCACAGCCCTGTTGCCAGTTATGCAAAGTAAGTCCAACATCTCCTTGTGCCAGTAGGAAAATCTGGGACTGCTTTCAGGTATGCATTCCACTAAAAACATGTAAATCTCAGAGAAGCAAGCCATTGTTATGGTAATTTGTGTTTTCATGATGGTGCTTTGTCTAAGTCACTATCAATGTAATAGCTAAATAAGTTATTCCAGAAACAACTGGTTCTGTCACAGTGTGCTGGGATTATATGCAAGTATAAATCTTTGTGCTGTGGGTGCATTCCACCTCCGCACATGTGCATGAGAGGCCTTTTTGCCCCTATCCAGCCCATGCTATCAGCCATGAATCTTTGCACCAGACACAAAGAGAATTAGACAAAAACAACTAACCCAAATGCTAGATGGAAAGGGTCAGTGGTTTCCATGGAGGGTGAGTGTTTTCTCACCCCCAGGAACTAGAGAAGACCTAGGCTTGAGAGAGAGCAGGGTTGGGAGGTGGACAGGCAGATGGGCCATCCTGGCTAGTGAAGGACAGGAAGGAGTGGAGAGGATTGGTCCTGGGCAAGGTGGAGAGTGGACAAGGACCGTCCTTTAGGAGGCCCAGGCACCGCACAGAACACATGAAGACTGCCAAGCTGTTGTCCAGTGAATGTGGCCACCCCCAGGCAGCAAGCTGCTCAGCCCCTGAGACTCCTTCAGGGATCTGGGCTAAGGCTCAGTTCTCCTTTCCCTCCCTCCCCAAAAGGTCCCTCTGCTGTGAGAGACCAAGAGGGTAGTTTGGGGAGGGGACAGCTATCTTGTGCAGAGCATGCTACGAAAGCCGTGCTCTTGGTGGGCACAGACGGGATTACTTTTCCCTCTGAGTGGTGGACCTGTTGCCTCTTTCATATGTGTGTCCATCTACCCACTGGCTGAAAAACCTGGAACTGCCAGGAAACTCTGAGGTTTCTTTGGAGAGTCATGAAGTTAACTTGTATCTTCTCTTTTTGTTTTGTTTTGTTTTGTTTTTCTAAGTCTAAGACAGGGTCTCACTTTGTCACCCAGGCTAGAGTTGAGATCACGGCTCACTGCAGCCTCGACCTCCTGGGCTTAGGTGATCCTCCTACAGCCTCCTGAGTAGCTGGGACTACAGGCATGTGCCACCATGCCTAGCTAATTTTTGTGTTTTTAGTAGAGATGGAGTTTTGTTGTGTTGCCCATGCTGATTTCAAACTCCTGGGCTCATGCAATCCACCCACCTCGGCCTCCCAAAGTGCCAAGATTATGGGTACCACCAAGATGCCAAGATTATGTGAACCACCTAGCCCAGCCCCCAACTTGTATCTTCTGTAAGACATAATGGACACTATAGCACCAGGGGCAGGTGATGAACTCAACACTCATAAAGAAGCTTGAACCTCTAGCATAGTCGCCAAAGTTAGCATGCATCAGAATCACTTGCAGGGCTTACTAAAATTCAGTTGGCTGGGCCCCATCTCAGAGCTCCAGGTTCAGTTGATCTAGGGTGGGGCCAGGCAAGCTGCATTTGGGACAGGTCCCTGGGGAAGCTGATGCTGCAGGTCAGAGGACCACATTTTGAGAGCTATTGCTTTTCGTGCGTCTTAAGGGGGTGGCAAACAAAAGCCTTTCATCCTTGAGTGCTTCACTGTGGTATTGAGGTATTCACTATATGCTTAATCCCCTCTTGCAAAAGTATTTCACACAATAGAGAGCATGCTTGTAGGGACCAAGGCTAAGCCCACCCCCTGCAACTGAGAGTCTGAAAATGATGTGCACATGGGAATTATGCCCGTGGAACATTTGGCAGGAGATTAGCAAGGGCTTCATTGGAAAAGGGTGGTCCCAGGGACCCCCAGAAGCATCTCAGTCCCTGGGAGAGGCTGAGTGTATGAAGAAAAGAGTTTCTTGGTGCCCTGTTTGCAGAGGCTGATTAAAAAAAAATTCCATAAAGCATGTGACAAGGGAGTGAGAACGTGCTTCTCTGGTTCTGTTCACCTCATCAGCATCAATAAATATTTATTGACATCCTGAAATGTCTGGGATGCCAGGAGGCAGAACCAAACATTCAAGAGACACGGATCTTGCCCTCCAAAGAAACCACAATCTAAAGAAAAAACCAAGAAACAGGAGAATTATCTTTGAGAGGCAAAGCAGGGATGTACTCCTCATGAAAGATGTAGTTAGCTTTTCACAATGGCAGTGGGCCTGAAATGTGCACATAAATTAATGCTTTTGTAAACCGAGTTAGATTTTAAATGCATGAGAGGAGTCAACTGTTTAAAGGAAACTGGCAAGGAATCCTTCTGCAACAAGGAGAATCACTTAGTCACGTGAATAATCGTCACCTCATTTTTGGACCTTATTAGCTTCGATTTTTCATTTTGGTGGATCCAAACAGACTGAAAACAAGTTCATAACAAGTAAGAGGAATTTTTCTGTATCCTTACTTTGGGAAAAGCAAATGACAAGTTTGTTTACTGTGTATTTAAGTGGGCCAATTCAGCCAATCCCTAAGATTGTGTATAGCTGCAGTGTTGTTGAGCAATGATGTATCCATCAGCCTGAGGTCATTTCAAAAATTTAAATATCTCTGTGATTGCCAAAGAATGCTGACTGGTGTTGAGTATATTTTCTTGGACTTTGAGGCATTGGAAGTTGGTAATTGAAACATGGTAAATATGTTTACTCTCAGATGGGATTTCTCAACCTTGGCGCTACTGACAGGCATTTGCGGCCAGATAACTCTTTGATGTGGGGGATTTTGCTGCATGTTGTAGGATGTCCAGCAGCATCCCTGGCTTCTCCTCACTGGATGTTAGTAACACCAACCCAGGTGCAACAATTGAAAATGTCCCCGCACATTAGCATGCATCCCATGGGATGTGTAATGACCTCATCAAAGACTATTGCTCTAAAATAAAGTGAATGTTCACAGCCAGCATCTCCTCTTCTCAGACGATTCTGTATTGAGTTTTCTCAAAGCAAAGCTCACTTCCTCACAAGTAGAGTCACACCCGTGGTTCATTGTTGAGTGTGTCTCAAGTGGGAAGGAAACCATGCATTCATTTATTTACACACAAGACATGTGTTCAGTGCCTACTTTGTGCCCAGCAGTGGTGGCAAGCAAAATGAGCAAGGTTCTTGCCCTCAAGGAGATTACAGTCTAGTGGGAATGTCAGGTGGTCAACAAATGAACAAATTAATAATTAATTCTAAGATATAAAATCACATGACAGAAACAGGGTGAGAGATGGGAAAGTTCTTCTTCAAAGTTTGTATAACTACATTATAAGGAGTTACAATCTTTTGCTCTATGGCCATTATCTGCTACTAGCATAAACATATACCCACATATATATATTCTCTAAATCAGCTACGTCTTATATCAGCTACCTTGACTCACTCCGGCATGGCTGCACAGAACTGGGCAAGCTCCAGACCCTGGTGCATGCCATTCCTTATTTGGAAAACCCCCTGACCTTCTCCTGACTAACTTCCTCTTCTTCCTCGTCTTTTTACCCCTTATCTATTCAGGACATTTTCAAGTTTTTAGCAAATTGGGTCAAGCATAGATTGTGTGGTCCTGTTCTGGCCAATGGAAACTTGACACAGCATTAGGGCGACTGCATCAGGTTATGAAAGTTATAAATGTCCCCGTCTCAGCTAGGTTTGGTGGCTCACGCCTGTAATCCCAGCACTTTGGGAGGCTGATGTGGGTGGATCACAAGGTCAAGAGATTGAGACTATCCTGGCCAACATGGTGAAACCCCGTCTCTATGAAAAATACAACAGTCAGCCAGGTGTGGTGGCACACACCTGTATTCCCAGCTACTCGAGAGGCTGAGGTGGAAGAATCGCTTGAACCCGGAAGGTGGAAGTTGCAGTGAGCTGAGATTGCGCCACTCCACTCCCACCTGGTGACAGAGCGAGGCTCCGTCTCAAAAAAAAAAAAAACCAAAAACTCCCTATCTCCTTCTTTTAGGTGTGCTCTCATGGCAAGACTGCTGGCGAGTTACACCCTTTCTGCAGAAAACAAACTAGCCTTGCTGAGCGATCTGTTGCCTGGGTGTGGATTCTTCCTGATGTTATAAACTCATTTCCAACACAGGGGGTAGAGATAGAAACTAATACAAAAACAGCCTATGTAGACAGAGTAATCCCACAAGGACTCCCTGAGGAGGTGACATTTCAGCTACAGCCTGTAGAATGAGTCGGAGGTTGCCATGTGGCTAGCTGGAGGATCTGCAGTTCATGAAAAGGAGCCTGGAGGTAGGCAGTCCTGAACAAGGACTGTAAGAGGTAGCTTTCTAGGAACTGGATAGGGTCTCATTGCTCCAGTATTAGTTAGGGTTCTCCTGAAAAACTGAGCCAATAGAATATATAGATATTTAAATGTACACATATAATTTCTTAAAAAGAATTGGCAAAAGAGGTCATGGAGACCAAGAATTCCCACAATCTGCTGTCTGCAATCTGGAGGCCCAGGAGAGCTGTTGGTATAAATTCCGGTCTTAAATCCAGAGACCTGAGAACCAGGAGTGCTGATGTCATAAGTCCCGGTCTAAGAGCAAGAGAAGACGGATGTGCCAACTCAACAGAGTCCAATCGAGTTAACTGTTTAACTCGATTCAAATGCTAATCTCTTCCAGAAACACCCTCACAGCCAAACTCAGAAATAATGTTTAACCAGATGTTCCGGCACCCCGTGGCCCAGTCAAGTTGACACATACAATGAACAATGTCAGCCGAAGCCAAGGTTTGTCTTCTTTCTCTAGGGAAAGGGATGCATGCCATAGAGTCCTGGAATCCTGGGAGACAGGCCTGGAGTGGTGTGTTCCTTCTCTCACCCCAAGGCAATATGTAAGATGAAAAGGTGGCTTCAGACTTCGTGAGGAATTAAGGCTTATTTTAAAGCTGAAAGCTGTGTGTCTTCACTAAGTAAGATGTAATTTGCTAGGGATTTGGTTGCCCAGGTTGTTACTTAAATGGATCTTATATAACGTGGAAAAAGCTTTCCCTCCCTTTGGTGCAAAAGGTAGTACTTTTGCCAAGTAGTGTAAACTAACATAAGCTAATTTGACCATGCACACATACTTAGTTCTTTGTGGCAGTTACTGACATCCACCAGTAGTTGGAGGGGGTTGAGAATTAGCTACCCTCCTGCAACTTTGCTACCAGGTTATAATAAAAGCACGTCTCGGACCAAACCCTGTGCCATGTGCAGACATTGATTAGTAAGCAGACACTAGGCTATAAAACTTGATGTTTAAGATTAACGATTGTTGTAGGTGTCCTGACCACACCTCACATGGACCACTCACCCCAGGCAGTTACGACAGCACTGAAGATGCAGGAGACAGCTAATCTGAAAATGATCATCAGGCAACCCAAGTACTCTAAACTATCGGCTGGATGAAGGACTATTTGGGGGTTCAAGTCTCAAGTACTATCCCTGTGAGAGAAGGGGTCAGTGTCTGCATGCTGTTCAGGTCCCCTCAGGTAAGGATGAGGAGCTTTGGGAAAATATCTTAGCCAAACCTCTCATCTTGAATACCACTTACTCAACAGTGAGAACTCACTTATTATATATCTGTTATGCTAAATAACGAGCCCTTTTTTTTTCACCAATGAAAACCCATTTGGAACCTTCTTTGAGCTCATTAGCAAAGTCTCTAGTGTTGATCAAAGTTCAGTGGTAAAGAAAGATGAAGAAGCCTTTTTGAGAACAGCCTCAGGAGTGTGGCTTTTCTGATTAAATGCTGGAGTCCACTCTCAGCCTCTAGATCCCTGGTCAGGACCACGGACTGCCCCTCGAGTGCAGCTTAAGCCAACTGACATATACATATCATCATGCTCTCTGTACTGCAGGGTTTTAAAGTAAATTGCATGCATAAACAGGCAGGCATAGCCTCAATCTGCCCTGGAAATGAGTATGGGAAAGGAGGCCGGTAAATTTAACAATCTGAACAACCAAGAGCGATCACATAAGTCATACTGAGCTTGTCCATTTTCAAACGATTAAAGTCCAATTAACTATACTTTACCCAAACTCTACAGCATCTCAGCCTTTGGGGGGCAGAGGCCAACACAGACTTTCAGCTTGACGTGGGACTCTGTCGCAGCTGCAGCTCCAGGTTTACAATTTCCAGCCTTTTTCCGCAAAGATGACTCTTAATTTAATGACCTATTGAAGGTCAGTTGTATTTTAGTGTCCATTAACTTAGAAAAAAAATTTTTTTAAATGGTTATGAATTTAGCATCTGTCTTTTATTAGTCACAGTAGCATCATACACAATTTAGAAAGAGTGCAGGGGGTTAGATTCAAAAATAAGGGAAAATCACAGAAAGGCAAACCACCAGGAAGACCCCAAGTATGCTGGACACCTAGGCACTGTCTCTCCATAAGTCAGTCCAACACAAACAGCCTTCCCCCAGCACTAGAGCAGATGGATTGCTTCTCACCCAAGCCCTAGATAAAATGGTGGCTTGTATTTAGAGCCATGCCATATGAATACTGTGTACCTTAAACACTGGGATCACATGCTGCCTGTGGCAAGATGCTCACACTAAGAGGTCCTGTAAACCAAGCCCACTAAGACTAAACCGATCTGCATTTCTCACCTCATGCTCGCCATACGGTGTAAGGTCACTGCATGAAATAACATGTGGAGAGGAATACTCATATGTATACGATAAACTCATCACAAAGACAGTCATTGGAGTATGTATGGAGCCAAGGCCCCCTTGCAAACACTCCAGGGGACCCTGGCCAAGCATGACTTTGGGTCATGAGTTAACACACAGTTATGTCTGATGCAAGCAATAGAAAAGAGGATTGTTCATGGACCTAGCACCTGAACACCGTGAGGGAGAATACCGAGTGGTTTCCTATTTCTTGTGGGAATTTTACCATCTCAATCATCATCAAAAGTATGCATTTAGCATGTGAATGTGTATGGCCCTGTACATGCATCATACCCAGAAGGAATACAGAACCATCATCAATGACATGGCTTGAAGTTGTCCCCCACAGTTTGTGTGTTGGAAGCTAATCCCCAGAGCAACAGAGTTGAGAGATGAGACCATTAGGAGGTTACTAGATTATAAGGGGTCTTCCCTCATAGATGGATTAACAGCCTTATCTTGGGAGTGGGTTAGTTATTGTGGGAGGGGGTTCCTGATAGAAAGGGTGACTTTGACCTTTCTCTCTCAACCTCAGTCTCTCTTGCCCTTTCACCATGAAATGACATAGCACAAAGGCCCTCACCAGATGCCAGCACCATGTTCTTGAACTTCTCAACTTCCAGAACTATGAGCCAAATAAATTTCTATCTATTATAAATTACCTAGTTTGTGGTATTATTTTGTAACAATAAAAAATGGAATAAAATGATGAGAAATAAATTCTAAAGCAATATATGTCAGCATTACTCAGGGCTATGTCCTAACTACAGAACCTTGGGCAAATCACATGACCCCTTTGTGCTGTGTGTTATGGCTAAATGAGATAATCAAGATGAAATATATAGTAAATGTTCAATAAAAGGAGGCAAGCAGATTAGTCATTATAGTTGGGGTGTAAAATAATTGCATCAAGGCAGCAACAACAAACTAAAAACTATTGTGTACAATAAAATTGTTTTTGCTACGTACATTTTTGTTTGCAGAGCAAATACTTCTATAATGTATTAGTTGCTGGTGCTGAGTACCAAATAGGATTTGTTTAATATCAAGATCTTTCCTATCAGCCAGACATTTGTATTTTTTTATGATGGAGAAGAAATGTCTTCTTGCATAAGAAGTAAAAAAAAAAAAGGTAGCTACTCAGCCATTCTCCCATTCTTGTTATTTCCAAGTGAAAGCTAGTGGGAAACAGAGCATTTTGTTGAAGTGCTTAAGCGGAAGCCATTCTAAATTGGCTAGCTACTCAGTAGCATATAGACATTGTAAAATAACATGAGGATGGGAATCAACCTACCCTTAAGGTCTTTTTTAACTAGTAATTGGGTCCCTATCTATCAATCAACCATTCCTTAAGCTTCTGTCTGTTCCAGAGATGACAAATGTGAAGGTGCCTTGTAGAAATTGGAGGAGGCAGGTCCAAGGGGCCACCACATCGGTGGAAAGACTGTACGTTATGAGAGCGATTGGTCTCCCTTGTCTTTAGCACAAAGAAAATGTTCTCCATGGCAACAATGGCTGTCAGAAAATGTAAGAAATAGCAGTTCCAACCAAGCAGAGAAACAGTCTCTACCTGCTTCAATTTTCAACAATCTCAACTCCTCATACTCTGTTTTTCACAACAGGCCAGGTCACTGGCCGTAGTTAGAGCTGCTGGTGGAGCCGACATAACACTGTCTACTGGTGAGTCATTGGCAAGCTTTACTGGGCAAAGGAAGGAAAGTTTTCCAAATTTATTGTCTGTTTAAGGCATACACCTGACTTTTCTAGTAGGAAAAGCCTGCTGCTAACTCCATGGCCATAGGTGAGGTTCCAGGCACATAGTGATGACCTACCTGTTCGGTTAAGTCAGCATTTCTCAACCTCAACCCTATTCATTCTGCCAGCTCATTCTTTGTGGTAACAGGCTGTCCATGCGTTGTATAGTTTTTAGCAGCATCTCTGATCACCACCCACTTGATGCCAGTAGTATCTTCCTTCCCAAATGGAAAACTAAGAATGTCTTCAGACATTATCAAATGTCCCTTGGGGTCCAAAATTATCCCCAGCTGAGTACCACTGGCTTAAATGAAGATCCTAATAGGGCAACTATTTCTGGTCCAGAATTTTTAAATTTAATTTTTCATGTTTTTATTAATTTAACAAATATTTAGTAAATCCTTACTCTGTGTCAGGTGCTGTTCTAACCATTGGGTATTCATCAGTGAACTAGGTCCCTGCTTCAGTGGAACTATGTTACATATGACACAACATGTAAACAAACACAGAAGAAGACAGTTATGGAATTTCTCTCAGCAAGAACTGATAGATTTTGTAAAATACACTTATCAGTAATGGGAATAAACTTCAGTGATTATTAATTCTTACTATCAAAGTTGATTTGAAGCCACTTACAATAAAAGGCTTATCCTTTAAAAAAGAAAAGTAAACAGGAGGAGGGGCAGAGCAAGATAGCTGAACAGAAGGCTCCATCCATCATCCCCCAATTTAACAACTATCTGCATAAAGAAATAACCTTCATAAGAACCAAAAGTCAGGTGAACACTCGCAGTACCTGGTTTTAACTTTAGCTGAAAGAAGCATTGAAGATGGTAGGAAAGAGCCTCAAATTGCCAACATTACCCACTTTTCCATCTCCTGGTGGTGACCGCGTGGCATGAAGAGAGAATCTGAGTCCTTAGGAATGGGTGAGTGCAGCAATTATAAGACATTGCACTGAACTCAGTGCTGTTCTGTCACAGCAGAATGCAAAGCCAAGCCGAACTAGGCAGATGCCTGCCCACAGAGGGAGTATTTAAACCAGCCCTAGCCAGAAGGGGATATCCCATTCAGGCAGTAGGAACTTGAGTTCTGGCAAGCCTTGCCACTGCAGACTAAAGTGCTCTGAAACTCTAAATAAACTTGAAAGGCACTCTAGGCCACAAGGATGGAGCATTAGGTGATTCCTAGTGCTGAAGTGGTCTCAGATTCAATGGACTTGGGGAGCATGTGACATACTATAACATCAGCAAACATAGGCAGTAGCCAAGCAGTGGTTATAGTGGGCCTTAGATGAGACCCAGTGCTATGCTGGCTTCAGGTCTAACCCAGCACAGTCCCAGATGTGGTGGACACAGAGGTGTTTATATCACCCACCCCTAGTTCCAGGCAGCTCAGAACAGAGAGACTCCATTTGTTAGAGAACATAAAGGAAAAAAACACGAGTTTTTTCCTGGTAATCCAGAGGCAGTACCTCTGTGAGGCTGCAAGAACTACATCATTACTGGGCTTGGGGTGCCCCCTGAGGCAGATATGGCTTAGATCACAACACTCAAGTTATTTTGAAAACCTGGAAAGCCTTTCCAAGAAGGACAGGTACAAACAAGCTCAGACAGAGAAGACTACAATAAATACCTAACTCTTCAATACCCAGACACAAATGGACATTTAGAAGCATCAAGACCATCCAAGAAAACATGACTTCAACAAAAGATCTAAGTAAGACACCAGGGACATTTGAAGCAACAGAGATATGTGACCTTTCAGGGAATTCAAAAGTGCTGTGTTGAGGAAACTTAAAGAAATTCAGGATAACACAGAGAAAATCAGAATTCTATCAGATAAATTTAACAAAGAGATTGAAATAATTGAAAAGAATCAAGCAGAAATTCTAGAGCTGAAAAATGCAATTAATGTGCTAAAAATACATCAGAGTTTTTAAATAGCAGATTTGATCAAGCAGCAGAAAAGATGAATGAGCTTGAAGACAGGCTATTTGAAAATACAGTCAGAGGAAACAAAAAGAAAAATAATTAAAAAGAATGAAGCACACCTATGAGACCTAGAAAAATAGCCCCAAAAGGGCAAATCTAAAATCTATTATCCCTAAAGAGGAGACAGAGAAAGAGACAGGGGTAGAAAGTTTAGTAAAAGGGAAAATAACAGAAAGTATCCTGAACCCAGCAAAAGACACCAATATCCAAATACAAGAAGGTTATAGAATACCAAGTAGATTTAACTCAAAGAAGACTTCTACCTCAAGGCCTTAATAATCAAACTCCCAAATGTTAAGAATGAAGAAAGGGTTCTAAAAGCAGCAAAAAAGGAGAAACAAATGACATACAATGAAGCTCCAATACATCTGGCAACACAGTCCTTCCCATTCTTCCCTCCTTTTTCTGCAGGCAGAGGAGGCTCATCCTATGGCTATCATCCCACAGAGCTATGAAGAGTATTGCCAGGCCACCATCAGAGCACCCAGATATATATGTGTCTATAAATAGAAAAAAACTATAAAAAGAGACAAAGTCACTATATAATGATAAAGAGATCAATTCAGCAAAAAGATATAACAATTTTAAATATATGTGCACCCAACCCTGGAGTCCCCAGATATATAAAGCAAATATTATTAGAGCTAAAGAGAGAGATATAACCTACAAGGACTGAATCATGAACCATTATAAACTCACCCTATGAGGCCTCCTACCAAAACCAAACAAAGACACATGCAAAAAAAAGAAAATTATAGGCCAGTATCACTGATGAATATTTTTGTGTCAATATTTTACCAGCCAGGAGAGAGTGGCATAATATATTTAAAATGCCAAAGGAAAAAAGCTTTTACCCTAGAATAGTATATGCAGTAAGAGTATCCTTTAATATGAAAAGAAATAAAAACTTTCCCAGAGAAATGAAAGCTGAGGGATTTCATCAATACCAGACCTGTCCTAAAAAAATGCTAAAAGGAATACTTCATTTAGAAAGAAAAGGATGTTAATGAGCAATTAGAAATCATCTGAAGATATAAAACTCACTGCTAATAGTAAGTATCCAGAAAACACACACAATATTATAACCTGTAACAGTGGTAGCTAAACTACTCTTATCTTAATTTAAAAGACTAAATGATGAACCAATAAAAAATAATAACTACAACAGCTTTTCAAGACATAGACCGTACAATAAGATATAAATAGAAACAAAAATCTTTAAAGTGGGTGATGATGTTAAGTTGTAGAGTTTTCATTAATCATCTTTTTTCTTGTTTATTTGTTTATGCAAACAGTGTTGTTTTCAGCTTAAAAGAATGTTATAAGATAGTATTTTCTAGCCTTGTGGTAACCTCAAATCAAAATTCATACAACAGATACACAAAAAATTAAAAAGCAAGAAATTAAAGCATACCATCAGGGAAGATCATCTCCATTAAAAGAAAGACGGGAAGAAAGGAAAGGACAGGAAGACCAGAAAAAAAATAACAAAATGGCAGGAGTAAGTTCTCACTAATAAATAATAATATTGAATATAAATGGACTGAACACTCCAATCAAAAGACATAGAGTAACTGAATGGATTATAAACACATGACCCAGTGATCTGTTGCATACAAGAAACAGACTTCACCTATAAAAACACACATAGACTGAAAATAAAGAGATGGAAAAAGACACCCCATGCCAATGGAAAGCAAAAAAAAAAAAAAAAAAAAAATGTAAGAGTATCTATACTTATATCAGACAAAATAGATTTCAAGACAAAAACTATAAGAAGAGACAAACTCAGTATATAATGACAAAGGGATCAATTCAGCAAAAGGGTATAACAATTTTAAATATATGTGCACCTAATACTGGAGCATCCAGATATCTAAAGCAAATATCATTAGAGCTAAAGAGAGAGATACAACCTACAAGTACTGAACCATGAACCATTCTAAACACATCCTATGAGGCCAGTATTACCCTGCTACCAAAACCAGACAAAGACACATCAAAA
>NW_016107330.1:5049834-5098213 GCF_001604975.1 Cebus imitator
ACTCCAGCCTAAGTAACAAAGTGAGACCCTGTCTAAAAAAAAATAGAAAGGAAAAAGAAAATTATAGGTGAATATCACTAATGAATATTGACACAAAAATAACAAACACTGGAAAACTGACTTCAACAACACATTAAAAAGATTGTTCATTATGGCCAAGTGGGATTTATCCCTGGGATGCAAGGATGGTTTAATACATGGAAATCGATTAATCTGATACATCATATCATCAGACTAAAGGACAAAAACCATATGATCATTTCAATTGATGCTGAAAAAGTCACTGATAAAATTCAACATCCCTTCATTATAAAAACCCTAAAAAAACTGGGTATAGAAGAAACATACCTCAATATAATAAAAGCCATATGTGAAAGACCAATAGCTAGCATCAGACTGAATGGGAAAAAACTGAAAGTCTTTTCTTTAAGATCAGGAACACAACGAGGATGCCCACTTTCACCTCTGTTATTCAACATACTACTGGAAGTTATAGTAAGAGCAACCAGACAAGAACGAAATAAAGAGCATCCAAATTGGAAAGCAAGAAGTCAAAGTATCCTTGTTTGCGGATGACACAATCTTATATTTGGAAAAAACTTAAGACTCCACCAAAAAACTATTAGAACTGATCAACATATTCAGTGAAGTTACAGGATACCAAATCAAGATACAAAAATCAGTAGCACTTATATATGCCAACTGTGAACAAGCTGAAAAAGAAATAGAGAAAGTAATCCCATTTACAATAGCCAGATAGAATAAAATACCTAGGAATTAACCAAAGAAGGGAAAGATTTCTACAATGAAAACTATAGAACACTGATGCAAGAAATTGAAGAAGACACCAAAAAATAAAAGATATTCCATTTTCAAGGACTGGAATAATCAACATTGTTAAAATGTTTATACTACCCAATGCAATCTACAGATTTAATGCAATCTCTATCAAAATAACAGTATCAAAGTACCATTCTTCACAGAAATAGAAGAAACGACCCTAAAATTTATATGGAACCATGAAAGACCCAGAATAGCCAAGGTTATCCTAAGCAAAAAGAACAAAACTGGAGGAATCACAATATCCGACTTTAAATTATACTGCATAGTTATAGTAACCAAAAGAGTATAGTACTGCCATAAAAACAGACACATAGATCAGTGGAACAGAGAACCCAGAAATAAATAGATTCATCTACAGTGAATTCATTTTTTACAAACATGCCAAGAGCTTACACTGGGAAAAAAAGTATCTTCAATAAATGATGCAGGGAAAACTGAATATCCATATGCAGAAGAATGAAACTAGACCCCTATCTCTAAACATATACAAAAATCAAATCAAGGATTAAAGACTTAAATACAAGACCTAAAACTATGAAACTACTAAAAGAAAACACTGGGGAAACTCTCTAGGACGTTGGACTGGGCAAAGATTTGTTGAGTAACACCCTACAAGCACAGGCAACCAAAGCAAAAAGAGACAAATGGGATCACATCAAATTAAAAGGCTTTTGCACAGCAAAGGAAACAATCAATGAAGTGAATAGAAAACCCATAGAATGAGATAAAATATTTGCAAACTACCAATTTCACAAGGGATTAATAACCAGATTATATAAAGGTGCTCAAACAGCTCTACAGGAAAAAATTCTAATAAGTTGATTTAAAATGGGCAAAAGATTTGAATAGACATTTCTCAAAAGAAGACATACAAATGGTAAGCAGGTATATGAAAAGGTGCTCAACATTATTGATCATCAGAGAAATGCAAATCAAAACTACAATGAGAAATCATCTCACCTCTGCTAAAATGGCTTTTATCCAAAAGTCAGGCAATAATCAATGCCAGTGAGGATGTTGAGAAAAGGAACCCTCATATACTGTAGATGGGAACATAAATTAGTACAATCACAATGGAGAATAGTTTGAAGGTTCCTCAAAAAAACAAAAATAGAGCTACCATATGATCCAGAAATCCCACTCCTAGGTATATATCCAAAAGGACGGAAATCAGTATATCAAAGTGATATCTGTGCTCCCACGTTTGTTGCAGATCTATTCATAATAGTCAAGGTTTGGAGGCAACATATGTTTATCAACAGATGAATGGATAAAGAAAATGTGTTACACATACACAATGGAGTACTATGCAGCCATAAAAAGAACAGGAGCTTGTCATTTGCAACAACATGGATAAAACTGGAGACTATTATGTTAAATGAAATAAGCCAGGCACAGAAAGTCCTACTTCACATGTTCTCGCTTATTTATGGGAGCTAAAAGTTAAAACAATTGAACTCATGGAGATAGAGAGTAGAAGGATGGTTACCAGAGGCTGGGAAGGGTAGTCAGGGGGAGAGGTGGAAGGGTGGGAGTGGGGATGGTTAATGGGTACAAAAAAAATAGAAAGAGTGAATAAGAGCTCGTATTTGCTAGCACAACAGGGTGACTATAGTAAAAAATAATTGTATATTTAAAAAGAACTGAGAGAGTGTAATTGAATTGTTTGTAACACAAAGGATAAATGCTTGAGGTGATGGTTACCTCATTTGCCCTGCTGTGACTATTATGCACTGCATGCCTATATCAAATATCTCATGGATCCCATAAATGTACACACCTATGTATGCACAAAAATTAAAATTAAAAAAAGTAAATGGATCAAAGCCAAAGAAGTACATGGGCATATTTTAGAATGTCAGAAATAAATAAATTTCACTGACTTTTTTCCACTTGCAAAAACAAAATCTGTTGCATGTAAATAAAAACAAATTAAATTATAGCAAATTTTGATTGAGATTAATCATGTATAGAGCCTCTAATATGTACTAAACATTGATCTAGCTCTGGAGTTGAAGCAGTGAGTAAAACACACACGAAAAAACAGGCTCTTGTACATCTGGAGCTTATAATCTAGTGGAAAAGACAGAAAATAAGAGAAATAAGAAAAATGTATAGTATGATTTATAATGTAAACTTCCAAGAAAATATAAGTACCTCCTTGGAAAGGGAGAAATCATGAGAGTTAGATGAGAGTTAAAATGTTACATAAGGAAGCCAGGGAGGCCTCACCAAGGGGTGCTACTGGAATAAAGATCTGAAGGAGGTAAGGGAGAAATCCGTGCAAATGTTTAGGGGATGAGCATTTCATGCAGGCAGAATAGCATATGCAAAGGCCCTGAGGGAGGACTACATTTTGTGCTGCTGGGACTCAGTAAACACTAGAGTAGTTGGAGGTAAATTCAGAGAGGTGGTGTCTTAGTCCACCTGTGCTGCTGTAACAGAATACTTGAGACTATAATTTTTAATAAACACACTTATTGGCTCACAGTTCTGAAGGCTGGAAAGTCCAAGCTTAAGGTGTTGGTATCTGGCAAGGGCCTTCTTGCTGCATCATCCCATGAAGGAATTTAGAAGGGTAAAGAGGCAAAAGAAGGCCAAACTTGCTCTTTTGTAACAGCATTAATCCTACCCCTGAGGGCAGAGCCCTTGGCCCTAACACCTCGTTAAAGTTCCATCTCCTAACACCACCACATTGCCAGGCAAATTTCAACATGAGCTTTGAAGAGGACAAACATTTAAACCATAGCAGTTGGCAAAGGGCCAAGCCATTGTCAAGATACTGGCTTTGTCTCAGAATGAGATGAAAGCCCTTGGAGATTCTCAGCAGATGGGCAGGAACTGGCTTGGGTGTTAACAGGGCTACTCTGGCTGATGTGATGAACATCAGTTGGGGCAGGAGACATAAGCCAGAGGCCAGTTAGGAGGCAATTATAATAGCCAGCAATGAGGCCCCAGTGCCTTGGACTCCAGGGGAGCTTGAAGTGTTGAAGAGCAGCTGTACCACACGCCCTGGGCTGTCTTTCCTCATTCTGCTGCTCCTTGGGCACCTTTGAGGGATCCTTTTCAGGCTGTGACTCCAAATCTTGAGGTATCTAGATTCAGTCCTTGGTCTTGTCTTCTGCTGAAGACACTTACACCTTGGTGATCTCATCCCATCTTTGTATCTTCAGCTAGACTTTCCCCAGGGTCACGTACACAACTGCCTGCTCAACCTCACCACTTGGATGTCTTAACCTTAACTTGCTCAAGGAAACTTATTCCTGGGAACCCACCACCAGCTACTCCCGCTTCTCAGCCGGTGCACACTTCACGCTTCTGGCTACTCGCTCCTTCTTTCATGACGACCTCTGATCTGTCAGTATATCCTATTGGCACCACCTTAAATATGCAACCAGAAATCCATGAGAAGGGAAAATTTTCCAGAAATCCCACTCCGGCTAGTTCACAGTTAACAGCTGGTACAAACCGCCCCTCAATAAACTTTGTATAGGTAATCATTGACATTGACACAGATGGGCTAAGGAGACACATGAAGGGCCCCTGACTTCTCACTAGGATTTGTGCCTTTGGTTATTTTCTTTATGCTGGGGACAGGGTATTCCATTCCTGAGTAGTTATTTTTTTCTCTCTTTAAAAAAAAAAATTCTTGTTCCTAGAGGTGAAAACCTGAGTGTTTTGATTCCTCTTTTTCACTCCTCACAATGTCAACCCTGGACACACACTGGTAGATATAGGATGACCGTACTTGCACTCATAATTCTCTGTCTCATCTCTTCAAATCCCACTTGAACCAAATCATTACTGGGTAGCTGTGGACCCTGGCATCCAGGAGTATGACTTGTCCTTGGGAGCTGCCACTGATTCTAGCAGGAACAACAGGTTCCTTTAACTTCATGGGAGGTGTGAAGAGCGTAGCCAAGCTGCAAGCATCAAAGGTCATAGTCATTAAACACAGTTTAAGCCTCTTTATCTCCTGAACCAATGGCTTCAGAGAGAGGCTTCCAGAGAAGACAACAAAATCATGAAGAAGAAAATCCTTATGTCTAGTCAAAAGTTGTAGAAAGAGAAGGTAAGCATATATGGGTGGATATGTACATGTCTGTTATAGCATATCACTAATGACTGTCAGCTTTCTTCAGTCTGTACGATGACTGTGTAATAGGGAACGACTGAGTGGTGCCTTCCCTTGATTGTTAGAAGTGGTGCCGTCATCTCTCCTGTAGCTGGATTCAGTTCCTACTTGGCTGGTCAGTCTTCAGATGTTCAAGGCAGGACTATTTCACACCAAACCCTGTGGAGGGTGCTGGATATACAGCATCCAAGACGCCTGGCAGGGTCTCTGCCCTTCCCAAGCTTCCATCTGGCCCATGGTTTCTGAGTCATGCCATCATGATTTGGGGCCATATAATTCTTTGTTGTGGGATTGTCCTGTGCATTGTAAAAGGATTTGCAGCATCCCTGACCTCTACCCACTAGATGCCAGTAGCACACCTCAGTCGTGACAAAAGAAAAAAAAAGGTCTGCAGACATTGCCATATGTCCCCCGGGGTTGGGGGAGGGGGGGCAAAATTGCACTGGCTAATAATTGCCGGTTTAGCCCAGCGGAATCAGAAACCTTTTTTTGTAATTCTCATAGTTACTCTAATGGGGATCAGGCCAGACATCATTGCTCCCATCCACTGAATAAGAGTATACATTTTCTAGTTGGGATCTTCTGGTGGGTGTGGAGGGTATTGTTTGCCTTTGGCTTTCTTTCTGCTCTAGGGATTTCTTTCCACGGTGCATTGATTGATAAATGTGAGGTCAAGTGCAAGGAAAAAAGAGCATTCTGCAGTCCCTCCTTCCAGACTGTTCTCTGCTGGCTCATTTGCGCAAACTTAAATATTGTTTGTTTTTAAGGTTCCACCATCTCTCTGAGTTCTTTTCTTGCAGGCATTCATCCTTACCAAATTGAATGGCCAAAGTTCACATTCATGCCACGGGACTTGTCAGAACCCCAAAGAGGTACTTTCTCAAAGTTTTTACCCAAGGAAGCATCCCGTGTATCACCTCTTATTGATCTATTTCACAAGTTTGAGAACCCTGAAGTCACTTCTGTAAAGAACAAAGTAAATGCCCACCAAATCATAGATGTTGCTGTTTTATCATTGTCATCATAATTGTCAATATTTAGCAAAAATAAAAGCGTATTAATAAAAATATTTAGGTCATGAACTCTTACAGACATCATTCCGTTTTAGAGAAGTCATTTGATACGGAGAATCCTCTGTGTGCCTTTGGGGTCATGGAAATCTGCCATATTACTTCAAATATCAAGGAAATACAGGCTTTGT
This sequence comes from Cebus imitator, assembly GCF_001604975.1. NCBI lineage: Eukaryota > Metazoa > Chordata > Mammalia > Primates > Cebidae > Cebus > Cebus imitator. The sequence goes on from NW_016107330.1 coordinate 5,056,014, forward strand.
AGAATAATAGGTCATAGTAGCCTCACAAAGGGTTTGCCATAGCTGCTTATTCCAGGAGGCACATTCACAGGGTGACACATGGCACCCTCCCCAGTCTCTGGCAATTAATATTTGTGCTTGGGTGTTTTTTTAGAAGGACCTCAGGATTCTATTGCTAGCACAAAGCACTTAAATCAGGGGGAATTGCTATTTATAAAAGTCATGGAGGGAGGCCGAAGTGGGAGGATCCCTTTGATCCCAGGATGCAGAGATTGCAGTAAACCAAGATCACGCCCCTGCACTCCACACTCCAGCCTTAGTGACAGAGTCAGACCCAGTCTAAAAGTCATGAAAACTTTTACCTGCAAACTCCCCAGATAGAAGAAATGTTTTTTTAAGGTAGTTGGAAAGCCCGTTAAACTCATTTTAATGGTACCAGGAGAATTAGAGCTTTGCTGTTAAGGATTTGATGATCAAAGGCAAGCAGCCTTGACTGGCATTTATCTTTTGCTATGCAGCTGCTTCCGGCTTTTTGATGTCCTCCTGTCACCAAATGGGCAGGATGGAAGAAAAGTGCATTTCTTATGGTGAGGATCTCCCCCCACACACATGCCAGCAGTACAAGGGTGGGCTTGGTAAGTGCATTAATGCAATGATACTGACTTTCCTATTTGCTTTACTGTTCAAAAGATGCAAGAGCTCACAGGGCCATTAAAAACGGCACGTGATCTTGTGTCAAGGGGAAGGACAATGGCTTGGGACCCTGGGACTCTCTTGCCCATCACTGCCATTTCAGCAGGCAAATTGATTTCCAATATTCTTCTGGCCAGACTATTTCAAGATTCCCAATAAATAAATAATGAAGGAACCTAGGATGGGGGTAGAAAGAGTCACCTGGCCAGTGATTGAAGGAAGCAATTGAAAAGCTTGCTTCAATATAAATCAACGTTATGTAATAATAAATGCTGATATTTGGCTGACACTTCTATCATTTTTATAATCTAGAGGCTTATACATATTATCACATATGATTGTCCTAATACCCCTGGGAAAATAGAGATAGGATCGAAGGTAGTTTATATTAACCCCATTTAAACCCAGAGGTTAAGTAACTGCTTAACGATCTTAACACTCTTCACCACTAAGTGATATTGTCATAGCTTCCCTCCACTAAAGAAGGGAGCTGGCTCCCACTGTTTCTCTGTCCTTACTGTTTGCTGGGCTGGTGTTAGTACTTTGCACATACTCTCTTTTTTATTTATTTTTTTTTGAGACAGAGTTTCACGTTTCGCTCTTGTTACCCAGGCTGGAGTACAATGGGGCAATCTCAGCGCACCGCAACCTCTGCCTCCTGGGCTCAAGCAATTCTCCTGCCTCAGCCTCCTGAGTAGCTGGGACTACAGGTGTGCGCCACCATCCCCAGCTAATTTTTGTACTTTTAGTAGAGACAGGGTTTCATCATGTTGGCCAGGATGGTCTTGATCTCTTGACCTTGTGATCCACCCGCCTCGGCCTCCCAAAGTTCTGGAATTATAGGCGTGAGCCACCGCGCCCGGCCTGCACATACTCTCTTGTTGAATGCAGTAAGAACTCTGTGAGGTAGGTGGGAAGTTTTCCTGTCTTATAGATATGGGAACAGGGGGTATGTTAGACTGATATGCTCAAGGTCACCCAGCTAGTGAATGACAGACAAGGATATGACCCAGCGCTGCAGACTCAGGAGCTTCTGTTCAGTCCAGCCTACTTTGCACTGCTGTGACGGGTATGTCCTAGGCTGTGATCTCTCTGAAGGCAAAGACTGCCTAACTCACCTCTGCTTCCCCAGTGCCTAGCAGAGGCCCTGATACAGGATAGGCCCTACTGGGGCTGAAGGACGGAGGAAGGGAGAAAGAGAGAGAGAATAACAGAGAGAAGGAAAAAGGGAGGAGAGGGAATGAGATGGAGGCCTAAAGAAAGGAAAACAGCGGGAGTAGAAGAGAAGGAAGGGGTAGGGAGACAGGAGGAAGGGAAGGCAGGTGGTCTGGTTTAGCTGTTTCTACTTATCACCTCAAATGAAACAAAGGAGTCTGTGTTGATGTTCTCACTGTTTATTGTTATTTTTCTAATGTAATAGCTGTAACACTGTGTTCTCCACCTCTATCACTGTTTTTTTAAGTGCTTGGAATAGGTCCTGGTAGGGAGAGATGGATTTAGGGTCTACTTACAAAGGCGCAGGTGCATTCTGGCCTTGGTCGGGGCTCTTACCACCTCCAGGGCAGAAGGTAGGAGTGGAGCAGTGGCTCCTGGAGTCGCAGAGGGAGCTGTGGCTGTGGCTGTGGCTGGTGGGAGCTGCAGCCCCTGTAGAGGAACATAGCTACGAACTAGCTGCTGCAAAAGGCAGCCAGGCGACTAATTTACTTGCCCCAACACCTCTGCTCTGTTTTTCAGTCCCCTGCTGGTGCCCTTCAGTGGTCAAACCCAACAGGAAGCTGAAAGACAAGGGTATCCTTGATCCAGCAATGTCAGCCTCCCAGGGAAAGATGGGGCAGAGACTTGGAAGGGCCACAGGACTCCCTGGAACTGAGATAGAAGAGGGATACTGGGGAAGATATTTAATGTGAACAGCAGGGGGCACCAAACGGGAGTGGCACTAACCAATCAGAGCAGTGCCAGCCATAACAACCCCACAGTTCTTGTACCTTTGTTAAGACTTAAGTTCTATACTGGTCTGTACTGAATGTGGGCCCTTAGGGAAGATATCTACAAGTAAATGTATCTATATGTCTCCAGGTGATCCGCAGGAGTGTACACACAGTTTTTCTATTAGCAACACCAGCCATGGCTCAGCTGGGGCAAACTCAAGTCCCTGCCAGTGAAAGATTATGACCCGTGGCTTAGATGTAAATGGCTCCAAAAAATGATAGGTAAATGCCCTTTACCCAAGGCCAATATCTAATTCCTTTTTTGAATTTTGAACATTCTGGAGCGTTGGTGAGGCCCACCCGTCAGACTCCCCTAACACGTGAGAATTTTCCAAACTATTTTGACAGATGAAATTGCAGATAATTAGCTTGGCTCTGCCAACTTGAAATTACTGGGGATGATTTCTGTGGCTGTGTAGTTGAGTTTCTGAAAGATAATCTAAAACTGAGAAGTAGGCCAGTGTTATCCTCATCTTACCTCTCCATCACATCATTAAAAGTGTAGAAGAAAACTTTGGGCTGGTCATAAACATCGATGATAAATGCAGGGCAATAAGCCACTCAGTTAAAGCCACGCAGCCTGAATCCGTTTTTTAGCTGTGAGATTGAAAAAGTGCTGTCACCTAAATGCCTTTTCTCTAACGTCAACCATCTTTTTCTACAGATTCCATTTTCTCAGCTCTGAGTTTTGGTTTTGTTTGTTTGTTTTTTTTGTTTTTTTGTTTTACTTAGAACAAGATTGGCATCCGAAAAATAAAATAAGATATATAGAAAGTTTATGTCTCTATCTCTATTCCTACCTACTTCTCTTTCAGTGATTTCCATGACATTGGATTTTGAAAGTTTATTTCTCTTCTTTTTCTAGAGGCTACAGTCAATGTACCTTTGTAAGACTGAAGTAGATTGATTGTAGTAATGGTCCCCACTTCCTCTGTCCGTAGCTGCAGTCTTTATCATGTGACTTTAGAGTTCCTCCTATAAAGATGATGTATATTTTGCCTCCCTATGTGTCTTAATCATTTCAAGCTGCCAGAATAAAATACTACAACTGGGTGGCTTAAAAACAATGGAAGTTTCTCACAGTTCTGGAGATTGAAAGTCCAAGATCAGGGCACCAACATGGTCAAATTCTGGTAAAGTCCCTCTTCCTGGCTTGTAGACAGCCTCCTTCTCATTGTGTCCTCATAGAGTGGAGAGAGAGAATTTTGTCTCTTATTTTTCATAGAAGGACACTATTACCACCATGGGAATTTCATCCTCAGGACTTCACTTAAACCTAATTACCCCCCAGAGGCCTCACTTCCAAATAACGTGACATTGAGTGTTAGGGATTCAACATACATGTTTTGAGGGACACAAATAGTTCATAACAACATGCAACTCACTCTGGCCAATAGAATAAGGCAGAAGCAAGGATGTGCCAGGCCTGAGATAAGGCCTCGAGAGTCCTTGCCTGATTCCTCCTGCATTGCAGGAAGAGGAGAAGAGACATATGGAGCTGAACTACCCCAGTTAAAGTGGCCTAGCCCTTTGCAGAATAAAGTTCCCAGTTGACCCATAGATGCACAAGGGAGTCTAGCCAAGATCAGTCAAGCGCAGCCTATATCAGCTCGTGCCTAGCCTACTAAAACACATGAGTTATAGTAATAAGTAAAACTAATATAGTAATAAATTAAATGATTCTGGTTTCAGGCTGCTGAGTTTGAGGTAGTTTGTTATGCAACAATAGCTAACTGATATAGTATGGCTACCGAATAGTCATTATTATTTATACTCTTTTCCTGCAAAGGAAGTTAGATGTACTGATTAAAAGTACGGAATAGATCAGGTCTTCTTGAATTTGAATCCTGGCTCTGCCACTTAGTATTTGCAGTTTTGGGCAAGGCACCTCAATTTCCTTATCTGTACAAATGAATGTAACAACAGGATCACAGAGGGAAATTGTAAGTATCAAATGGGTTAATCCACATAACGCACCTGAAACAGTGCCTGGTCCAGAGCAAGCACTGGAGGGTGTTTACTGTTATCCCTTTGAAAGGGCTCTAGGCCAGGCGTGGTGGCTCACGCCTATAATCCCAGCACTTTGGGAGGCCGAGGCGGGTGGATAACGAGGTCAAGAGATCGAGACCATCCTGGTCAACATGGTGAAGCCTCGTCTCTACTAAAAATACAAAAATTAATGAGGCATGGTGGCATGTACCTGTAGTCCCAGCTACTCGGGAGGCTGGGGCAGGAGAATTGCTTGAACCCAGGAGGCGGAGGTTGCGGTGAGCCGAGATCACGCAATTGCACTCCGGCCTGGGTAACAAGAGTGAAACTCCATCTCAAAATAAATAAATAAATAAATAAAATAAAGAAAGGGCTCTAGACGGTGAGAGCAGGCTGCAGGTGAGGGTGGTTGATGCCCAGGTAGCATCAGCAGCCCTGCTTAATGAAATGTTCTGAGCTAGTGTCTTAAGCACGAGATCAGCTCATGTTTCCCAGAATAGGAAATGTAATCAAGACTGCTTCAGAATTCTCTAAGATGACTCTTTCACATCTTCTCTGAGAAATAAGCATTAGCGTGTTAAGGGCATTATGCTTTCCCCCCACACAGAACTGATGGGAGAGAGAGCAGCTATCAACAACCCAGAAGACTTCAGACCGACCGCATGGTCAAGCACTCTGAAGGGTGCAGACCCCTTTGCGTTTTCTCCTTTTCCTCCCCGCATCCAGGCATTCGTGTTCTCATGCTTTGACTTTCAGATTACTCAGGAATTTTGTATTTCCGGAAGTGCTGAGCTGCCACAACTGCCACCAACCCCCTGAATCTCCCCATCCCCCTCTCCACCCAAGGCACTTGCCATACCTGGATAAAGAGGTTCTGTGGGTTGGGGGGATTTTGTTTGTTTTGAGACAGAGTCTTGCTCTGTCACCCAGACTAGAGTGTAGTGGCGCAATCATACCTCACAGCAGCCTCCATCTCCTGAGCTGGAGAGATCCTCCTACCTCCTACCTCAGCCTCCTGCCATGCCAGGCTAATTTATTTATTTATTTATTTATTTATTTATTTATTTATTTATTTATTTATTTTTAGTGAAGGTACGGTATTACTGTGTTGTGCAGGCTGGTCTTGAACTCATGAGCTCAAGTGATGCTCCCCTCTAATCTCCCAGAGTACTGGCATTACAGGCAAGGGCCACTGCACTCAGCCCAAGGATGTTTCAGTAACAGCTAATTTGTTAATAAATTTCAGCTCCTAAATAACCTATTTGCTGCTTTTTTTTTTTTTTTTAGTGGAGGCAAGGTCTGCACTTTAGTGGAGGCTAGAGTGTAGCAGTGATGCAGTTATAGCTCACTGTAGCCTTGATCTCCTGAGCTCAAGTGATCCTCCCATTTTAGCCTCCTGCCATGCCATTTTTTTTTTTTTTTTTAGTGGAGGCGAGGTCTCACTATGTGATGCAGGCTGGTCTCTAACTCATGAGCTCAAGTGCCCCTCCCCACGTCAGCCTCCCAGAGTACTGGGATTACAGGCATACGGTACTGCACTCAGTCCAAGGATGTTCTGATAACAGTTAATTTATTTTATTTTATTTTTTATTATGCTTTAAGTTCTGGGGTACATGTGCAGATCATGCAGGATTGTTACATAGGTATACATGTACAGTGGTGGTTTGCTGCATCCATACCCTGCTCATCTACATTAAGTATTTCTTCTAACGTTATCCCTCCCCAATCCTCCACCCCCTGCTATCCTTCCCCTAGCTCCCCACCCTGCAACAGGCCCCAGTGTGTGATGTTCTACTCCCCATGTCCACTTGTTCTCATTGTTCAACACCCACCTATGAGTGAGAACATGTGGTGTTTGGTTTTCTGTTCTTGTGTCAGTTTTGCTGAGAATGATGGTTTCCAGTTTCATCCATGTCCCTGCAAAGGACATGAACTCATCCTTTTTTATGGCTGCATAGTATTCCATGGTGTATATATGCCACATTTTCTTTATCCAGTCTATCATTGATGGACATTTGGGTTGATTCCAAGTTTTTGCTATTGTGAACAGTTCTGCAATAAACATACGTGTGCATGTGTCTTTATAATAGAATGATTTATAATCCTTTGAGTATATACCCAGTAATGGGATTGCTGGGTCAAATGGAATTTCTATTTCTAGGTCCTTGAGGAATCGCCACACTGTCTTCCACAATGGTTGAACTAATTTACACTCCCACCAACAGTGTAAAAGTGTTCCTATTTCTCCACATCCTCTCCAGCATCTGTTGTCTCCAGATTTTTTAATGATCGCCATTCTAACTGGCATGAGATGGTATCTCAATGTAGTTTTGATTTCCATTTCTCTAATGGCCCATGATGATGAGCATTTTTTCATGTTTGTTGGCTGCATAAATGTCTTCTTTTGAAAAGTGTCTGTTAATATCCTTTGCCCACTTTTTGATGGGGCTGTTTTTTTTTTTTTTTTTGTAAATATGTTTAAGTTTTTTGTAGATTCTGGATATTAGCCCTTTGTCAGATGGGTAGATGTCAAAAATTTTTTCCCATTCCGTTGGTTGCCAGTTCACTCTAATGATAGTTTCTTTTGCTGTGCAGAAGCTCTTAAATTCAATTAGATCCCATTTGTCTATTTTGGCTTTTGTTGCCATTGCTTTTGGTGTTTTAGTCATGAAGTCCTTGCCTATGCCTATGTCCTGAATGGTTTTGCCTAGGTTTTCTTCTAGGGTTTTTATGGTGTTAGGTCTTATGTTTAAATCTTTAATCCATCTGGAGTTAATTTTTGTATAAGGTGTCAGGAAGGGGTCCAGTTTCAGCTTTCTGCACATGGCTAGCCAGTTTTCTCAACACCATTTATTAAACAGGGAATCCTTTCCCCGTTGCTTGTTTTTGTCAGATTTGTCAAAGATTAGATGGTTGCAGATGTGTGGCATTGCTTCCGAGGCCTCTTTTCTGTTCCATTGGTCTATATCTCTGTTTTGGTACCAGTACCAAGCTGTTTTGATTACTATAGGCTTGTAGTATAGTTTGAAGTCAGGGTAGTGTAATGCCTCCAGCTTTGTTTTTTGTTTGTTGTTGTTGTTGTTTTTGTTTTGTTTTTGTTTTTTGTTTGTTTGTTTTTTGCTTAGGACTGTCTCGGTTATGCGGGGTCTTTTTTGGTTCCATATGAAGTTTAAGGTGTTCTTTTCCAGGTCTGTGAAGAAGGTCAATGATAGCTTGTTGGGGATAGCATTGAATCTATAAATTACGTTGGGCAGTATTCCCATTTTCATGATACTGATTCTTCCTATCCATAAGCATGGAATCTTTTTTCATTTGTTTATGTCCTCTCTTATTTCCTTGAGCAGTGGTTTGTAGTTCTCCTTGAAGAGGTCCTTCACGGCCCTTGTTAGTTGTATTTCTAGGTATTTTATTCTCTTTGTAGCAATTGTGAATGGGAGTTTGCTCCTGGTTTGGCTCTCTGTTTGTCTGTTATTGGTGTATAGGAATGCTTGTGATTTTTGCACATTGCTTTTGTATCCTGAGACTGCCGAAGTGCTTATCATCTTAAAGCATCTTCTAAATAGACAATCTTGTCATCTGCAAACAGAGACAACTTGACTTCCTCTTTTCCTAACTGAATACCCTTTATTTCTTTTTCTTGCCTGATTGTTCTGTCCAGAACTTCCAATACTATGTTGAATAGGAGTGGTGAGAGAGGGCACCCTTGTTTTGTGCCAGTCTTCAAAGGGAATGCTTCCAGTTTTTGCCCATACAGTATGAAGTCGGCTGTGGGTTTGTCATAAAGAGCTCTTACTATTTTGAGATACATTCTATTGATACCTAGTTTATTGAGAGTTTTTAGCAAAACGGGCTGTTGAATTTTGTCAAAGGCCTGCTCTGCATCTATTGAGATAATCATGTGGTTTTTGTCTTTGGTTCTGTTTATGTGATGGATTACATTTATAGCTGATTTCTTAATAAATTACTGCTCCTAAATAACCTACTTGCTGCTTACCAACTACATTTCTTAGATAGTGTTCTATCAAGAAAAAAAGTGAATTTAATGGTGGAAAATCTGAATACCTTGATGGTCATTGGTAAAGATAATTTAAGGGCAAAAAGACATCCAGGGCTCTCTCAATCACAGCCAGCCAGCCATTAGGACAAATCCCACGCTTTGAGATGAGCTCACGAGTCACCCAGGGGGGTGTACTGGGTTCAGTCACCTGACCATCTTAAAACTGTCTGTCCTGGGTCACAACTGGAGACATCATTGCTAAGGGGTGGTGACCTGTATGCCCCTCTTTTTTGCACTTTGGACTCTTCCCACATGCTGCTCTACTCTGCGATCAAAACCCCTTTCTATGCTTCAAAGCCATCCTGCTCAATGCCATCTCTCAGGAAGGCTTCCCGAGGCTCTACTCATCAGTTACCTCTTTCTCCTGTTCACTCCCCATACCCTTCTGCTAGTGACTCTCTCCGGTCTCCAACTGGACCGTGAGCTCCTTCATCATCTCCCACATGACTTAGCAGAGCGACTTTTGTGTGTCAAGCTCTCAGTAAATAATTGGCGAATTAAAAAAAAAAAAAAGAAGGGATGATTTCACAGTCATTTTATCCAGTCAGGGGATAATGCCCACACTCCTACCCAAGTATGTAACAATCCCCAAGCCCAGTTATCTTGTAAGCTCGGGTGACTACTAGAAATACTGAACCACTTCTGCTGTCCTCCAGGGATACCTGGGACAGGGACGGACTTAGGGAACTCCATTGGTTCACATGTCTTTCTCTGATGCTAGCTCAGGCAGTATTTGTCCTGAGAGAATCACAAAGGAAGAAATCTCAACATCTCTAAGAGCAACGTGAGAACAACTGGCCAGGAGAAATGCTGTCGTCATGAGTTTAAAGCTTTAAGACACTTCTTGCAGTTTTCAGCTCTCATAAATCATAGCATTGCAGGGCTAGACAGACACTTGGAAATCATCCTGTCCGGTCTGCCCATGAAAAAAAAATGCATTCCTTGGGAGGTGCTTTCTCTCACAGCACATTCATTCTGCGGATGTGTGGTCCAAGGTCACAGAAATGGTAGCAGTTCTGGGATCAGAACCCAGCACTCCAGCCCCTACCCAGCATCCACTCAGCAGCCCACACTGAGCTGAGAAGGCCGAGAAAGAATGGGTTGCTGTCTCCAGGCTATGCCATGGACTGCAACAGGTGCTGTAATTACTTGCCTCCAGAGAATAAGCCTCTGTAATAAGTATGTAATGTGGAAGCGTTATTTGGCCCATTAACCCTCAATAAACATTGTTGTGTAGCTGTACTCTCCCAGGCCCAGCCCCTGCTGCACTGCCCATCACTTGGGAGCCTAAGTAACAGCACTTCTTATAGAAAGACAAGGGCCTGCCAGATGTGACTCAATCACAAGAATTATCACTAAACACTGGTTAAAAATAAAAGTAGTTTTTGATGACATTCCTATCTGCTTTGTGCGTGCGCACACACGTGTGTGTTTGAAATGTGGTGAGCGACAGCAATAACGTTATATAGATGTTCATATGACGAATGTGTGCTGAACATCTACTCAGAGGAGGGCATTGTGCTAGGAATTTTGTTCCAGAAACAATGAAGGATAAATGCTGCAAGCAAGCATGGTGTGAGCACAATGGTCTGAGACTGCCAGGGAGAGAGCACAGTGGGGCTTCAAAGGGGATAAGGAGTAGGCAGAAGAAGAATCAAATAAGCCTTCAAGAAAGTGATGACATTTGAGTGATTTTTAATTCTCAGACACCTGAGAATTTTTAAAATCAGAAATGGAGAGAATATTTCAAGTAGAAAACATAGCTTGAAACCAGATGTTGAGTTTTAGCAAAGCTTGGAAAATAGCAGATAATAGCTGTCTTATACATGTAATTTAGAAGAAGCACAAAAGAGGGGAGAAGACCAATTTTAGGAAACTGTTGACGTAAGGATATATCATTACAGGTCAATCTCATGTGTTGAACACAGATGAAAAAATTATAAATAAGAGCACATTAATTCAGCAGGATATTGAAATAACTACATTGTCGTCAATGAGCCTTACCTAAGGAATGCAAGGATGGTATGAAGTTTTAAAATCTAACATTACAGGTCTAGCACAGTGGCCCATGCCTATAATCTCAGCACTCTGGGAGGCCAAGACAGGTGGATCACTTGAGCCTAGGAGTTCGAGACCAGCCTGGGCAACATGGTGAAACCCCATCTTTACCAAAAACACCAAAATTAGACAGTCTTACAACATGGCCTCAAAATAAATAAATAAATCAAAATTTAAAAACAAATCTATGAATATAATTCAACACAGTGATTATAGGAAAAATAACAGTATGATTAGTTCAGTAGGTAGAGAATCAGTGATTAATAAGCTTCCACATTTATTTATAATTTAAAACATAAAGCCAAAAGCCTCTTATCAAGCTAGAAATGGGGGGAAAAATGCTGCTGAAACCTAAAAGCAAATATCATATTGAGAGTGAAATAGGGAAGTCTTTCCAGTAAAGTTCAAAAATAGGTAAGAATGCTTGCTATCACATTATTATCCAACATTTATATTTGATTTTTTTGTTAGTATAATACAAGAAAAAGAAAAAATAGGCATAAGAATCAAAAAGACAAAAAAAAATTTAGTATTTTCAAAAGTTATGACAGTCTATGTAAAAAACAATCCAAGGAGAAGAACATATAAATTTTTAGGACTAAAAAAAAACATTCAAAGAGTTCAATGGCTTTTAGTTCTAAAAATTTTAAACACAAAATCCACATTCTCAATACAAAATCTACATCTTTAAAAAATCCATAAGTTTCTATAAGCGAAAAAAATCTTACAAGATGTTATAGGAAAAATAACCTGTTCCTAACAGCAACAAATTTATGAAAGAATATTAATAATTGCTAACACTCATTGAGCTCTTACCATCGTTCCAAGTATTTGCATTTTCTACCTTGTTTAATTCTCATGGCAAGTTTATAATCTAAGCTATCTAAAAATAAACATAACAAAAGCCTTGTAAGAATTTTACAGACAAAATTATAAAGTGTTATTAAAGTACATAAAGGACTCAGGCAAATGGAAATATATATCATATAGTTTGATGGGAAAGCTGAACATCTAAATGTTATAAACATAGAACATCCCCAAATTAATTTATAAATTTATATTTATTTATTTATTATTATACTTTAAGTTCTGGGCTACATGTGCAGGTTGTGCAGGTTTGTTACATAGGTATATATGTGCCATGGTGGTGGTTTGCTACATCCATCTCCCTATCATCTACATTAAGTATTTCTCCTAATGTTACCCCTCCCCAATCCTCCCACCCACTGCTATTCCTCCCCTAGACGCCATCCCCCAGGCCCCAGTGTGTGATGTTCCCCTCCGTATGTCCACGTGTTCTCATTGTTCAACACCCACTTATGAGTGAGGACATGTGGTGTTTGGTTTTCTGTTCTTGTGTCAGTTTGCTGAGAATGATGGTTTCCAGTTTGATCCATGTCCTTGCAAAGGACATGAACTCATCTTTTTTATGGCTATGTAGTATTTCATGGTGTATATGTGCCACATTTTCTTTATCCTGTCTAACATTGATGGGCATTTGGGTTGGTTCCAAGTCTTTGCTATTGTGAACAGTACCACAGTAAACATACGTGTGCATGCGTCTTTATGTATGTTCTAATCAAAGTCCTGACAAACTATTTTTAAATGAAACTAGACAAACTGATTCTGAAAATCCCACAAAACAGTAAACATCTAAGAGTTGCTAAATGAGTTGTGAAAAAGAACAAAAAAGAAGAATCTGTTCTATCAGTTACCAAGACAAACACTATCATAATGAAAACTATGATATTAGCCTAGAAATAGGTTAATTGATCAATGAAGGAGAATAAAGATCTCACAGATAAGCCCAAATGGATATAGAAACTCTTTTTTGAGACAGAGTTGCCCAGCCTGGAGTGGAGTGGTGCAATCTCGGCTCACTGCAACCTCTGCCTCTAGGGTTCAAGTGATTCTCATGACTCAGACTCCCAAGTAGCTGAAATTACAGGTGCATGCCACCACACCTGGCTAATTTTTAGATTTTTAGTAAAGAGGAGGTTTCATTATAGACAGGGTTTCACTATGTTGACCAGGCTGGTCTTGAACTCCTGGCCTCGAGTAATCTGCCCACTTTGGCCTCTCAAAGTGCTAGAATTACAGGTGTGAGCCACCATGCCCAGTCTGTATATAGAAACTTAATCCCTGATAGAGGTGGCATTGCAAATAAACAGAAAAAATATAAACCCTTAAACACCTTTACAAATGGTGCTGAAGTAAGGATATAGTTTCATTTTTTTTCATATATACAAAGCTAATTGTAATATACTACATATACTATGTATATATACTATAAATACATAATATATATAGTATGTGTATATATAGTTTGTATATATACACATATTATGTATGTATATATATACATAGTATATATATAATGTATACTTAGTATCCATAGTATATATATATATATATATACACATATATATACACAAAACTAATTGTAATATACTACATATATTAAGTATATATGCTGTATATACATATATAGCATATATACTAAGTATATATAGTATATATACTTAGTATAATATATATAGTATATATACTTAGTATATATAGTCTAATTAGCTTTGTGTATATATATATATTTCTTATATATATTTTTTCTGTTGTCTACATTGCATTAAGGCAGCTATATATACTATGTATATATAGTATATTACAATTAGCTTTGTATATACTATGTATATATACTATGTGTATATACTATGCATGTACACTATGTATATATACTATGCATGTATACTATGTATATACTATACAATTAGCTTTGCATATAAGAAAAAAATGAAACTATATCCTTACTTCACACCTTACCCAAAAATAAAACAGATGGAGCAAAACCTAGATGCAAAAAGAAAACTTTAAATCTATTAGAAGAAAATGTCTTTGAAGCTTCAGGCTCAGGCAAGAGTTCTTAGTAAAGATCCCTCTACTCCCCAAACTAAAAAAAAAAAATCAGCAAATGAAACATTAAAGTTTGCTTCATTTCATTTTTATAAGCCTTTTGTGAACAAAATTAAAAGGCAAACCATAGACTGGAAGTAGCTATTTGCAACATACAACTGAGTTTGTATCTAAAATATATAAAGAATTTTCAACATCAATAAGAAAAGGACAAAGAGCCAACAACAAAAGAACCATATGAACAAAATAGAGAAATGACAGAAAAGAAATATGAAATGGCCAGTGTGGTGCACATGGTAGGAGCGCCTCAACCTCACTCACAGTCTGGAACTGCAACTAGTAACCATGAGATGTCATTTCACAGCATCTGTGGAGGAAAGTTTAAAATCTGATAATACCAAGTGTTGATGAAGGGTGCATATGCTACTGCTGGGAAAGTATTGAAGTGGCATCATTTGTCTGGGGTATTACCCAACGTTCGTTGCCTCATACCAAGGAAATCACACAGTCACATCAGAGTGAGGTTAAGAGCAGAAGATTAACAGGCAGGAGAGAAGAGCCGTCTGTCCAGAGAGAAGTCCTAGAGAAAATGGATTGCTGCTTCTGCAGTGAAATGCAGAAGGTTTTATAGATGGTGGTGTCTGATTTACATAAAAGGCATGAAAGATTGGTTGGACCAGGTGTGCCTCTTGCATAGCACTCAGAAGAACCGGTTATGACTAGGTGTGCTGTTTGTATAGCACGTGAAGAAGCTGGTTGCCCTGCCATAATATTTTATTATGCAGATGGGTTATCTATCTAGTTGGTGCCATATTGCCTGCTTTTTTACTGTACACATGGTGACAAAGAAAAGGGAAGATGGGGCCTCCACGTTGAACATGCCTGGCCCTCAGGTAGCCATCTTCTATTGACATAGCTGCTGGCATTCACCTGTGCAAGCTTCCAACTTGCTTATCTATATCTGTGCCTTGATTTTTCAGGCTGCTCTTTGTTAAAAAAGAAATGATTTGGGGGCTGTTTTTTGTTAAAAGGGAAATTCCACGAGAACTCTGTTGCCCTTACTGCCTACCTAAATAATTCCTGTCTCCTGTATCAGTATGCTATAACAAGCTACCTGGCAGTGCCTCATTAACCAACAACAAAAAAATGCATGCACTAGAATCCAGCAATCGCATTACCTGAAACAGGTTCTCCCCCATGTGTCTGAGGAGACATCCATGAAGATGTTCATTGCAGCATTGTTTACTCTAGGAAAGAAAATGAAAACTTAGAAATGATTTAACTGTCTGTAAATAGGAGAAAAGATCAATGGGCTCTATTCATAAGACGCATCACTTAACCCAGTTAAGAGAATGAAGTACTGAAAATTCTCCAAAACGTAATAGTGAATGATAACAACAGAAAGAAATTGTAGAATGAAACATATATATGCAAGCACAGGCATATATTGTCATTGACATGCATGTATGTAAAAGAATAAAAAAAAGTCCACTTGAAGGATACTCAATAAATTCCTTAAGAAGGAATGCTGTCTGACACCTGGCATTCTGTCACATTATTGTAAAGATGAGTGTGGAGGAAGAGCAAATGTTCGCCCTCCCTGCTGGGAGAGCTCCTCTGGAATTATACACCTTTGTGCATTCTTTCTGTTGTCTACATTGCATTAAGGCAGCTAAGAAACATCTCATTTTTGTGTGTGGTGGGGGTTGGGGGATAGCTGTGTGTGTGAATAGACCCACCTCCTGAATACATATACAAAATGCTTTTAACTCAGAACTTTGCATACTGCTCAGAGCAGACCCAGGCTATGTGTTGTCATAACAACAAACTCAACAATTTGAAATGCAGATTCTTCCTCCTTTGCTCTGACGGAGACTGGTGAGGAATGCAAGATACTTTGTATGGGGTATGAGCCTGTTTGAGTTCAAATGTGATATTAGAATTCGTTGTATGCCCAGCGGGGAAGAAAATGTGTGATTTATGAAGCATCTAAACCAAGCAATCATATAGATTTTCAGGAAAGCGTGTCCATTCAGATTATAAAGTTCTGACAATTAAGATCTACTTTAAGTCTTGGCAGGCCTATAAGAGTAGTTTTGTGTTATGTTGGAGAGGAAATGGGAGAGGCAATGGAATAAACACTCTGGCTCTGGAGTCCAAAAGGCCTGCTTCACCACTTCCTAGCTGTGTGTCATTTGGGCAAGGTACTTACCATATTTGTCAGCACCCTCCAGAATAACAGAACCAATAAAATGTGTGCGCGTGTGTGTGTTTATACAGAGACAGAGAGGGAGAGATTTATTGTAAGGAATTGGCGCTCACAATATTATGGAGGCTTACAAGTTCCAAAGATCTTCGAGGGGGGTTGACAAGCTGGAGACCCCAAAGAGCCCATGGTGTAATTCCAGTTCAGAGACCGGCGAGCTCAAGATCCAAAAGAGCTGATGTTTCAGTGTGAAAGCAGACAGGAGGCATTTTCTCTTATTTGGGGGAGGGTAAATGTTTTTGTTCTATCCAGGCCTCCAAGGAATTGGATGAAGCCCACCCATATTAGTGAGGGCCGTCTGCTATCCACAGTCTACTGATTTCAATGTCAATCTTGGATGGTTAATGCACATGCAAAATGAGAAGGAATGAATAAGGCCTATTTCATAGTACACAATAGGGTGACTATAGTCAATAATAACTTCATTGTACATTTGAAATGACTTAAAGGATGTAATTGGATTGTTTGTAACTCAAAGGATAAATGCTTGACGGGATGGACACCCCATTCTCCACAATGTGCCTTTTTCATATTGCATGCCTGTCTCAAAACATCTCATGTATTCTATAAATATATATACCTACTATGTACCCACAACATTGTTTTTAATAATTTTTTTAAATAAAAATAAAAATTACATTTAGAATACCATCAACAAGTGGATAAAGAAACTGATATGTGTATATATATATATATACACACACACACACATATATATACATATATATACACACACATATATACACACATGTACACACATATATATGCATATATATACACACACATATACACACATGTACACACATATACACACGTACACACATATATACATGCATATATATATGTATATATACACACATACACATGATGGAATACTACTCAGTCATAAAAAGGAATGAGTTAATGGCATTTGCAGCAACCTAGATGGGATTGAAGACTATTATTTTAAGTGAAGTAACTCAGGAATGAAAAACCAAACATTGTATGTTCTCACTCATAAGTGGGAGCTGATACAAAGGCATAAGAATGACACAATGGACTTTAGGGGCTCGAGGGGAAAGGATGGGAAGGGCATGAGGGCTAAAAGACTACAAATTGGGTTCAGTGTATACTGTCTGGGTGGTGGGTACACCAAAGTCTCACAAATCACCACTAAAAAACTTATGTAACCAAATACCACCTGTTCCTCCCAAACTTATGGAAATTAACAAATTTGAATGAATGAATGAATGAATGTAAATCTCATCCTAAAGCACCCTCTCAGTAACAGCCAGAATAATGTTGGACCAAATATCTGGATGCCCTGTGGCCCAGTCAAGTTGTTGGCACATAAAATTAACCATCACATTCACGGTCTCTGTGTCTTGGTTTTCTCAATTGTAAAAGACAGCTAATAATAGTAGATGGCTCAGAGGCCTGAAGTGAGAAATAAATAAGCTGCTACACATAAAGTGTGAACAGAAGAACTGAGACTTAGCAGGCACTCAATAGCTGTGTACCAAATGAATTTCTAGTTTTTCAAGTCATCTATGAGTACCCCCAAAATAGATCGCTTAGTTTGCTTGCTTTTATGCTTTATAAAAATGGTAGCTTCAGAGACTTGCTTTTGTTCACTCAAAATTATACAAGCAACATTTGTATTCAGATACTACTGAGAATATTCATATCATTGATGGACATTTGGGTCATTCCTCATTTTTCCATTTTCAGCAAGGCTCCTGTGAATTCTCTTGTCCATGGCAGCAAAGATTCACCTCTGGGATTTTCTCTAGGGCATGGGAGAGGAATTGCTGGGTCATAGGATAGACAAGTATTTAATTTTACAAGTTCAAGCTCAATTACGTCCCAAAGTACTCAGTTTGTTGAATGAGACAATAGTGATCAGATATTCTTCTGCTGGTCATTAAAAGAAGTTCTTATAAAGACTATCCAACAGGCAAAAGACTCTTGTCATGTTAAATGGGGGGAAAGTGGGCATGTAAAGTTAAGCGTGATTGTAACTCTGTAGAAAAGAAGGGGGAGGCAAAGCTATATAATATCAGAGTTGCAAGAGAAAGTGTGAAGAGGGTGTGAAATCAGACAGATCTGGGGTCAAGCCTCCACCTGTCCCCAACCTGCCTGTGAGAACTTTAGCCAGCTTCCTGACTCCTCTACACTCATGTGATGTCATTTTTAAGTGAGAATCATCACACCTAACTTAGATTGTTGTATAAATTGTTACCATGAATATAGTAAATTCTCAACATGTACCCCAGAACCTAAAGTACAGTTTAAAAAAAAGATAATGGGATAAGAAAGAGGAAAAAGGGCTGCCAAATATTAAATGAAATTTGAAATCTAATGATTACACGCAATGTTGGCATTGTTTTGTATCCAAATTTTACAAAATTCGGGTGAAAAGACATTTTTTTTTTCTGACAGTGCAGTCATTTGACTATGGGTTGGGATTAGATAACTCCCCAAAATGCACTGTTAATTTCATTCATAATTATATTTATGTAAAAAGATAACCATAGCTTCCAGAGATGAATATTAAAGTATGTAGGATCAAAATGGTATGACGTTTTAGAGTTGATTTACAATGTTTTAGCAAATATAAAAGAAGGCAGGTAAATAGAGCAAGTCTAGTTAAACTATGACAGGTTTCTAATGCTAACGATAAGTATATGGGAATTCATAATGCTAATCTCTTTTTGTGTAAGAAAATATTATTGAAAAATCCAAGTTTAAATACGTATTTTTCTTTAGAGCCCATTTTGTATGCATCACCTTTCAAAACTCACAGCCACTCTTTTTGTGTAAAATCATGTATATCAAAGGTTATGTAATTTCCAATCCCTAAGCCAGTGTCACTTACCTAATGTGTACAAAGAACTGTAGAGAATAATAAATGAATTAGAAACTCTGGAAAAAAAAAACAACACATATATGCATTTGAATGATTACTGAGGCTTGTGGTAGGTCTTCAGTTATGAGTGGTTTAGTTTTTCTACTTTTAGAGCTCCTGGAAAGTGATTATATTGCTTTCAAAATGGGAAAATCAATTTGTTTTTTAGACATTTCATTATTTGCTACTCTATGTGGGTTCCTTATGCTACTTTTATTTACTCACACACTTCTCAATTCAATTTATCACATCTGTGGGGAGCTGGGCGAAGCGATTGCCTTTAGTTAAAGCGGGCAGCAGGTACCTGATTCACCAGGGGGCTGCCCCTCAGGCCAGGTTTTGCACAAGGTGAGAATGATCCCCAGTGAGGACCTACTAAGGTGAGAAATCTCTTGGTTTGGTCATAATTAAAAGTCCTCTCTGCAAATGTTTACGTTTTCCCCTTTTTGCTGGGGTCTGGATTTTCTGAATATTAGAGTTTACACATGAGAAGGGGGAAAGGATTTAGGCCCATGAGGCAAGAGGGAGGTATCTTTCAGGTTTTTAGAACATCACGGCCTAATTGCAAATCTGTTCTGGGCATAGAGGGAGTCTCTCGAGCATCTGCAGCTTTGGTGTATTCCTTCATCCTTCTGGTAAATACTCACTATCCAGCACTGTAGATGCCACAGTTACAGAGGAGGGAAGGCCAGATGCGTTCGTCAGCTCGGACTGTTATAACTACAACCAGAGGCTGGGTTGTTTAAACAACAGACGTGTATTTTCCGACTGTTCTCGAGGCTGGAAGTCTGAGACCAGGGTACTGGCCTGGTCAGGTTCTGGTGAGGGCCATCTCCTAGGCTCCATCGTCTCTCTGTGTCCTCATACAACAGAGAAGGAGAACAAGTCCTCTGGCTTACCTTCTTTAAGGATACTAATCCTATCAGATCAGGGCCTTACCTGTATGACCTTAATTACTTCTGTAGAGGCCAAATATGATTGTGTTTGGGGTTAGAGCATCAACGTATGAATTTGGGGGGAGAGGGGACACAATTCAGGCTGTAGTCCCAGATAAGGTCCCTGTGTCATCTATTCTAGAGGGTATGACAAACCACAAACAGGTACACAAATAAATAATTAAGGCAAATAGGAATCATGATCAGTGCTATGAGGGTAATGAAGAGGATGGGATAGAGAATAATGGAGGTGGGGTTGTTTTATGGAGATGGAGTCAGGAAGGTTCTTGCAGAGGAGATAATGTTTAAGCTGGGACCAGAGGATGGACAAGGGCCAACCGTGGGAAAACATTCCAGCGAGAGGGAATTTTTTCAATGCAGAGCCTTTATTCAAGAAAGATCATGGTGTGTTCTGAGAACTTTTGGAAAGGCCAGCATGGCTACTGTGTGGTGATTCAGAAGACAAACCTCTTGTACAAACAGTTACAAATGCTTGACAAAATACAGCAGGAATTATTTTAAATGCATAGATGAGCACTCCAGAAAAAAAGTTATTCTGGGAACCAGAAACAAAGGAGGAAGTGAAAAGCCATCTTGACGACACAGGGATTAGAATTTTTAATGCCTGGAAAGGTACAGAGACTGATGTCTTAGACTCAAGAGAAGTGAATATATTCACATGAAGCCAGAACTCTAGGAGGGCTAATCCTAGCAAAGCTGTGAAAGGGTGGATGGAGGAAAACTACCTGCCTGTCCAGGAAGACACCAAGGGCCCTTGAGTTACTCAATGTAGATTCTGTTAAAATAATTCTCTGAAAATTCATACCAAGAACTTGATCTCATATAAGCTAAAATGTATACTATCCACACTACCCCAGAAGCCCCAACTTGGGGACGAGCTTAAACACTGGTACCAAACAGTGATATCTATGGGGAACCTATAAGATGCCAACACAAAACAGCCAGAGAGACATATACCCTCAATCCAGGTCACACAAAATTCCCATAGATAAACTCCTGCTGAAAATGAGCTTTCAATCTCAAATTACAAATGTACGAGGAAAAAGTTCACCATGTGCAAGAGTCAGAAATTACAGCAAACTGAGGGACTAGACACTTCCTTCAAAAACTCCTAATAAAAGAACTATCTGAAAGACAATACTTTTAGAATAATCATAAGTTGGACCACTGAAAAACAGAATATAACAAATACTCTAAGGGGGAAAGTAGGACAGATTTTTTAACAATCAGATTTCTAGATTAAAGTCATAATTAAATCAAAACTGTCCAATGGTTTGAATAGCAGATGAATCAGATATGACAAACAATCAGCTGGAAGACAGATATGAGGAAATTACTCAGACTGTATTGCATAGATTTAAAAGGCAAAAGGCATGAGAGATCAGTTAAATAGAACAGAAGATTAATAGGAAAAGTCCAATTTATTTATTTATTCATTCATTTTGAGACAGAGTCTTCTCTGTCACTAAGGCTGGAGTACAGTGGCACGATCCCTGCTCTGTGCAACCTCCGTCTCCTGGGTTCAAGCAATTCTTCTGCATCAACCTCCCAAGTAGCTGGGATTACAGGCATGTGCTACCATGCCAGGCTAATTTTTGTATTTTTTAGTAGAAATGGGGTTTCACCATGTTGGCCAGGCTGATCTTGAACTCCTGACCTCCAATGATCTGCCTTGGCCTCCCAAAGCATTGGGATTACAGGCATGAACCACAGCGCTCAGCTGGCAAAGCTGAATTTACCATTAACGGAACTTGTTGAAAGAGCTACTTCTAAAAGGTATATGCACTTCAGAAAGAAGAACATTCAACCAGGAAAGACACAGTGAGGTACGGGAAGAAATATTAAGTAATGAAATGAGAACATGTGTGATTCAATAGAAAATCAAGCATGAAATGTACAAAACAATGAGTATAATAAAATTAGGAGTTGAGACCATATAAAAGGTGAAATGAAAACACCAGACAGTAATAGTGAGTAACATAAGACGAAAGCCTATGGATTAAAAAGTTCTGGTCTTCTCATTGTTCAGAAGTAGGGTTACTGGTTACTTTCAGATTTTATAAAGTAAAATAGACATATTTAGAGAAATTTGACCAATACAGGAGGTCACAGGAAAGAGGAAGAAAGAGTATGAAGGAAACACGGGACAAACAGCAAATGCAAATTAAGATTGGCAAAAGAAATCTCAGCACATCAGTGCATAAATCTCAGTATATCAAGTATTACACAAATGTAAACAAATGAATCCCGCTGTTTAAAAGACAACTTTTTTTTTTTTTTTTTTTGAGACAGAGTGTTGCTCTGTTGCCCAGGCTGGAGTGTAGTGGGGTGATCTTGGCTCACTGCAACCTCCACCTCCTGGGATCGAGCAATTCTCCTGCCTCAGCCTCCCGCGTAGCTGGGACTACAGGCACGTGCCATCACGCCCTGCTAATTTTTTGTGTTATTAGTAGAGACAGGGTTTCATCGTGTTAGCCGAGATTGTCTCGATCTCCTGACCTCGTGATCTGCCCATCTCGGCCTCCCAAAGTGCTGGGATTACAGGCATGAGCCACAGCACCTGACCCAAAAGACAGAAGCTTTAATGAATTAACAAGATTTATATTCCTTATGCTTTTATAAGAACAACCAAAATAAAAGTACTTAGACATGTAAAACTTAGAAGGAGAAAAGACCCAAAACTTTCATCACTGACAAAGTTATCTGCATAGAAAACTCAAAGAATTGACATACAAACTGATAAAACTAAACTGAGAATTCAGCAGTTTTGCTGAGAACAAGCTCAAATTTACAAAAATCAATTGTATACATTAGCTAAAAAAAACATTAGCTCATGTAGTTTTAAAAAGGTACTATATGCACTACCAATAAAAACTTAAAGGTATCTAGGAATAAACTTTTATGGAGAAATGTATGAAACTTTATTAAAATACAGAAACGGAGAGAACAAAATCCAGAGAAAGGAAGGGCTGGGTGGTAGTTCCTGTTCATTAGTGAAAAGAACCAATATTATAAAATGAAAATCCTCCCAAACCAGTCTGTAAATTTAATATAATGTTCATGAACAGAATTATAATAATAGAATTTTTCATGGAAGTTATATTTGCCAAAGCAAGGACCCAAAATAATTTTTAAAAAGAACAGTATGGGGAGGAGACTTTCCTGCCTGGATATCCAGGCATGATAAAATTGTAGTCATTAAGACAGTGTGATATTGGCTGAGAAATAAATCAGTCAATGGACTGAAATGAATGCTCAGATATAATCCTATATATGATATATAAAATATATAAATATATATAATATCAAACATATATAATAAGTTATTTGTATTTTTATATATCATATATAGGATTAAATCCAAGCTTTCTATTTCCATTTATTGATCTGTTTATATATATAATATATTACATATATATGCACTTAATCTATGATAGAGGTGACATCATAAATTACTGAGAAAAAAAATGGAATGATAACAAGTAGTACTGGGATTGCCATTATTCCATATGGAAAATAATTAAATTAGATCTTTACCTCAAAACAGAAAGAGGGAGACCTTTAAAATGCATTTAAGAGAAAATAAAGGAGACTATTTGTATGACCTCTTGGTAGAGAATTGCTTTTGGAAATACAAATGATAAAGAAAATATGGTAATGTGATGACATTAAAATCATCTAGAAAACAAAAGCTACTGCAAAGAAAGTAAAATGTAAATCACACAGTGAGAGTAGATACATTTTAAAAATTAGCACCTGGAATACACAAAGATATATCCACAATTCAGGGAGAACATGACTCAATAGAATGGAAGGTAAAGGGTATGCACTGAAAATTCACAAAAGACAAAATATGAATGGCTTGTAGGCACATAAAAAATGTTTGACCTCATTAGTAATCAGGAAAATGCAAAGCAAAACAAGGAGATCTTTTCATTCCTATCATGCCTGGCAGGGACCGTCTCCCCAGATGCTACAGGCAGGAAGCCAAGGTGGAGAAATGTCCAAGGCCCATAACATGCTTTGCACTAGATTGGCAAAAATGAAAAATGACAACACCAGGAGTTGGTGAGGATGTAGAAAAACAGGAATTCTTACACCCTGTCCATGAAAGAGCAAATGAGTTTAAGTTCCAGAGGAATTTGGCAATATTTAGTAACACTGGAGATGTACATGTTCTAGTTTTCAGCATTTCCATTTCTAAGAATATACTCAAAAAAGACTCCCACGTGTTCCTAAAGTAACTGGTAAAGCCAAAGAGTATTTATTGCAGCACATTTGTCATACAAAAAAAAAAAAAAAAAAACTTCCGTGGTGGGTAGAGGCGGGGGGGGAGAGGGAGAACCTAGAATTCACTAACCAAAAAATAAATGCATAACTCGTAGTGCGCTCACATGATATTGTACTATACAGCAGTGGAAACGATTGAACTAGGACTCTATGCGTCAACATGGATGAAACTGTAGAAACATTCTTAGCAAAAAATGAAAGCTTCAGAATGATTTCTTCAGCATGATGCCAATTTAGGAAGTTTGAAAAAATATAAAACAGTCTTATATGCACATACTGTGTATATGTGTGTGTGTATTATATACATATGTAGCAAAAACAGAAAACCATGCATAGGGATGATAAACATCAATCCCTCTGGGAGGGTTGGAGAAGAATAAAATCAAGAAGGAACACAGAGGCCAGGAGTGTTGGCTCACTCTTGTAATCCCAGCATTTTGAGAGGATGAGGCAGGTGGATCACCTGAGGTCAGGAGTTCGATACCAGCCTGACCAGTATGGTGAAATCCTGTCTCTACTAAAAAATACAAAAATTAGCTGGGCATGGTGGTGCACACTGGTAGTCCCAGCTACTCGGGAGGCTGAGACAAGAGAATTGCTTGAATCCAGGAGGCAGAAGTTGCAGTGAGCCAAGATCACATCACTGCACTCCAGCCTGGGCCACACAGCAAGACTGTGTCTCAATAAAAAATAAAAAGAAGGAATACAGAGGGAGCTTTAATTGTATCTATAAAACTTTAATGCTGTTAAATAAGTAAGTAAAGCAATTAGACAACATGTTGAGGTGTAGCAAGGTCGATGATGGATGTAGTGTTAGCTACATTATTCTCTTTATTTTCCTTGTCTGCCTGAAATATTTCATTATAAAATATATTTTTTTAATTAGTAAAAGTAGGAAAACCAATCCAGAGGCTCTTGTATTGATCTAGACAATATGTAGATTCGGCTCACTAGGATTAGGGAAGATGGAGAAATGGACAGGCCTATTATATACTTTGGAGGTAAAATTGAGGGTCTTAGGTAAATTTGCTCTCTCAGAGATATAGCATGTATGACAGATGAAGCCATTGTCCTATCCCTATTCTGTGGACATTTTTGGGAGCTCCAGCTGATTTCCAACTAACAGCATCTCATGGCTGGGCTGAGGGTTCTTCCCCACCCATTGAATGCTGTGCTGCCCCCATGCAGTAGACCAGATGTCCTAAGGAATGCAGCCATCAGCCAGTGGCCATGAAGAATGGGTGTGTGAATACCCCAGCCCCCTCGCCTCTGGACTGGGATCATTCTGACGCTTGTGCTGCTTTGTGCAGTTTCCCGTGAATTTCAGCATCCCACAGTGGCAGGTGTAGTAGTAAGATCTTTTGCCTTTCCTTCCCTTCCCCACGTTCCCCAAAGAACCACTAAAGCCGCAGGTGTGCTTCCTGCCATGGAGGTGCATGCCCACCCAGCACTTCCATGATGCCACTCTCAGTCTGGCAAAGGGAGGATGAAAAAGACAAATTCCAGGGGCTGTGGTCAGGCAGATGGGGAGATGCCACATGCAGAAGACAGAAAACACAGCTGAGGGGCAGAGACAACAGTGGGCTGCTGAAGAGGTTGCAGAGAAAAGACGCTGCCCTCCTGCATCATGAACCTCAGTGAAATGCCAAAGAGCCATAGGCAGCTGCAATTTTTTCGGCTCTGGGGCTGTACTCGCATTTGCAACAGTGCCTCATTTGGGGATTTCCTTGACAGCATTAGGGGCGCTTATGTGCCATCCTGTGTCTAACTCCATGGAAGCGTCATTTATATGCATTCACATTCCAGACATGTCTACAGAGCAGGACTTGGCGCTGATGGCTTCTGTTTGGATATAAAATATTATGGAATGTCACTAGAGAGTGACTTCTTGATACAGAATCAAGTAACAGTAGAGATTCTGCAAACTGAGATTTCAGCAGTAAATTAGAAAACATTTGCCTTGATAGTAACATAAAAAAATGAATTGCTGGCTGGATGCAGTGGCTCACACCTGTAATTCCAGTACTTTGGGAGGCCGAGGCAGGAGGATCACCTGAGGTCAGGTGTTCAAGACTAACCTGGCCAACATGGTGAAACCCAGTCTCTACCAAAACTACAAAAATTAGCCAGGTGGGGTCGTGGGCACTTGTAATTCCAGCTACTCAGGAGGCTGAGGCAGGAGAATCACTTAAACCCAGAAGGCGGAGGTTGCAGTGAGCCGAGATCATGCCAGTGCACTCTGACCTGGGTGACAGAGCGAAAAAAATAAATTGCTTAAAATTTTAATTTTATTATATGTAGGCAAAAAGCAGAAAAAAACCGGCTGGACATGGTGGTGGCTCATGCTTATAATTCCAGCACTTTGGGAGGCCAAGGCAGGAAGATCACTTGAGATCAGGAGTTCAAGACTAACCTGGGCAACATAACGAAACCCATTCTTCCTACACACACACACACACCCGCACACACACACATATACACACAAACAAAATATATACATCCATAGATACACACACACATACAGACACACATACACACCCGCACACACACACATATACACACAAACAAAATATATACATCCATGGATACACACACACACACACACACAGACACACATACACACACACACACACACCCGCACACACACACATACAAACAAAATATATACATCCATAGATACACACACACACAGACACACAGACACACATACACACACACACATACACACACACCCACATACGCACAAAATATATACATCCATAGATACACACACACACACACACATACACACATACACACACACATACACACACACACACATACACACACACACACGCAAAAATTAGCCAGCTGCAGTGGCATGTGCCTGTGGTCCAGCTACTGGGGAGGCTGGGCTGGGAGAACCTGGGAGGGGGAGGCTGCAATGACCCAAGATTACACCACTGCACTCTAGCCTTGGCAACAGAGCCAGACTCTGTCCTCTCCCCACCACCACCCCGCCAAAAAAACCCAAAACAATAGTTCTAGGTACACTCTGCATGTATTATTCCATTGATGAAATGACACTCCACCGTTAACTATGGCAATTTTAAAAAAGCTAAATCTGCTCCACCTGGCTACTGAGTTAGCCCAATTGTTATCAACAGCAAAAGCGTTACAGGGAGGTTCTTGGCATTTCTCTGGCTGCTGATTTGGAAGGAAAGATACTTAATTTGACTTCACCTTCACAAAAACGTGAATTAATAAGTCTATAAGGAAACCAACTTCGGCTTCTCAGTCTGCAATGCATTTGTTCAGTGCCATGGAGTCAATGAAACACATCAGTTCAAATGATCATCACTGAAGTGAGCCTGGGATAATGGCCCCTCCTGGCTGGCTGGAGTAAAACCAGAGAAACAAGTGGCTTCTATAGGCACAGGCTATGCAAGGAGACTCTAGGAAAGAACAGCCTTGGTCTTTGGGGCATCAGAAAAGGACTGTCATCTGAAATGAAACCACAAGAAACCTACATACAAAAATTTGCCATCTCTAGACATGTCTATCCCAGGAGATGGTCCACACAGAATTATGGGTGGAACCAGGGTATATCCTGTGGGTCCAATGGAAGCAAGAATTTGTAAGAATAAGAACCTTAGAAAGATCTTACTGCTAAAGGCAGTGTTGATGAGACACTAGGGCTCAAATTCAGGAATATCTGAGCTCTGATTTTCAACTCCACAAATTCATAACTGTGTGACCCTGGCAGGTTGTTTAACCTCTCTGAGTGCTGATCTCCTCCTCCGTAAAGTCTAAAGCCACACAGGCTTGTTGTGATGATTAACGGAGAGAACATGCATAAAGTGCTTTTCACGGTGCCTGGCACATAGGATGCACTCAGGAGAGTGGCTGGTCTTTTATTATTACTGTCAGCATGTAACCAATGGAAATCACATTCTACCTCCATGTTGTAAGTTTTCTGGTGGAAAGTGACTTTGTTCTTGGTGCAAGGAAAATAATATTGAAGATTAGGAACCGGTCAGAATTTATTAGCATCAAGCAAGGAAAATGACTTTGCCTCTAGAGAGCAAGGCTTGATCTTTGGACAATTAATCTGACTTTCCTAGCCAGAGCGAGGGCATTTTTCAGGAGATCAAATGCCTGTCTTCTAATCGTACACTCCCAAAGCAACTTTTAGTCTATGATCTGATCTCTCAAATAGGGCAGGACAAAGAACTCTCCCTACCTCTGAAACTAGACATTTCTCCCACTGGAAATCATGAAATTAGCCTCCAGAGAATCCCTCAGAGTCTTGTGAGTTTGGTTATCATGAGTCAGTCACCAGTACGCTTCTGTGTGTGCAAATAAAAATCAGGCTTCTGCACCTGCAGAAATGATGGCTGGGTGGGGGCTTGTGGGGACCACCTCCATGCCCAGAAACTGTCGCTCTGTGAAGTCTTGTCTGAAAACATCTAGCCTGGTATTCGATGCAACTGTCAATAATGAGTGTTCAATAAGCACGTGGAAAAATACACAGATGCTATATATTTTTATTCCTATCTGAACTATATTGAGCATTTTCAATAGGAAAAAGTTTATCTCTATGTAGCACTCCATCTTTATAAAGGAAATTCTATGCCAGCCTAAGCCAGGCACTGTAATAAATATACCTTATTCAGTTTTTGCAGTGACCCTGTGAGGACAGTGTTCCTGTTCTTATTTTAAAAGTAAGTAAACTGGGGTCCAGAGAAGTTCAATGACTTTCCCAAAGTCATAAAACGCAGAAGTGAGAAAGGCCAGGTCTGCACCCTATTCTGTCTGAAGTCCATGTTCTTTCCACCCTGCTCAGTCACCTCCCCCCATGTGTCTCAATGCCTGAGAAGCCACCATCCCTCCCAGCCCATCCCCTTGTCACTGGACGTGATTGCCCAAAGCCTGTGCTCTGTCCAAGCCACTCTATGAAGCGCTCACCTCTTCCCTGGACCTACCGGAGGGTTAGGCCAGTTCCCTCTGCGTAGCTAGAGCTACTATGTCAACTAAAAGGATGTAAATAGTGTGTAATCAACTTGTATCAATGATAAATAATTGTTTGCCCTCATTATTCAGGGAAGAGCTCCCAGTGAGTTTTGAAATATTCCTTGGAATGATCGGCGGAATGGTTCTCGAATAGCAGGGGACTCCTAGCACCCCATTCAGAACTGGGTGATTGACTGTGTGTTATTATCTTATATTCTCCTTTTGCAGCAGGTTTTGTTGGGGGTGCTACCGTCTATCCTCCAAGAGTGGCTTTGAAGTCTCCACCCTAGAGGGACACAAGGAAAGCCACAGTGGGAGAAAACACATCCCTGGATCTCTGTTTAGGGCTTGGAATGAACTTTCCCATAAAGACCCTACAAAGCATAGTTGACGGTTTCCTTAATGTCACCATATTAGGACAGTGGCGAACTGTGATTCTGAGACATTGTGGGTTCAATAAAGATGTTTCCAAACCGAAGTCTTAGAAATATAAGCAGATTCTATCAACAAGTTTGGGAAATTCTGGGTTAAATACTGTTGAACAAGTGTCTTTATTCAAAACTTCACAGAACCTGATTTTGAGAGTGGGCATGTGACTGCCCAAGAGGAATCTCCCAAACTCTTTTTTACCCCAAAATGTCTCTCCGATTTGGCAAAATTCACCTTTCAAAACTGTGTATCATAGATGCAAGTTGACTACACACTATTTACATCCTTTTAATTGATGTAGTAGCTCTAGCTATAACCTAAGGCACATTGTTGAAGACCAATCTCTACGCAGAGGAAACTGGCCTAACTCCCTGGTAAGTCCAGGGAAGAGGCGAGGGCTTCAGGGAGTGGCTTGGACAGAGGCCTTAGCCCCCTCCCCAGCCTTTCACTGACTGCACTGGGTCCTGGGGAAGCACTTCCCCGGTCTGAGTAACTAACTACACTGACTGCCCAATGAGCTGGTACATGCAACAAAGTAACAAATATATCCGGCAGCAGCGCATGGGCTGATTTTCCACTGCCAATGTCAATATTTTGCAAAGTTAATTTTGTCCACCCCAGTGACTTGAGATTTGGAAGGTTTTCTTGGATATTCCTGACACATATTGGTGAAGGTTCTGAGAAATGTCAGCAGCAAAGGAGCCTGGTGAGTCAATGTGAACCAAGAAGAAAATAGGCAAATTGCTATTTTTACCTTTGTTATTTTAAACTGAGATTGAATTCTGTGTTTTGGCTTTGGTTGGTGAGTTACATATTCCGGGTTCTGATGAGATGTGATCTGAGTGTGCTTCAGAGAACATCCGTGAGCTTCCGTGTTTATTCAGCTATCTGCCCTAAAAACACATGCTCAGCAGCATGACGGCATAGATTAAATCCCTGTAACAAGCCCAGTGGGGAAGAGCTTTCCCTTTTCCTTCAATAGCACAGGCAGCCTATGTAAAGTATGAGGCTGGCCCAGAACAAAACCCTACACAGCGCATAAGACACTTCCAGGATCAACCTGCACCACCCAGCCTTTCTAGATTCCCAGTCTTAAGTGATGTTTACTAAGTAGTCGTGTGTGTGTGTGTGTGTGTGTGTGTGTGTGTGTGTGTGTGTGTATTTTTTTTTTTTTTGAGACGTAGTCTCACTCTGTCGCTAGGCTGGAGTGCAGTGGCACAATCTCTACTCACTGCAACCTCCACCTCCCGGGTTCAAGCGATTCTCCTGCCTTTGCCTCCAGAGTAGCTGGGACTACAGGCACGTGCCACCATGCCCAGCTAATTTTCATATTTTTATTTTTTATTTATTTTTTATTTTTTTAATTTTTTTTTGAGACGGAGTTTCGCTCTTGTTACCCAGGCTGGAGTGCAATGGTGTGATCTCGGCTCACCGCAACCTCCGCCTCCTGGGTTCAGGCAATTCTCCTGCCTCAGCCTCCTGAGTAGCTGGGATTACAGGCACACACCACCATGCCCAGCTAATTTTTTGTAGTTTTAGTAGAGACGGGGTTTCACCGTGTTGACCAGGATGGTCTCGATCTCTTGACCTCGTGATCCACCCGCCTCGGCCTCCCACAGTGCTGGGATTACAGGCGTGAGCCACCGCGCCCGGCCAACAACTTGTATTTTATTTCTCTTACTTTCTCTTCCTTTGAACTTACAGTGGAAGGAAACAAAAGGAAAAGTCTCATCATGTGGCTGGATTTGGTACAGCTGCCCCCTGAAGGGTTGAAAACAGACGATGCTTTAGATTTTAATTCAGCTAGGTAACATCCGTGCATCCAGAAGTTATTGAATATAAAAAGCCTCATCCCTGATAAACTTCTGTTTCGTGGTCCAGGAGGCAGGTGAGTTTCTAAGAGATGGCAGCTCATCTTTCTATGGGCAATACAAACATTCTTAAACCATTGTCTGGGTCTCAGGTTCTAATCCCCAAGGCTTTCCTTATGGTTCTAGTAGAAGAGTAATTTCCCTATGGGAGATCATTGGATTATATTCTCCACCTCTGTTTGACTTCTAACAAGGAAACTCGGACTGAGGCTTCTTTGCCTAAGACTAACTAATAACAGCAGCCCTTTGTCCACAGCAATGGTTTATTAACTTTCAAGAACAGCGCAAACTTTGGCTCAAATTATCGCCTTTATAAACAGAAAAAGAAGAAAGTAGTCTTGTAGCAACTTGTTGGAAGATCCTAAGGCCCTGTCTACTCAGCACCTGCCCATCACAATGTACTTCTTTGGAACCCTGGTGTTCCTTGGAACAGAACTGAGAAACATTGTGTGATGCTGATGCTCTGGACTGAGAGACAGGAAGCCTGGGTTCCGTCCTTGCTTGACCACAAACCCCAGGCTGAAATTGGTCAGATTTAGAAGTCTGCAGTCCCTTTATTTTCTTCTTTATAAAACGGAGGAACACAGCCTATACTCGATTTTTCAGGGGGTCATGATGAGGTACCCAATACTCGAAAATAGCAGCATGGTGAGTTTATACATTTTATTGTGTTTTCACATCTGTTAATGTATTTTCTTGTAAAAAGTAGCCCTGAAATGGCATAGGGCAAATAGTAGTAAGTATGACACTCTTTGGAGAAGGTTCCAATGCTATCCAGAAATCCAGGAAGACCTCAGCTCCACACACACTGCATGCAATAGCAGTGATAATACCATTTTTGAGCCATTTTTGATACCATTTATTAGGCACTTCCCATGCATCAAGCACTACTGGATCCAAATCCTCTTCCCAGCACGTAGTCACTCTGCAACCATACCTAGTGGATTGATCGCTTTGGAATCCAATTCCTCCCTGATTTTCAGTCCATGTGGCTCAGATAGAACTTCCCTTAAAGACTTCACTCCAGGTGGGCCAGTGACCTGGGCCTGGACATCAAAGCTATCTCCCGGGACTTTTGCTGGAACTTTTTGGGGAAGATGCAAATTCTCTGAGAAGGCAGTCACCAAAGACCATGTAAGCATGGGACTGTCCACCTCAGCCTTGCCAATAAAGGAAAACACACAGACTGAGAATTAAGCTCACACAGAGGGAAATAAAGGAACCAAATACAGGTGGGAGAGGCGGAGAGCTGGGCACGTCACTTGAGCCCCCGGATACACATGTGCCTTAAGCCAATCCTGGATGCTTCTCTGACCCCATACAACAAATCACACTTGCTTACACTAGCTCCGGTTGAGTTTCTAACACCGTCTAGAGTCCCAACTAACATAGTGAACTGGGGCAAGTAGCTTTGCCTCTCAAAGGCTCAGCTTTCTTTTCTAGAAAATGAGAATGAGGATACACACTCACGGCTTGTCATGAAGATTAAAGGAGAGAATGACACAAAGACCGCATTCAACAAATAGTAGTCTCATGATCATTACACCTCACATAAGTTGCTTCATTTAATCCTCTCCATGGTTGAGCTCAGATGAAAATTATCTTCATTTCACAGATGAGACAACGGTGTTAGAAAGAAATTAGGCCCTTCATCTAAAGTCAACAGCAAGTAACAGGGCCAGGGTGTAGGCCCAGATCTGAGGCCATAGTCCAGGCATTTTTCACCAATGTACGCTGCTCCCAGGCAAGCGAGCGCCTTTCCTGCAAGACTAGGCTCACCCACGCATGCGCACAGCCAGCATGTACAGCTGCACAGGTTGTCCACTGCACAGCCATTCACATGGACACTGACATAAATGGCACCCTCTAGAGTTGTGCAGTGCACAACTTGCCCCACACACAATTGTCCTAAAAGCTACAAATGCCCACAAAAAGGACCTGTAAGGACAGCTACCAAGAAGGGATTCTAGATGTTTACATTGCAAAGAACGCATTCTGTCTTCTAACCACACTTCAGCACCTTCTGCCAATTATTCCTGCCTCCTGCATCTTCAGTCAAAGCCCCAAACCATTCCTATAAAAAGCTCCTAAGCTGCAACACCAGAGAAAAGAAGAGCCAGATAGATTCCCAGGCTCCCCCTGCCTGCTGAGCCACTGCCAACCTGGTCTCTGGGCTGGCAAATATACTTTGGTTTAACATAAGCTATTCTAATATCATAGATAAATCATCTTCTATTCCTTGGCTTTCTCCAGCAGGGAAGAAAGTTATGCAAAAGCACATAATGAAAAACCATAAGTCACTTTAACAAAACAGAGCGTGAAGATACCTGGCCCGGTGGGTTTCTGGGGCTCACTGAAGTTGCACTGTTCGGTGGGATGCAGAGGAGGTTGGAGAAGGAGTTGATTCATGACCTCAGTGTCTGTATCAGAGGTCAGTCTGAACCCAGCTGGGCAGGGGCTGGCCAAAGCAGGTCCGTGTTCTCACCTTGCATCCACAATGCCTGGCTTTAGAGTCAGGTCATGGAAGATACAGACTGCCCCTACATCTTACCAAGCCTTAGGGAGCTCCTGCCGGAGCTGGGGGCATCTGAAGCACTAGCTGGTCTTCTCATCTCCTGAGTAAAGGCTCTAGCTGCAATGTCCTCTTGCTACCCTAGAAGCCAGCTTACTTATCAGAAGGTTCATTGTGAGTTCAAGAGTCACCATGAAATCTCATCCTGCAGAGTCCCAGGAAAACCACTATCAGATCCTCACGTGTTCCATCTGGGGCTTTAGAAGATAAAACAATAGTACAGTAAGATAAGACTGTGACATCTACTCAGCCCTGGCAACTGGGTGTGCATGGGCGCTTCCATCAGACAAACTTGGACTTGAATCCCAGTCCACCCCCACTAACTCATTCATTCTTGGACACATTCCACTAAGTGTCCATGAATGAGTGAATGTTGTTCTGAGGCTGCGGTCAGCTGGGGACTCAGAGTGTTCTGCCCTGGGCTGAGTGCTCCACCTGCATTATCTCACTTGGTGCTCCCCGTGGCCCTGGTGAGGGTGGCATTATTTGTCCCATTTTGTAGGTAAGGAGACTGAGACTCAGAAGCTGCAGGATTTATCTCAGGTCACCTGGCTAGTGGGGGGTGGAAATGAGATTCAAGTCCAAGTTTGTCTGATTCAAAAGCCCATGCACACTCAACACACTCAGCATCATCTCCCCTGCCCATCCCCCAACTTTCTGGAAAACTCTTTTATCTGGATTTGGCAGGAAGACTGCAATTGCAGCATAAATTGACAGTCTCTGTTCTGAACACGGTGACGACCCGCCTTACTCAGAGTAAAGATTACCTTTCCTTTCAACCTGCCCGAATTGGCTCAGCCTCATTGGCCTTTCAGCTTCCTCAGACATAACAAGCACCTGCCCATGTCACGGCTTTTGCATCTTCTGTAATCTCCTTCTGGAATGTTCTCCCCCCATGGCCCCCCCAGACATGCACCTGGCTCGCATACTGACCACCTTCAGGGCTCAGCTCAAATGTCACCTCCTCAGAAAGGCCTGCCATGACCACTCACCCACATTCGCTCTGAGACCCTTACCCACTTTGCTTCCTGCCTAGCTTGTGTCACCACGGGATTTACCTGTTGTTACCTATTGTCCAGGTATTTATTGTCTTTTCCACTCAGCCCCGCTAGATTGTATACTTCCTGAGGGCAGGGACTTTCTCTGGTTAATTTCACAACCATATGCCCAGACGCTAGAACATTGCCTGGTGCATGGAAGTGCTCATTAAGGGTCCATGAATGAAAAAATGCTGCTCTGAGACCCCCGCTGGCCCAACTGTGTTTGCCCTACTCCACAGAACATCGGTGATAATTTGGTATCCAAACACTGTCTTGTGGCCACACGGAGGGGATGCCATCTGATACCCAGCCTGACACTGAGACCTCTGTGTTTAAGCTTGCACGGCCCAGAGGGTCAGGCAGGAGACAGGGGAACTAGAAAGCCAAACATCCAGCCCCTCCTGCTCCATCAGGTGCTTCCCGAGCTAAGAAGCCAGAGCTAGGTCAGGAACAGGTATTCCCTTTTAGAATACCTGGGCTGCCTCTAATCAAACCAACCCTGACTTCAGGGACTGCTGCTCTGAGCCCTCCTGTCCCTTTGTTTCCTTCGTCTTTTCCCTTTTACATCATTGGACTCTTCTGTCACTCACTCAGCAATTGTGAACAAGGTACCTGTTGTGTGCCAGGAACAGAGCTGGGTACCGAAGATGCATGGTGAGCAAACAGACTTGACTTTTCCCATACGGGGAAGAATGGCATTAACCCAACAATCTCTCACAAGAGCTGTGAAATCATTAGCTTTCCAGAGGGCTGAGAAGGGAAGCCCTAAGGTAGAGCTGACCCAGGTTTTTAATCCAGGGATTGGGAAATGCTTTCCTAAGGAAGGGACACTCAGGGTAGGACCTCAAATATCAGCAAGTGTCCTCAAGGCTGGGGTTCATGGTGTCGGTACACCCTTCACCTCTGGCTCCCGCATTTACTGTTGCATGACCACAGGCAAGTGACTTAACCTCTCTTGACCTCAGTTTTCTCATCTGTAAACGGGATAATAATAGTCCTTGCCTTCTTATGTTATAACAGTGTTTAATTGAGTTAATGTACATGAAACTTTCAGAATACTGACTAATACAGAGTAGACATCATTGTAGTAATTGTTTCTTGTAGAACTTATCCTACCTCACTCAGCTTTTTGGCCAAAAGTAAAGTAATTTTAACACACACATATAGTATACATGTAGACATGTATACTAAAAGGTACATATATGTATACATGTATACTGTGTGTGTGTATATATATGGTGTATATGTGCACATGTGTTAGTATAAATACAAAGTATAATCCATATAGAATGTATGGTCACTACAAAGTGAGATTTAGAATTTAAGGAGAATGTGGTTGGGTATGAATTTGCTGCCCACCAAGCAAGTCCATGCTCACCACAAAGCAAAATTATATAAGTTCATTAGTCCCCTGATTGTACTTAGTTTCTAGGTTCTCATTAATATAAATTATGACTCAAATTTATAATGGACTACCTGTAAATGAACTCCAGACTGTGTTCTTCCTAATGCTTTCCTCGGCAATGTCTATGGCTGAACAGTTCCAGTATGAATTCCTTTCAAGCTGACAATTGGCAACAGCTCTAGTCAATGGTTCTATCGATGTTTGGCCAGGTTCCTTGAGCTGGAATCCATCAAGTCTGAATGAGGGTCCTGGCAAGGTTATAGTCACAGTCTATGTAAGTCTCACATTCTGATTTATGTCAAGTTCCTAAATGCCGTATAGGATAGCTCATCTTAATTAAAGACTGTCAGGAAGAATGAATTCATTTGTTGAGACAAAGCGCATTCTCTGCTCTTAATTCCTGCACATTCCATGACTCTTTTAGGTGCTAGCTCAGGAGTTTAGGTTACTAAATGAGCTCAGAAAGGCCCATACTTTCAATCAAGGGAGTACGTATGTTGACCTGGATGATTATAGGCATTCTGTAGGACACATCCTCCACATTCAAATGTCCTTTTACTCACTAGAAACCTCAACTCTTTCTAAACATTCCCTGAGATTTTTTAACATTGAAAAAAGGTAAAGAAGGTACATTAAAAAAATATATTCAATCAGATCAAACAAGAATTTGATGCAAACAATTCATTATAATGAGCTCAAAGTGAACTCTACAAAGATCTTCTTTAAATTCTGAAAAGCCTTTAAATTAAGTGTATCAGTTCGCTCTCATGCTGCTTTGAAGAAATACCCAAGACTGGGTCATTTATAGAGAAAAGAGGTTTAATTGGCTCATAGTTTACATGGCTGGGGAAGCCTCAGGAAACTTACAATCATGGTGGAAGGCACCTGTTCAGAGTGGCAGGAAAGAGAATGAGAACTGAGCAAAGGGGGAGGCCCCTTATAAAACCATCAGATTTTGTGAGAATTCGCTCCCTATCACAAGAACAGTATGGGGGAAACCACCCCCTTGATTCAGCTATCTCCACCTGTTCCCTCCCATGACATGTGGGGATTATGGGAAATATAATTCAAGGTGAGATTTGGGTGGGGACACGGCCAAACCATATATATTTGTGTGTGTGTGTGTGTGTGTGTGCACTTTTCAGAATATATATTATATACAGAATATATATTATATAATGTATAGGCATTTCAGAATATATATGTTACCTATTTTTTTGGTCCAGTGAATTGGGCCAGGATAGTTTCAGAAAATTTCTAAATATCTAGGTCCTTATTGATCTTTGAAATTCATAAGGGAGTTTTTCTCTCCCATCATAATTCAAGGAGGGAAAGTGTCATATAGTTTTATGATCTTTCAGCCAAGCTCTAGAAAATCAGACTTTAAGTTATAAACACAATAGAGAGGATGGTCACCTCCTAAGAATAGCAGGGTGAAATCTCATCAGCATCTCTGAGGAATGAGGCCAGTCTTTGGAGTCAGTTGAACCTGGGTTCAAAGTCCTGCTTGGCATTGAACCAGCTGTTGGACACTTAGCAAAACTCTTCTCTGAAGGTTTGGCTTACTCATTAGTTTCAAGAGACTTAGGACCTCTTTCCAAAGGGCCAGGAAGTGGCTTAAATAGGACACACTATGACAGGCACAGCCTCTGAGAAGCAGAAGGCATTTACAAAAGGGGAGTGTCTTTCCCCTTCCAAAATCAATAGTCATAATAGTAATGGCAACCAAGAAAACAGATGTAAACAGCCATTGTTTGCATTTGAGGAATAATTACTGGGTGCCTGTCTTTGGGCTTTATGTCATGTAATATTCACCCCAGTCACCTGTAGGGGACATATCATCATCATGATCATCATCATCATCATCATATTGAGACATGAGACCACCAAGGCTTGGGGAGGTGAACTGACGTCCCAGATTCTCACAAAGAACAGCAAAAGAGCTAGGTGGGACACAAATCCATTCTACTCAGAGTAAAAGCCAAATTCTTTATGCAGCTCCCTGTGATCCTGACCCTGTGTCTCCTGACCTCTTCCCCCGTCCCTCTCCTGATCACTCAGTCCAGCCACACTGGCTTGGCTGTTCCTCAAACAACGCCAGGCAGCCTCCAACCCTAGGGCTTTTGCAGAGGTCATTTCTTCTACCTGGAACACTTTCCCCCAAATGACCACATGGCTTACTTCAAGAATGTGCTCAAATGTCATCTTTTCAAGGAATCTTATCATGACTTTCCTGTTTAACATTCTAACACCCTCTACCTCCACCACGTCTGCGCTGAAACCAAAAAAAAAAAACAAAAACAAAAAAAACCCTTTACCTACTTTTTTCCTTTGCCCATATCACCTTTTAACTTAATGATAGAATTAACATATGTTTGCTGTGTGTGCATTGGGCCCTGCTAGATAAGAAGTTCCTCTATATTCACAAATGTACGCCTAACGCGTAGAACAGTGTTTGACATAAAGTACACAATAAAGATTTATTGAAAGAACAAATTAGCCAAGGGTCCTATTGATACTGACATCTTTTATGAATGATACAATGTTTATCCATACAGAAGTCTAGACAACAAGAACCTCTTTTGGAATCTCTCAGTGTCCAGCATCATAACAATTAATGAGAGGTGGACAGGATATATCTGTTTTCTGGGGCTTAGAGCTGGGCTGAGAAGACACACAAACCAGACAGAGGATAATCACATGTTCCCTTGACGGTGGTGTAGGACAGATCCTAAGTCCTGCAGGACTCACACCAGGGT
Organism: Cebus imitator; assembly: GCF_001604975.1. Lineage (NCBI taxonomy): Eukaryota > Metazoa > Chordata > Mammalia > Primates > Cebidae > Cebus > Cebus imitator. The sequence continues at coordinate 5,095,155 of NW_016107330.1, forward strand.
GCTGAGCACCAGCAGCCCAGTTGAGAAGTGACTTCCTGGTGAGGACAGGTATTGAGCTATAGCTTGAAAGCATTGCAGTTGATAGAAAGAAGGGCAAAACCCATTCCTGACTGAAGACTGCTCAGTAATGCCACAATGGCTGGAATGAGTAAGGGGCTGGAAATCTCATCTTCCCGTCCTCACATTTCGGCTCTGTTGCCACCACCTGCTTGGGGAAGACTCCTGGAACCCACGACCTCAGACAAGCTCCACTGTTATCGACCCAGAAAATGACGTCCCTTTTCTCCAAGAAAGTTATCATGGTTTGTAATTATATGTGTACAATAAATGCTTGTTGAATAATTGAATGAATGCATTAATGAATGGATGAGTAAATGAACATGCATATGGAATAACAAAGTATGTAGTGATAGACCAGCATATCTGACTTGACAGTAATATTATGAGTGGGGTAAATAGAAGCTATGCCCCACTTAGCATCCACCTGATGTTGGCCGTAGTGCTTGACAGTTTCTCATTTAATCCTCAGAGTGGCCATTAGAGATGAGCATTTGGGAATCCATTTTACAAATGATAACATTTGTTAATTTATCCATGCCCAAATAGCCAATAAGCATGGAGTCAACATTTTTACTAAAGTGTTTAGCTGTTCCAAGGCCCCACTAGGAGGATAAAAGGGCCCTAAGTAGAAAAGGCGAGGGCAGATAACGGGAACATGTGATGGTTAATGTTAGAGGTCCACTTGATTGGATTGAAGGATGCCTAGATAGCTGGTAAAGTATTGTTTCTGGGTGTGTCTCTGAGGGTGTTTTCAGAGGAGACTGACGTTTGAGTCACTGGAATGGGAGAGAAAGACCCACCCTCAGTGTGGGTGGGTGCCACAAAGCAGGCAGAAGAAGATGGGCTAACCTTCTGTCTGGGTCTTCTGGCTTCTTTCTTCTTCCTGCCTTGAATGCTTACTTCTGCTTCTCCTGCCCTTGGACATCAGACTCCAGGTTCTTCGACCTTTGGACTCTGGGACTTGCACCAGTAGCCTCCTGGGACTCTCAGGCCTTTGCAATAGACCGAAGGCTGCGCTGTGTCATCTTCCCTGGTTTTGAAGCTTTGGACTGAGACTGAGCACTTCTGGCTTGTCTCTTCCCCAGCTTGCAGATGGCTTATCGTGGGAATTTGCCTCATAACCATGTGAACCAATTCTCCCTAATAAACTTCCTTTCATATGTACCTGTATCCTATTGGTTCTGTCCCTCTGGAAACCCCTGACTCATACAGGACCCAAACATGGTGTGAAGCGTAACGATCTTCCAGAATCGTGCTGAAATCAAAGACGATGTAACTTCACACTTCTCACCCTCAACTCTGATCTTTTCCCCCACAAGTCTGCTAGCAGCAGGGAGCGACGGAGAAACAGCTACACACCCTTTAGCTTCCCCAAGGAACAACTTTTTCTAGAAACTATTGAAAATGTGGTAGAACTGCCAGAAATACATGAAATCAACTATGTAGATTGTGGAACATAAGTCACGGTGCAGCTCTGCAACAGTGAAAAATTGTAATTATTTTCACCAGAATGGAAAAGGAAAGCTATGAGCGCTACAATATAACTCATCAAGAAGTAGCAATTTTCCCAGACAGGATTCAGTCCACCCAGTCTGCTCCAAACAGCGCTTGCACTGCTCCAAACAGCGCTTGCACGGTTTCCCTTTGGCACACAGATATATGGGGTTCCCGCTGATGGTTTGTACTGTCCTTTAGTTTTTGACAAATCATTGCAATTGGTTGTGGCTTCTTTCTTTTTTATAATTTTTTAAAATTTTACTTTGAGTTCCAGGATACATGTGCAGAATGCGCATGTTTGTTATGTAGGTATACAGGTGCCATGGTGGTTTGCTGCACCTATCAACCTGTCATCTAGGCTTTAAGCCCAGATTGCATTAGGTATTTGTCTTAATGCTTAATGCTCTCCCTCCCCTTTCTCCGCCCCCAACAGTTCCCAATGTGTGTTGTTCCTCTCACTGTGTCCGTGTGTTCTCCTTGTTCAACTCCCACTTATGAGTGAGAACATGCAATGTTTGGTTTTCTGTTCCTGTGTTAATTTGCTGAGAGTGATGACTTCCAGCTTCATCCATGTCCCTGCAAAGGACATGATCTCATTCTTTTTTATGGTTGCATAGTGTTCTATGGTGTATATATGTGGTTGTGGTTGTGGCTGTGTGTGTGTGTGTGTGTGTGTGTGTGTGTTGTATGTATGTATATTTGTATGTACCTGTGTAGGTGATTATACACACACATACAAGTCTTCAGTCTCTCTGGATGTCATAACACTCCTCAAAAAGCTCTGTTGGCAGGAGTGGCATCACAGGTGTCTGCAGGTTCATGTCTCATGGGGCCGTTTATTGTTAATGCTGGTGTTCATGGAGGTATAATGAAATAAAATACACATGTTGCAGTGTGCAGTCCCATGTGATATGAACATGCAGAAACCTGTGATGCCACTTCTGCCAGTCAAGATCCAGAGCGTTTCCCTCTTTCCAGAAAGTTCCTCATGCCCTTTCCAGCCAGCACCCACCCCCGCAGAGACAACCATTCCTGGCTTTTACTGCCATAGATTAGTTTTGCCTGTTCTACAAATGCATTTAAAATAATTGCATAGTGTGTACTCTTTGGTGCCCAGTTTCTTTCATTCGACATGTTTTTGAGATTCATTCATTCTTTTGTGGTATGCTATTACAGACTATTTGTGTTCCCCCAAAATTCATATGTTAAAGCCCCATTTGATGGTATTAGGAGATGGGGCTTTTGGAAGGTGATTAGGGTTAGAGGAAGTCATGAGGGTGGGGCTGTTGCAACGGAATTAGTGCCCTTATAAAAAGAGACAGCAGACCAGGTGAGATGGCTCACGCATGTAATCCCAGCACTCTGGGAGGCCGAGTTGGGTGGGATCACCTGAGGTCAGGAGTTCAAGACCAGCCTGGCCAACGTGATGAAACCCCACCTCTACTAAAAAATACAAAAAAATAGTGGGGGTATGGTGGCAGACACCCATAATCTCAGCTACT
>NW_016107330.1:5098331-5114000 GCF_001604975.1 Cebus imitator
AGAGAGAGAGAGAGAGAGAAAGGGAGAGAGAAAGAAAGAAAAAAGAGAGAGAGAGAGCAAAGAGTTCTCTCTCTTCCCCCTGGTTGTGCACATGCACAAGGGAATGGCCATGTGAAGACACAATGCATTGCAAACCAGGAAGGGGGATCTCACCAGAACCTGGCCGTGCTGGCACCCTGATCTTGGATTTCCAACCTCCAGAACTGTTGGAACATAAATTGATGTTGTTTAAGCCACCAGTGCATGGTATTTTGTTACGGCAGCCCAAAGAGACACATCTGATGGCTCATTTTTATTTTGATCCCATTGCATTGCCAGACCCCACTAGGATCCATTTATTTATTCTCCTGTTCACAGGCATCTGGATTATTTCCAGTTTGGGGCTATGATGACAAAATCCTGTTATGAGCAATCTTGCAATGTTGGCGATTCTCTCTCTGCCCCTTCTTTGCACTCTTGGTTATTCTTCCTTCATCCTCTCCCTTCTCTCCCACGGTGACACCTGGCTTCCCGGTTCGGAATTCAACTTTGGGTTCTGATGGCCGGTGGCACCCAGCAGAGTTGTGCGGATTCATGTTTCATGTCTCTTTGGTAGTTTAATGATGGCAATTCCCATGAAGGACAAAACTAAAGTGAGGAATGGGGAATTTACCTTAGCATTCAGGGGTAGAAGTTTTCCCATGATGCATCATTTCTAGTAAATTACATGCCCTTCTGCAAGGCCAGTTCTTATTCCATGGAGTCAGTTAGATGCTACAGCAGGCTCTGGTTGCATCACGGTGGATGATGGAGCTGGCTGAGAACACTGGGCCCTGGGGAGCAGGAAGCAGGGCCATTTTGGAAAACCTAAGTATGGAGAAGAGTTTTTAGGATACGACTTTGGAAGAGAATTGGCCTCAGTACATGGAGCAAGGGGTGCAGCTTAGGCATGGCAGGAGCATGTGCTGGGACCCCAGCCTAGGACTCTGCCTTCGATGCGCCTCATCTCCATGGGGCACTGTCTGGTTTTCTCACTTCTATACCAGTTACTTCCTCTCGGTGGCCTCCACCCACTATTTCCTTTAGAGGAAGTTAGTAAAAGGCACGTTCTGCCTTTTAAAGCTCTTTATCCACTGTGCTACTGAAACACGTTATCTGAGATTCTGTGCAAAGCAGGTCACATCCCGTCCTGAGACGTAGGTGTCTACAAGGCTGTCATCCCTAGGAAAGCAGCAATCCCACCATACTGACCCCACACCTCAATGGGACAGAACTTCAGCCAGTGTCTCCTTGATTAAAGCCAATTCCATTCTCCTGCCAGTGCAAGCCCCTTGAGTCCTAGCCCTCTGCCCTCTCCTCCTCTCCAATGTCGGTGGCTCTCATGGTCTTCAGCGCTCTGATCCACTGTTCTCCTTGCTCTCCTTGTGTCTGCCGAGGTCAGCTAAGTTCCTCCATTCTAAACCATTTCAACTCTACCCTCAGCCCCCCAGCTGACAAGCGCACGGTGACCATCCCTTCAGCATGTCCACTCCAGCACTTGCTAATGATGAAACTGAATACCCAAGAGCGTTCCTTCAGCCACGCATAGAACAGCTAGATGTGACTAGGAGTTGCCACTCCCAGGAGCCCCCCTCAGCCAGTGGCAAGTGCAACGAGGAGAATAAACACCCCAACTCCTTTGACACTGAGGCATGGCTCAGAGGCCATGACCCATGCCACCTCTCCAGGTTTCCAGCTGCCCTCAGGGACATCCTGCTCCTTGATGGATGCTGTGTGGGCTGCATTCCATTCCTTTGCCCCTGCCCTCACCCCCACCACTGCCTCCTGGGACCCAATTATACCCAGACCCTGGTCTCCAGGGCTGCTTCTGAGAGCGTGCAGCTGAAGGCAGCAGGTAGGAGCCCTGCTTGAAACGCTGTTGAAACGCTGACCTTCGGCAAGCTCTTAAAACCGCAACTACCTCATCTTAGAACGGGGATGGTAACAGGGCCTAACCACAGGGGTAACTCTGTATGGAGCATTCCTGTGTGCTGCCACTGAGTCACTGTGCTTAACAGAAATTATGTCAATGAATCTGAGTCAAATACTGTCACAATGTCCATTTTACAGATGAAGAAAATTAAATGCACACACACACACACAGAATTAGAAGACCAACCCAGAGTTGCTCAGGCAGGAAGTGGTCCAGTCAGAATTCAGTTAATGAGGATGATGATGATGACCATGGCAGTGCTGGTGGTGGTGGAGGAGGAGGAAGTGGCAGCTAGCAATTATTGAGGGATTTTTTTGTGCCAGGCACTGATATGCATTTTCTTGTTTAAACCTTAAAATGATCCCAGCACTTTCGGAGGTCAAGGCGGGCAGATCACTGCGGTCAGAAGTTCGAGACCAGCCTGGCCCACATAGTGAAACCCTGTCTCTACTACAAATACAAAAATTAGCCAGGCATGATGGCAGGCACCAGTAATCCCAGCTACTCAGGAAGCTGAGGCAGGAGAATCACTTGAACCCAGGAGGCAGTGAGCTGAGATTGCACTCCAGCCTGGGCGACAGAACAAAACTCTGTCTTAAAGAAAAAAAAAAATCTTAATCCTGAGAGGTAGTTACTAGGTATTATTCCCATTTTACAGAGAGGAGAATCAAGGCCCTGAGATGTTAGGTTACTTGGCTGAGGTCAGACAGCTGGTCAGTGGAGCAAATGAGATTTCACTGAGGTCTGTCTGATTCCAAAACTACCTTCTCAAGATACTCTGCATGCACCTCACCAGCACACTCAGCTGACTGTAGTTCATTTTATTATCACTTTTTAAAAGTCCTGTTTCCCTGTCTGACACTTCAGCGTCTTTCACCAACTGCCCTGGATCCAGACCTTTTGTTTTCCGGAAGAAATTGATAAAAACTGTGTCTCATTCTCCTCCTGTGAAGCCGGTGCTGAAAACACTGAGGTTCCCTTCATGTGTCCCACTTAGAGCCTGCATGGAAATTCAGTGAGTCAGAGCCATGTGTCTCTAGCTAGATAAAACCATGTCAGTTTGTGATCTGAGAACCGCTCCCCACATTTCTCAAAGGAACCCTGACTCCCACTCATCCCTACATCCCACAGCTGGGGGCTCCGGCTCGCTGCCGTTCTCCTTAACTCCTAAGGCTGGGGCGTATTTACAGCAATAAGGAGCATTTTCAGAGCACAGGCGATGAAACTCGCATGTTGAAGGGCTCAGCTTCCCTTTAAAGTCCTCGCTGAGGCTGGTGCGCCATTTTCAACAATCATGAGAAATGATACTTTAGGCTGGACAAAAAGAATTAGACGGTGAGACCCTTGTCTTTGTTCTCAGTCTTCCTCACGTCGCCCCTGGCAGTCAGAACGCGCTATAAAAATACTCGTCCGATTTTTCCAACAGGATCTATTTGCTGTACTTTTATTAAAAGAAAAAAAGGTGGGAGCACTGTCAGACATCCTCCCTCTCCTCTCCCTTCCCCTGCCTCCGCCTCTCAGAATCTGTGCCCCCGCCAGGAGCTGCAGCCGCTGCAGCCCGTGGGTCGGACGTGAGAAGTCAGGAGGCTCTGCACGCTGAGAGCCGTGTGCAGGTGGCACATTGCTGGGCCAGGTTTCAAAGACACACTTGGTACCTCCCCCCTGTACGTTTCTACCCTGGCTATTTAAGAGAGGTCAGAGAGGGCAGCATTTGAAGTGACAGCAACAAAGAAAATGAGAGAAAAAAAGGAGGAGGAGGAGGAGACGCTGCCATCATCCCATCTGGAGATGGGATGATGTGTTCCCATTTTCTCATGTCCTCTAAAAGGTGGTGGCGGGATTGGTGCACTTCTGAAAGCAACAAGCCAGCTCTCATCCCAGCTTTACCTCCCTTTCGGGTTTCCCTCTTCACTCCCCCTGCCACCAGTTAAACTGCAAGAAAAGTCAAAAAGTTATTTCCCTAAGGCCAAAAAAATCTGAGCCACACAGTGTGCCTGTCTTCTCTGTTTCTGTTCACCCCTTTGCAGACGTTCTGGATGCTCTCTGAGCAGTCCTGTGGGTAACGGCTCACACTGGATTACTCAACACAGATATTTACCGAGTGCCCGCCAGGTGCCCGGTGCTCTTTCCAATGCTGGGGATACATCAATGAGCAAAACAAGTGAAACAAACATCCCCGCCCTCATGAGGCTGACCTTCTGGTGAGGTGAGAAGAGGAATCAGCAATAAGCACGATGTATGACACATCAGATGGGGACAAGTCTTAGCGGGAAAGAGAGGGCACAGTAAGGAGACAGGAAATGGGGCTGGCCGGGAAAGTTTCATGCGAAGGCAAGAGTAAGCCATGAGGTATCTGGGAGAAGAACGTTCTAGACATCTAGACACAGGGAGCGGCTGTTGCAAAGGCCCTGGGGCAGGAGTGTGCCTGGGGAATGGCAAGGAGGCCCGGGTGTGGCAGACACAATGAGCACAGGGTATGAGCCGCAATGATAGGAGACCAGATGGGAGACGGGAGAGTGCTGTGGGGCCCTGTCATGGAGGGCTGTTCAGCCATTGGAAGGCTTTTGGCTTCACACTGAGTGGAATTCTCTCTTAACCTTGCGAAATGAATGAGAAATTACTATAGGAGTCAGGGATGGGCTCATGATGTGCTTCCTAAGAGTCTTCCAAAGGCCGGGACACAGTGGCTCACGCCTGTAATCCCAGCACTTTGGGAGGCCAAGGTGGGTAGATCACGAGGTCAGGAGTTCAAGACCAGACTGGCCGACATGGTGAAACCCTGCCTCTACTAAAAAAATACAAAAATTAGCAGGGCACGGTGGCTCATGCCTGTAATCCGAGCTACTTGGGAGGCTGAGGTAGGAGAATTGCTTGAACCGGGACTCTGGAGGCAGAGGTTGCAGTGAGCTGAGATCATGCCACTGCACTCCAGCCTGTGCTACAGAACAAGACTCCATCTCAAAAAAAAAAAAAGAGTCTTCCAAAATTCCTCGCTGCTGATAGGACAAAGGAGAAGTATCCAGTTTCCTCTGGTTCCTGCTGTTTCCCTAGGTAAGCCCTTAGTGCTATGAAATCTTCCACCTCTTCCAACAGATCTTCTCTTTTCACTCCCTTAAAAATTCCTCCAGTCTTGGCTCTTTATTGCATCTCCATTCTAACAACTGCTGATTGTAAATATCTAGTCCAGACTCTTCTCCTGGACTCCAGGCCTTTATAGCCAGTGGTCTACTCAGAGCTCCACTGGGATACCCAATAAATATCACACGCACGAAGTATCCAAAACTACACTCCTCGTTTGTCTCCACTCCCAAAACCTGCCCTGCTCACAGCCTTCTCCTTCTCAGACGATGCTGACCACAGCTTTCTAGCTGCACATCCTGGCCAGCATCCTTCCTCCTTCTCTTTTGTATTTTTCCATGCCCTCTATGCCATCCATCTGCAAGTCCCATTGGCTCTGCATTGGAAACATCAAGGCACTGAGTCCTTCTCGCCACCTTCCCTGCTGCCCTGATCTGAGTCACCATCAGTGATTCTTGCTTTCACAACTACAAACAGAGTTAGGAGTTTTAACCCACTTAGACTCCCTCCTCAATATAGAAGCCAGAATGTCTCTCCTCTGCGCAAACCCTCCATAGCTCCCCATTTTACTCAGAGTGAAAGCTACAGTCTCTAACTTTGCTGTTTACTTAGAACTTTATGCAGTGATAGGAGTGTTCTAGACGTACATCTTCCAGTCCGGTAGCCACTGGCCACACATGGCTACCGAGCACTTAAAATGTAACTCATGTGACCAAGGAACTACATTGGAAATTTTATTTCATGTTAATTAATTTAAATAAAAATAGTCACATGAGGCAGTGGTCCCCATATTAGACAGCGCATGCCGGCAAAGTCCAACATGAGTGGGTCCCTTCTTAACATTTTAACCTTTTCTTTTCCCCCCACCTCTTATACTTACCCCACATCACCCACTCTGACCCTGCACTGTTTGTTCCTCGAAAGCACAGGCTCGGCTGGGCGCAGTGGCTCATGCCTGCAACCCCAGCGCTTTAGGAGGCAGAGGCAGGCAGATCACGAGGTCAGGAGTTCAAGACCAGCCTGACCAATATGGTGAAAGCCCGTCTCTACTGAAAATACAAAAAAATTAGCCAGGCATGGTGCTTGCACCAGTAGTCCCAGCTACTTGGGAGACTGAGGCAGAAGAACCCAGAAGGCGGAGGTTGCAGTGAGCAGAGTTCGCACCACTGCACTCCAGTCTGGGTGACAGAGCAAGACTCTGTCTCAAAAAAAAATAAAAATAAAAAAAACACAGGTTCTAGACTCTGTTTTCTCTCCTGCCTGGCGGATCCTTCTTCAGCATGGTTAACATCTCGCCTCCTTCCGTTCTTACATTTCCAGTTCACTCCAACCACTCCCCACCCCCATCTACTCCCAGTCCCACTGCTCTGGCTGTACCTTTTCTTTCTCACTGCACCTCTCTCCCTCTGGGAGGTTACATAATCTACTGATTCATTAGGCCTATTCTTCTATTATGTCTGTTCGCTAGAACACCGGCTCTACTGAGGTGAAGATCTTTAGCTGTCTAGTTCACTGCATGTCTCCAGCACTTTAAAGAATTCAGCCACAAAGAAGGCGCTCTGGAAAAAATGTGCATTAGTGACCATGACTTTGACACATGCTAACCTTGGCAGGAAAGTGATATTCTAGGTGACGGAGACTCCCGGGTAACCCCTCCCCACAGATTACCTGGGCAAGGACTCCGGTCCTCCGTGGGTTGATAGGAGGTGCAGAGCTTTGTACTGACAGCTAGAGAGACTTCGGCAGAAATAAATTCTTTCCTGTAATCGTGAAGGATCAGGCATGTTCTGCCCTCTTCCGGGAACTACTATATTAGATTGTCAATTCCCATTCATGTGTCTGTCTTCTGCATTCGGGGACCAGCTCCTTGACAGGAACCCCATCCTACTGAAGCAAAACCTCTAATGCCTAATTCCGTGTATGACACTTTGTGGGTGCTCAAATAGATGTTCGAGGAATGACTCATTAAGTCATGCTCAAAACTGGCTACATAATTTGCAGGGCCCAGTGCAGAATCAAAATGTAGAGCCCCTTGTTCAAACATGAATGGGAATTTCAAGGCAGCAACCGCAGAGCATTAAAGCAAGCATGGTGATCTTCTGTTTTGGCTGAGGGGATGCTGTGCATAAGTCACTCATCCATGAAGCCCGTCCTGGTCACCTGTGACGTTCTGTGAATTCCTAAGGCACACTATACTTGTGAAGTCAGGGGTCCAGGTTTATGACTTAGAAATATAAAAGCCATTACGTTCAAAGCAGGTGAGTGACACAGACCGGTTCTGAGGGCTAGCAGCTTCCTCTCTCCTGCTGTTGTCTCAGTAAACTGCCATCACCCCCAGTCCCCAGATGATGAACACTGATGGTATGCAGGACGGAGTATCCAATCCATTGGGTTGTCAGGGCCTGTTGGCTTCTCTGAGTCCCTGATGGACTGAGAGCTCCTGGAGGACAAGGACAAGGCCTCTGAAGCCTCAGGGCCATAGGCAGTCCCTGGACCATCTTCAGCTCTTGATGTTTGTTTAAATGACTGGAAGATACATTAATCAATTAAGTTCAGAAAGCAATATTGGCTTCTTATGGCTTATGATAGGCTTTTTCAAGTCTGTGTTCTGAATTAACTTCCATGAGAATACTAATATATAGAATACTAATATATATATATTAGTATTATTTATATTATTATATTATATATATATAGTATTATTATATATTATATATTATATATTATTATATATATTATATATAGTATTATATATATATATATATATAAGTATATACTTATATATATATATATCTCCCTAAAACTAAAGTTATGGTGAACTTCCATTAGCATCATCTGGTACTGGACTTCCCAGCGTGTGGTGCCGGCAGCAGCAGCAGCAGCACCTGGGAACTTGTGAGAAACTCCGATTCTCATGCCCTACCCCAGACCTGATGAATCAGAAACCCTGGGCGTGGGGCCAGCAATCTTTAACAAGTCCTCCAGGTTGATTCTGGAGCTCCTCAAATCTGAGAATATTTGTGTCCTAAGGAACGGGGTTTGGAAAGCAGTGACTTATGGCGTTCTCATCCAGATGTGTTTGGATTGTAACACAAATTAATTGTTTGCAGCTGCAACCCTTAAATGTCTCAGAAGATTAAAATTTTTGGTGCAATTTTACATAGTCAGAATCCCACAAAGCCGGCTCATGATGGGGGCATTTATTCAACTCAGCAAGAAGGACATTTGGGTGAGAATGAGAAAAATGGCATATGCTCATATTAAGTATACATTTTTTTTAACAAAGAAGAAGTTGTTGAGATAAAGCAAAAAGAAGATTTGGGAGAATAGATGTGTATGGTAGAGGGAGCAGTGGACCAGTAGCCAGAAGATCTAAATTAAGTAACCTTGGGTGAGTCAAGTAACCTTTTGAGCTTTAATTTCTTCACCTAAGAAATTGAGAGACTACCTAGGGCCGCCACGTAGGGTTGAACAGGTTGTGCACTACACGAGGGAACCCAGCCAAGGGACAAGTGGGAGCTGAAGTCCAGCTGAGCTAGGCTTCGTCCCCGTGCAGGGGAAGAGGCATCTTTCTGATTCACTCAGAAATGCTTTACAAACCAGATGACGTTCTGACAAAACTCCTGTCCACTTTGGCAAGTTGTGGTGAGGATCAGAAAAGATGATGATTGAGAAAGCTTCATTTGAAAATTACAAGGTGTTATATACAAAGAGAAGATTGGACATGATTTTGATTGCTGCTTTGGCAATATGCTTATATTTTTTACCATTTCACTCAGTCAAGCTGACCAAATGCCTGATACGCTAATTGGACACAAATCATTACCCATCTATCGAAGCTCACACTTTAACACTTGGGGCTCAGAGAAATCAGCAAGACTTTTTAGCTGCAGGAACAGGGACTGTCATAGTAGCTCACTATACTCTTGGAGGTTTTGCTGCTGTATGAGATCATCACAAAGGACCTGCTGAAGGCCCTGACCATTTATAGCTGTTGCAGGTACACCTTCTCAACCAGCAGGCTTGGGTGCCCAGAAGCGGCACCTTGGGGACTCAGCTTGTTGCTACTGGGTTAACTGACTGGGATGCACCCCTTAGGAAAAGGGTCAGAAGCACCAGAGGCCACAGACACTTGGAGGTGAGCCTGGCCTGGAATTCCATTTATTGTGTGCTTAAGAAGACCTGTTCTGATATTTGCATTTGGGGAACCTTTCTTGTTAGGACACTACAAAAATCCCTGTTGGCCTGATTTCATAAGTGTCAGTACCTAAAATTGAGCACCGAAAGCACTTTCCATAAAAGTAACAGTGGTCTTGCTGATTGCCACCTTGTGGCAGCTTAGCCCTACAGCACCAGCCAAGGTGAGCCCCTGCTCCTGGACACTTGGGTCATTTATGGAATGACCCTTCTCAAGGATGCCATCTCTGTTTTCTTTTCACTAGTCTTTCTTTTGGAGAACCCATGCACCATTAGCTTGTCTCACTGAGCTGTTTGGGTGAACTTGGCAGATCAGTCAGGTCTCTCTCTGGTCCTCAGCCCACCCTCCTTGAATTACATAACCTTAAGATTCTTGCAACCCTGAAATGTTTTGGCTCTCCCCAACATGATCTGGGCTTCCCAAGTAATATATTAAAAGAAAGGTTTTATTTTGTATTGTTGTGTTTTGCAAATCAAAAATAAATCTCAAGTATCTCCCGAAGGGGCCTTAATGCTCTGCAGGAACAGCTCCCCGAGGACTTCTGCACCATGAGATAAGGTGGCCGGCTGCCAAAGGGGCCACTGGATCTTCAAAGGCTGCCTAATTAAGCTCCAGCCAGCAGGCTACCTCTGTGGGCCAGGGGCTCTTGGGAGATAAGACATAAGACACATCCAGAGATAGAGGATGGAACTTTGCTCCAGTATTAAAATAAATCAAGAGCAGCCCACCTCCTTTGCAAATGGAAATCATTCTAACAGGAGGCCTGCAGTCATCTGAGAGACCAAGGGAGAGTCACCATTGGATCGGAGGCCCCTGGCCTTCCTGCCCACTCTCCAGGGCTCTGATGGGGTACAATTATGGTATTAACTGGGATGGGAAGATAAGGCGAGATATCATTAATGGAGGAGAGCAAGTTTTCTTAATTCCAGAAGCTAATCCCCAGAAGCTAATGAGTGACTCATTCCTCCTGAGCCTCCCACAGGGACATGGAGGCATTAAAGGTGCATTGTTTATTCGTGTGACCTATGTGTTTTGCTGCTTTCCTTAGAATTCTGCTTACATTCTGTGGTCTTCCTGCTGCCAAAATGGTGTGTTTCTCTGGCTAATTTTATACCAGCATTGTTCTCCTTTTTTGCACTTTGAATATAAGAGTTCGCAGGGCTTCACCTATCCTTCGAGTTTCAGTTTTTTTGAAAATCTTAAGCAGAGTCACCACCTGAGAGACCACAAGATTGTGCTCAAAGGAGAAGACAGGTCAATTGAAAGTTATCAAATAAGGCATCCAGCTGCCTCAACTCCTGCACTAACTGGGCATCCGGCCACCTCAACTCCTGTACTAACTGGGCATCCGACCACCTCAACTCCTGCACTAACTGGGCATCCGACCACCTCGACTCCTGCACTAACTGGGCATCCGACCACCTCGACTCCTGTACTAACTGGGCATCTGGCCACCTCGACTCCTGCACTAACTGGGCATCCGGCCCCCTCGACTCCTGCACTAACTGGGCATCTGGCCACCTCGACTCCTGTACTAACTGGGCATCCAGCCACCTCGACTCCTGCGCTAACTGGGCATCCGACCACCTCGACTCCTGTGCTAACTGGGCATCTGGCCACCTCGACTCCTGCACTAACTGGGCATCCGGCCCCCTCGACTCCTGCACTAACTGGGCATCCGGCCACCTCGACTCCTGTACTAACTGGGCATCCGGCCACCTCGACTCCTGCACTAACTGGGCATCCGGCCACCTCGACTCCTGCACTAACTGAGCATCCGACCACCTCGACTCCTGCACTAACTGGGCATCTGGCCACCTCAACTGCTGCACTAACTGGGCATCTGGCCACCTCGACTCCTGCACTAACTGGGCATCTGGCCACCTTGACTCCTGTACTAACTGAGCATCCGACCACCTCGACTCCTGTACTAACTGGGCATCTGGCCGCCTCGACTCCTGCACTAACTGAGCATCCGACCACCTCAACTCCTGCACTAACTGGGCATCTGGCCACCTCAACTCCTGTACTAACTGGGCATCTGGCCACCTCAACTCCTGCGCTAACTGGGCATCCGGCCACCTCAACTCCTGTACTAACTGGGCATCCTGCTACCTCAACTCCTGCACTAACTGGGCATCTGGCCACCTTGACTCCTGTACTAACTGCAGAGTAAAAATTTTTTTTCTTATTGAACCTACCTGGGTTATAATAGTATAGATTTTTTTTTTAACAGACTTCAAAGTAATGGGTTCAAACACAGAGTAACTCTCAAACTTTGAAGTGCAAAGGCTTTCACTGCAAACCTTCATAAGATGTGTGTACACCCCTTACAGAAAACGATATCAAAATCCATTGCAGCAGTGTTCTTACTTGATAGTTTCTTTAAAGTCATCTGCCCACCAACTCTCTCATCTCCAAAATAAACTAAATTCATGACTTTAATTAAAGTAAAATCCATCTTGAGAATTTTCCAACCTTTTTTTTTTTTTTTTTTTTTTTGAGACAGAGTTTTACTCTGTCGCCAGGCTAGAGTGCAGTGGCACAATCTCGGCTCTCTGCAACCTCCACCTCCTGGAGTTCAAGCGATTCTCGTGCCTCAGTCTCCCGAGTAGTTGGGATTACAGGCACGGCACCCGCCACCACACTCAACTAACTTTTGTATTTTTAGTAGAGATAGAGTTTCACCATGCTGGCCAGGATGGTCTTGATCTCCTGACCTCGTGATCTGCCCACCTCGGCCTCCCAAAGTGCTGGGATTACAGGCGTGAGCCAGCAACCCTCTTTAAGATTATTATCAGGGAAGAGAAGTAGAGAACTTTCTCTGCTAAAATCTTCAAATGTGATAAGATAGTAGAGCTCTCCTTCAAAATGTACCATGTGTCTACTTGTGCTGCAGCTATGTACACTAAAATACTTAATTTAAAAAGAGTCTGTGCTGAACTTTTAATTCTTAGCTTCAGCATTTGGCAGCTTTGCCTCCTCCTCCTGTGCCCATGTGAACCTGAGGAATGAAATTCGATTTCTACTCTGCCCTGTGACCTCAATGTCTGTGTTTAAGGTTTTCTGGAGTGACACTTTCTTACCCCTTAAATCCCTCTCCAAGTTCAAAGCCAAACAAAGTAGTCACAGCAATCAATTGATCCAACAGTTGATAACAGCATCCCCTTTGTTATTGATAAGAGGAGTCCAGGCTGGCTGTGGTGGCTCACACCTGTAATGCCAGTACTTTGGGAGGCCAAGGCACGTGGATCACCTGAACTCAGGAGTTCAAGACCACCCTGAGCAACATGGTAAAACCCCGTCTCTACTAAAATACAAAAAGTTAGCCAGGCGTAGTGACGCGTGTCTGTAATCCCAGCTACTCTGGAGTCTGAGGCACGAGAATCACTTGAGCCTGGAAGGTGGAGGTTGCAGTGAGCCAAGATTGTGCCATTGCACTCCAGCTTGCGCTACAGAGAACCCCATCTCAAAAAAAAAAAAAAAAAAAAAAAAAAGAGTCGGAGAGCTGGGAGACTTTGCCAAGAGGAGCAACCAGTGAGCTTCCTAATTCTGGGCTCTAGAATTCAGCCTACTCACTGAGGGCAGAACCGACGAGGCAGACATCCCCATCTTTAGTGGAGGCAACGTCAGCAGCATCAGAAGGATCCTGCGAAGAAGAGGCTGAGCCACTGACACGGAGTTTCCTTCCCTTGGGTGAGCAGGAAGGACAGGCGGAAAGAGGAACCAAGAAATTAGGGATTCACCTCCGCAGTCCCCACAAAAGACACAATTCACCAGCTTGTGTCTCTCTTAATCTGTTGGGTTTAATGAAGCTCAAGGTGAACCAAGTCTGTGGGCATCCCTGTGGGGAGAAAATCTGCCCCATCGGGGCAGCCCAAACAGCCATGCGTTGGAGACCAGCCTGGCCAACATGGCAAAACCCCATTTCTACTGAAAATACAAAAATTTATTTAGCATTTTACAGGTGCACGGTGGTGCACGCCTGTAGTCCCAGCTACTCGGGAGGCTGAGGCAGGGTAGTCGGACCCTGAATGCCAACTGCCGCACCTTGAGGGTCCCCTGTGTAGTGCTGGTGGGCAGTCCAACATTTGCACCCAGAAGTTTCAATAACAAAAGCAGCATATTAATTAAATTAACTTCAAGGCCATGCTGTGGTCTAGGATGAAAATTCACTTTCTATGCACTTTCCCATCTCAGATGACACCCACCAAGCAGGTGTCCAATGTTGGCCACCATAAGTCGTGCAATGGAATCAAATGATTGCACGAAAACAACTAGAGATGCTGAAATGTGAATATAACCTTTCCCCCATTACAGAATTTCTGAAAAGGAATTAAGTCTAAAGGCTGCATCTATGTCTCTTTTATAAGTTAAAGTTTAAAGAAATTAAAGCCTTAGCTCTTCAAATTCAAGAATCACCTTGCCCGATTCTTTATTCTGCTAGGTTGGTGCTAGGTTCAATTCACCCCCATGCCTGGATGGAATCGGGGTTCTTCAGTAGATGCAGCTTGGGTATTTACTCTTGGAGTGCACGAGAGTTCTTCAGGACCTCAAAATTTAAATTGGTTCTGCACCGAAGATTTTACATGCCCCACCTTTAAATAAGAGCCCAAAATATTTCAATGTATAATCACTGCACTAGCCTCATGGCTACTCTCTTAAGTGGTACTACTCTGAAAACATTAGGATTTAGTTACAAACGGTTTTGTGTTACAGGTTGAATTTGTTCCCCCAAAATTCACATATTGCAGCCCCAAACTCTGGTACTCAGAATGTGAATTAATTTGAAGAGAGAGGTCTTTAATCAAGTTAAAATGAGGTCATTAGGATGGGGTCTAATCCAACATAACTGGTGTGCTTTTAAAAGGAGAATGTGGAGGTAGACACATGGGCTCAGGGAGACCAACCAGCACACAAATACGCAGGCCGAGAACGAGGTAAAGCATCTATGAGCTAAGCAGCATCAAAGATTGCCAGGAAACCACCAGAAACTGGGAGAGAGGCTGGAATCAATTCTTCCTCACGGCTATCAGAAGGAGCCAGCCCTCCCCACACGTTGATCCTGGACTCCTGGCTTCCAGGACTGTGAGACAATTAACTTCTCTGGTTGAGGCCCCCACCAAGACCGTGGTGCTTTGTTACGGAACACCAGCATGTGGTCCGGGACACCTGGTTGGTGATTAGGAAAGTGAAGGCAGTTGCTAAAGGTGCTATATTGACTGGGCTTGTACTGAGAACATCTGAGGCTCAACCCCCCGGGGAACTCTGGGAGACAGTATAGAACACACATCTTAGAGTGATCCTAGCCAAGATGTGAGGGAACTGGGGTATTCACCCTCCAACTCCCATTTGTCTTTAGCACAGGCTCCCAGGGTGTCCGCCAGCAAGGAAAAAATCCTCAGGCTGAGCACTGCATGTGTTTGCAGTATGAAGTGATTGGGGCTGGGCACAATGGCTCAAGCCTGTAATCCAACACTTTGGGAGGTCAAGGTGGGAGGATCTCTTGAGGCCAGGAGTTCAAGACTGAGCAACATGGCAGTGTTGTGTGTGACTCCATCTCTACAAAAAAAAAAATTTAAGTTAGCCGAGCATGGTGATGCACACCCGTAGTTCCAGCTACTCAGGAAACTGAGGCACGGGGATCACTTGAGCCCAGGAGGTCCAGGCACAAGTGAGCTCTCATCACGCCACTGCGCTCCAGCCTCGGCCACAGAGCAAGACTCTATCTCATAAAACAAAGAAGAAGTGGTTAACATTACTAGAATGCTGAGTGCCAATTTGAGCAGGGGAGGGACAGCATTGGCCACACATAACAAATTTAAAAATAATTGAATTCCAGCCTATGCACCTTATTCCAAACCCAGTGATGTTTCCAGGGCCCAGCACATAGCAAGACCATAGTAGGGATCTAGGGGTATCTAAGGAAAGGAGGGTGAATGGAAAATATGTTGGCTTTAGCCTCCCCAGGATGCTAGTGGGTCAAGAACTATAGTCTCAATCTATGTGGACTCTAATTCAATTGGGAAAAATCTCCTATGCCGAGGTGAATTCATAGGAGCTAGCCAGGGAGGCTAGGGTTGGCACTGGGGGTGGTCTCAGTCACCTGTCTCACTTGAGGTGAGACATTCTCCCTCATCCAACATATTCAAAATCTCTTCCTTTTCCCCCTTGAACCCTAGATGAGAGGGCTCCAGTTCTTCATTCACAGGTAGCTCTGTCTCGTGCAAACCCCTCCACAGGGGCGCATATAAGTCGTTTGCCACAATCAGAGTCGCTGGTGCAGCAGCCTGTCCCGTGAGATTGCTTGGGTTTGACCCTGCCTCATAGGAAGGAACCCTGTCCCCACCCCATTTTTATTTCAGCTGGAAAATTGTGTTCCATGGATTCCTGAATGGAAGCACCTTTTTTTTTAATCCCTTCCCACCCCCCCTCCCTCCCC
>NW_016107330.1:5115017-5122337 GCF_001604975.1 Cebus imitator
AGAAGCAGCAGCAGCTAAAAGAAGTTAAATAATGTGCCCAAGTTCTTCCAGCTAAAATGTAGATGAGAAGAAGCCAGAACCCATTTCTGTTACACCGCGTTATAACCTAAAACCTGGAACAGAGGCAGGACCAGGAGCTAGAGGACAGCAGGAGAGAATGGAGGGCCTGTGATCTGAGCTCTGCACAGTAAGTAAATGGGATATCAACTCAGAAGCTTGTCCACGGGACAAACTGTGGTTAGATGGTTCTCAATAAGTCCTGGTAGCGTTGGCTGAAAAACAGCCATGTGCTGAGAGAGGCTATAAGCACTTTGGACATCTCCCTTTTCCATCTTCATACAACACTCCATCTTACACAGGAGGGCACTGAGTCCCAGGAGACTAGGTCACTAGCTCAAGGTCACACCATTGGTAACTGGCAGAGCAGGGACAGGAACCATGATCTTTCTGGTCCAAAGCCCAGGTATAAGGCACCACACAGTGCCATCGCCACAGCTATAGAATGAGAAAGTGTCAGAGGCCAAGAGGGAGAGTGGGAAGGGGCAATTCAGCAGGATGTGTTCAGATGCCTCTCATGTCTGTGCTAACGACAGATGAACATATTCTCCATCACCAAGATGAAACTGCAGCGTATACAGGGTCATCTGACTATACGGCTGGACTCTTCTTCCCTTTTAAAAACGCGAAGAGGAGCCAAGGCAAGGGCTGTGGATGCTATTGACTTAGCCAATCTACCAAAGGCACATTCTGGACTGGAGTCACTGCTTGGGGTTTCCCAGCAACTCCTGACACCAGCCCCAGAGAGGAAGTTAAGAGATTATTGGCACAGGAATGGTCCTGTACAGAATAGTGGGCAACAGAAGCAAAGGGGTCCAATACGGAGTTGGATGAGGGCAGGCACCAAGGACCCCAGGCAACCCAAACAAGACACCTGACTCCCTCACCTCTCCTGCCCTGCACAGACAACTACATTTTTTGCTTCTTAACCCCCGTGACATTCACATGTGATTGATGGGCAGCATCATGCTTCGGCTTCCTGTCACAGAGTTTGAGAACTGGAGGAAGCTAGAAGTCCAAACCGGCATCTTACCCTCGTTATACAGATGGGGAAACTGAGGCCAAATGAAAAGATTCTGTGGTAGAATCCAATCTACATTGAAGACCTTTTAGCTCCTGGCCTGACACATGGTCCACTACAATGTTGATGGCTATGTGGGTTGTAAGTAACAGAAATCGAATTCGAATGAGCTTTAACCAAAAGGGACTGATTAGCTCCCTTAACTAGAAAGTTCGAGGAGGTGATAGCTTCAGTAATAGCTGATTTCAAGACCTCAAACCAGGCCATGAGGGCTTAGTCTATCCTTCTTTTCTCTGCTGTCTTCTGTTTGGCTCCATTATCCAGGAAGCTGCCCCATGAGTTGCTGAAATAGCTCCTGGCAGTCCTGGACTGGTCTCCCTGCATCCGGCTTTATCCACCTCTACCGCTTCTGCCTTAATTGTTTGTATCTTTTCCCAGGGACTTAGAATTTTTACAGAACCAGAATCTCTTGCCATTACCTTCAGAAACTTGGATGATGCTTTTGGACCAGCCTCGAGCTTATAGGTTCTTAATTTGGGTGGGGATGGGGGTCTATGGGGTCCCTGAGCAGCAGGAATAGGAATATTGTCCTAAATGAAACCCTATGCAAAATATTGTGTGCATATACATGTGGACTTTTTTGGGAGGAGAGGGCAGTATAAAGCTTTTCACACCTTGGAACACATGTTCCTCAAGAGGGAAAGAACTAGTAAAACCAAAATTCACTACGGAGATTGTTCAGAGAATTTCACTTAGGATAAGGGCTGACTTTGAATTTTACAGTCTTCAATCAGTATTACCTAGAAACAATGGATGTTTTCGAGAGCAGGGATCATCCTGTATGCTGTTTTCTGAGCACTGGGCTGATCCCAAGCCACGATTCTTCCCTGACTTCATCTCGGCTATATTAAATGCATTTGGAGAAATTTGTAAGTTTAATGAGCCCCTTCTGACTCTAAGTTTGAGAAAAATGATGGGAGGCATTCCCAGATTCAAGTAAAATCATGGTAAAAGGAATTTTACCCAGTTTTTAACTCTTAATGGCCTCTCTCGGGAGAGGTTTACGGTGTTGTGCCTGGCTCCAACTTGGTGCTCCAATTTGCTCACCCTGGGCAAACGCTTTCATGCAAATCTAAGCCACAGCATGCTTTGGGAGCTTCAGGAGATGCTAGGAAGAGTCCTGCACCCCACCTGCAGTCCCTCTCTGCCTGTCATCCAGGCCCACCTGTCCTCTCTTTTCTTGGCCTGTCTTCATCCCTCTGGCTTCACATTTAATTTCTGTTTCCCGAACTTCCAACTGATTTGAGGAATAGGGATGCTGTTTCGTGATAAACTAGCACAGGGCACCTGATGTCAACAGAGTTGCCACGTGGTAGTGCCACTGTGATGATGACTGGCAGCAAGAAAAATGATGTCGACTACCACTTTGCCAAGTCATGCAAACCCTGGGCATCAAGTGTGGGGAAGAAGGGGTAGGCTGTTTGAATTTGCAAAGGAAAGACTGCAAAGAGGGTGCTTGGCTGCTGATAGAGTTTGGATGTCATCCCATCTAAATCTCATGTTGAACTGTAATCCCCAGGGTTGGAGGTGGGGCCTGGTCGGAGGTGGCTGGATGGTCATGGGGGATTTCTCATCCATGGTTTGGGACCATCCTCTTGGGGCGGTCCTTCTCATAGTGACTGAGTTCTCACAAGATCTAGCTGTGTAAAAGTGTGTGGCATCTTCCCCGTCTCTTGCTCCCCCTCACACCATGTGACATGCCTGCCCCAACTTCACCTTCTGCCATGAATAAAAGCTCCCCGAAGCCTCCCCAGAAGCTGAACGGAGGCTGGCACCATGCTTCCTATACAGCATGCAGAACCATGAGCCAATCAAACCTCTTTCCTCTAAAGATTACCCAGTTTCAGGCCTTTCTTTACGGTAACGCAAGAATGGCCGAACACAGTTGCTAAGTATCCCCAAGGACTGTCCAAAACACAATCCCGGCTGTCTTGGAGGCCTAGGCTCTGAAGCAGTGTCATCTACCCATTATTCATACATATTGATTGGAAATTATATCGGTACCTCAAAAAGGCAATTGGTAAGAATGTATACTTGCTTACCTGCGCCCAGCTCAGGGTTTAGTTTCTGTGGGAGCACGTTGTTACAGGCAACTGAAACCAACAGCTGAAGCTGAGTTTTTGGAAGGTCTCGGGCTCACAGAATTGGTGGGAGGCCAGATGTATCAGCCTGGGTTCTCCAGAGAAACAGAACCCATCTAGGTTCTGCAGAACAGAACAGAAACAGACCAGCAGTCTTGGCAGGGAGAGAGAGAGAAAGAAAGAGAGATGATAAGGATTTGCTTATGCTTGCTTGTGATTATGATGGCTGAGAAGCCCCAAGGTTTGCAGTCAGCAAGCTAAAGACCCAAGAGAGTGGGTGGTATAGCTCCGGTTCAGTCCAAAGACCTGAGAACCAGAAGAGCTGATGATGGCGTAAGGTCTAGTCCAAATCCAAGGACAGGAGAAGACTGACATTCCACCTTGAAGACAGTCAGGTCGAGTGAGTTCTCCCTTCTCAGGCCCTTGGCAGATCGGACGCTGTTTTTGTGTGAGATTAACTTTATTTTTTGTTTTGTTTTGTTTTGAGCTGTAGCCTTGCTCTTTTGCCCAGGCTGAAGTGCAAATGGCGCCATCTCGGTTCACTGCAGCCTCTGCCTGCCAGGTTCCAGAGATTCTCCTGCCTCAGCCTCCCGGGTAGCTGGGATCACAGACACGTGCTACTACGCCTGACTGATTTTTGTATTTTTAGTAGAGACAGGGTTTCACCATGTTGGCCAGGCTGGTCTCGGACTCCTGACCTCATGTGATATGCCCACCTCGGTCTCCCAAAGTGCTAGGATTGCAGGGGTGAGCCATCATGCGTGGCCAACTTTGAATGGGTAGACTAAGTAAAGCTGATGGCCATTGACCTGGCCAGGCAACCTTGAAAAGCACTCTCTGAGCTTCCATTTTCTCTTGTGTTTGAAATCTTTACCTAGGGCCTCTGGGGAGTGCAGGCATCTCATTACACATCTAGTCACTTTAGAGTGAGTGCCATTTTTAAAAAATAAGTGTGGTTTTGCTTTTATCCAAGAGAATGCATTTATCAAAGTCCGGTGGATCTGGGTTACAAGGACAGGCAAAAGGCTCTCAGTCACGGTATACCTTCAGGGTTTGAATTTATGAGTGTTCATCAAGGCCCTCTAAGTATAGCAAGTGGCCATTTGGCTGAAGCAGAATCTTTGGTGCCAGGCACCGTGGAGTTGCATACAGAGAAGAGCAAGACGGAAGGTGTCTAAACCTAGGTGCCAGGCAGTGCCACAGCCTCACCCCTGGATTCTTCTCCATCCACGTGTGAAGACACTCTGGTTAAGTTGCCCCTGACTGCATTTTATGAGGGAATTGATATGCTACAGTGAGGACCAAGCATTCAAGGGATTCCCAGGAGTCTTGGGAAATAGCCTTCTTTCTTGAGGTCTGTTGCTAGGGTCGTAGACTTAAACGCCTGCAGGAGCCAGACAAGCCACGGTAATGAGTAAGGCAGGCCAGGAATTAATGTTTTCCAGTCCCCACTCTTCTTGAAATAGGCCTCTCTTTTACTCTGCTTTTTATTCTCCCATTTTTGGTAGAAATATGAGTAAAGGAAAATGTTTCTCTATTATAAGAGATTTTTTAAAAAGTGTTTCTTAGCTATAATCCAAAGGTAATACTTGAGAGTACAAATTTTCAATTATTGCTTAATTAAAAACAATAACTTTGACAACAAACACACGGTGAATGCCAAATTTAGTATAAAAAAAGTACCAGTCTGAGACATCTGGGAAGTAATGCCTGCTCCATCATGGGCACACCACATCCAATAGTCTGTCTGGCCAGGCGCGGTGGCTCATGCCCATAACAGCAGCACTTTGGGAGGCCAAGGCAGGCGATCACTTGGGATCAGGAGTTCGAGACCAGCCTGGCCAACATAGCAAAACCCCATTTCTACTAAAAATATAGAAATTAGCTGGGCGTGATGGTGGGTACTTGTAATCCCAGCTACTAGGGAGGCTGAGGCAGGAGAATCACTTGAACCCAGGAGGTGGAGGTTGTAGTGAGGTGAGATTGTGCCACTGCACTCCAGCCTGAGCGACTGAGCAAGACTCTCAAAGGAAAAAAAAAAATAGTTGATCTACCATAAGCCCAATCCAAGAATATAAATAGGGGTAGGGGAGAAACCACATAGAACTTCCACTGTAGCATCTTCTATTACCATATTCAACAAAGACATAAAAGGCCTCGCAAAAAAGAGCTTTTACAGCATGTATTTTTAGGACAATATTACAGTGAGGTTCTGGTATATTTCACATGCAATGAGCCTTTTCTTTCAACTGGACAATAGGGTGGTATAAGCCAATATAGGAAATCCTCCATGGAGCTTTACAGAATTGAGAAATTTTGGATTAATTTTCTCTCTGTGCAGCAAGGAGCTAGGAGAAAGAGATATAGCTTCCCCAAGGCATGGAAAGAGAGACGTTTGATTGTTATTTTGTTTGGTTTTAGAGGTGTTTTCCTCCAATGAGTTGTTGAAATCTAGAGAATACAAAAGAAAAAATAAGCATCTGATTTATACTTACACAAATTCCACACAATTTAGCGTTTCTTAACAACCATATATCCATTCAGTTGTCATAAAAATATCAAATTCTAACCATCTGCTGAGAGTATCATCTTTACTCGTTTCTGATTTACAAGTTTTCTTTCCTCAATGAGAGTCTAATACTCAAGGACAGAGATACCATGTCTCACTGCCTTCAGAATTCCCCAGCTCTTCTGGAACTTTCCATCCTGCATTATAATCACGTATATAATGGCTGCCCCTTGAAGAGAGAATGCATTTGTTCAACTCTGTGTCTCATCCCATTGGCACTGCCTTTACCATAGTTAGTGAGAGCCCAGAAAATGTTATTTGGCTGAACACATACATGAAATCTACTGACCTTGGGACATACATTATTGAGGATAGCAGTGGTACCCATGAAAATGTTCACTAACAAACAAATCATCTATTCCACTTTTATTGGTTTTTGATGTTAAAAAAAAAAAAAAAAGAAGCAGAAGAATGTTGTCTTCTCTAGACTGTGAAGGTGTTGGCCATTCTCAGTCAGGGAAGAAAGTAAGAGGGGTGTGTGTTAGTTATCCATTGCTTCATAACACATTACCTCCAAAATCTTAGCAGCTTAAAACAACACTCATGTACTTCATATTGTCTCAGTTTCTGAGGGTCAGGAATCTGGAAGTGGCTCCATGGGATGCCTCTAGCTCAGCATCTCTTGTGAGGTTGCAGTTAAGCTTGCACGCTCCTGAAGGCTTGGTCAGGGCCAGGCGCAGGAAGCCTCTGCTCCTCACCTTGTGGGTTTCTCCATAGAGCTGCTCATGACTTAGCAGCGAGCTTCCCCAGACAAGGAGAGATCCATAAAAACAGAGAGATAATCCAGGATGGAAGTCAACATCTTTTATGCTGTAGTCTCAGAAATGACATAGCAATGTGGGAGGGAACTGTGCAAGGAGTAAATACCAGAAGGCAGGGATCACTGCGGGCCGTCGCGGAGGCTGCATTTGTTGAATCGGGGTACTCAGTGTCCAGTGTTGTCTGCAGAAAGGCTTTGGGACTCCTATCTTAGAAAATATAAAGTGATCTTTTCTACCAGAATTGGAAATTTTGACATATTTGCATGAATGTAGACAGTGATCTAAAGAAAAACTAATTCTGTAAGTTTTATCCTGTATTTATCTGAAAGAAAAAATAATTCTGTAAGTGTAACAGCACCTGGCATGTGCTGTCACAGGAAAGGTATCCAGATGACAGCCTCTGCCTCCAGCCTCACAGGGCCAGCCTGAAGCTCTCAAACTACCTGTGCCTTCAGAAATAAGCTTGTCACACGCGTTACCCAAGCCAGAGGAATTCTGTGGGATCCAATTCCTCAAGGAAAGGACTGTGCCCATTTATGCCCCTCTGGCTCAGAAGGAGTTTGACTATAAATGCAAAATGGTCATTTTCTGTGAACTTTCTGAAGTTAGATTTTGCTGAAAAGCCAATGTCCATTAGAGCCCGGGGGTGGTGGTGGGCGCCTGTAATCCCAGCTACTTGGGAGGCTAAGACAAAAGAATTGCTTGAACGTGGGAGATGGAGGTTGCAGTAAGCTGAGATCGTGCTAATGCACTCCAGCCTGGGCAACAGAG
>NW_016107330.1:5122434-5131488 GCF_001604975.1 Cebus imitator
CACTCAGTGAATTACTGTGGAGTGAAAATGAGTCCATGAGTCAGATGCTATCTCAACAGACCAAAGTCCCGGATGTTAATTTGGTCCTGAATATTGGTGCTGGTTCAAGAAGACAGATTTAAAAATGAGGATCACCCAGATTTGGGGACAAGCTGTAAGTTTAAAATACATATGTGTTTATATAAATATGTACCTTTGTATTTGCATATTAGTTATCCATTACTGTATAACACGTTGCCTCCCAAACCCTAGCAGCTTAAAACAACAAGCAGGTATTACCTCACAGTTTCTGAGCATCAGTGCAGTTTCTTCCACTTCCCTGGTGAACCTAATCAGATTTCACATGTCTATAAAAGTATTTCCTGATAGCCTGTGGATTTCCTGAGGACAGAAATGGCTGTCTCTTGTTTATGGAGGTCTCCCCAGTATTTGGTACAGAACAGTACTCTTAGTAGATATTTGATAAATATTTGTGTTTTTTTTACATTGAACCTTTTATTTGTAGACATTCATACCTGTTCTTGCGAGATATGTATTGTTTGGCATGTATAGATTTTTAATTCATGTAGGTGATGTTTTATTATAGATCTCACACTGTTTCCTACTTTTTAATTCAGCACAGTGTTGCAAGATCCATCCACATTGCCACGCAGACTCCATATGTTACTTCTAGTATCTGCAAAGTATTACATGGTATGCAAGCACTGCACCTCACTTAAGCAGACTGTCTCCCACTTCCTTCTCCACAAACAAAGCACTGATGAGCATTCTCATATGCATCCATTTACAGGGGCATGTTAAAATTTTTCTTAAGCTTATATTCCCACAGATAAAATTAACAGGTCAAAAAAATATATATATATGGAGCCGGGGGCGGTGGCTCACGCCTGTAATCCCTGCACTTTGGCGGGCTGAGCAGGTGGATCACTTGAGGCCAGGAGTTAAGAGACCGACCTAGCCAACATGGCCAAACCTTGTCTCTACTAAAAATACAAAAATTAGCTGGGCATGGTAGTATGCACCTGTAGTCTCAGCTACTTGGGAGGCTGGGGCAGGAGAATCACTTGAACCTGGGAGGCGGAGGTTGCAGTGAGCCAAGATGGTGCCACTGCACTACAGCCTGGGTGACAGAGCGAGACTCTGTCTCAAAAAAAGAAAAAAAAAGCATATATTTAATCAGACTAAATACAGCTGAATGGCTGTCCAAGGCTTCCACCAAGTAGTTCATGAAGCTTCACATATTTCCACTTTACCACCAAACTTGGCATTATCCAAGGCCTAAATTTTGCTAATGTAGTAGAGGTAGTGATGATTCATTGTGGTTTATTTTGCCTTACTGATAAATTTAAGTATCTCTTCATATGCATGTTAACCCTGTGGAGTTTCTCTTCTCTAAAATGCCTGTTCACCGGGCGAGGTGGCTCAAGCCTGTAATCCCAGCACTTTGGGAGGCCGAGGTGGGTAGATCACGAGGTCAAGAGATCGAGACCATCCTGGTCAACAAGGTGAAACCTCGTCTCTACTAAAAATACAAAAATTAGCTGGGCATGATGGTGCATGCCTGTAGTCCCAGCTACTCTGGAGGCTGAGGCCGGAGAATTGCTTGAACCCAGGAGGCGGAGGTTGCGGTGAGCCGAGATCGTGCCATTGCACTCCAGCCTGGGCAACAACAGCAAAACTCCATCTCAAAAAAATAAAAAAATAAATTAAATAAAATGCCTGTTCGTTCCTTTCCCAATTTCTCTACCAAGGTTACCCTTTTTCTTCTTGATTGGAAGTTCTTTGTACATCTGTATTCCATATGTACAATGCGAGATATTTTCAGTTTTACTTAATACAAATTTCTTCTCTCATCTGCTAACTGTATCCATAATGTTCTTTTTTGAATAGAAATACTTAATTCATGCACGTGGACCTTTCTATTTTATTTTATTGATTTTCTTGTTCCTGTACCTTATCATTTTTATTATTTATTATAGTGCATTTTAAATTTTTCAAGTAAGTTTATCAAGTTCTTAGAAAAAATATTTTATTGCTTTTCAGTGAATTTGTAGATTACTTCAAGGAGGATTGTTATCGTTGTAAGATTAATTCGGCCCAGCTAACATGGGATAGATCATATTGCATGTTCTTTAATTATAGAGTTTTCAAATTTTCTCCATGGAAGTATAGCATATTCTTAAACAAATTCTCAATTATGTTATGGCTTTTGTTGAGATTGTGAATGGTATCTTATTTTTTATAAAACTGTCAATTTGATTATTGATGCTATAAAAAATTATAATATTTGTGAGTTTATCATATTTCTAGCAACCTTGCTAAACTCTTTGTTCACTGTGCACTTACTGTGTTTCTAACAACTATGCCGACCTCTTTATTAGTTCTAACAGTTTGTTGATTATCACGGTCTTTCCAGGTCCAAAGTAATCTCTTCTAAAAGTAATGGCAGTTTTACTTTTTCCCGTTCAGTTCTTCCAACTCTTCTTACTTTCTTTTCCTTATAATCTTGGCCAGTGCTATGACCAACAGCAGTGGTCATGGTAGTTATTCTTTTCTGGTTCTTGTCTTGGAGATAGAATACATTCCAGCTGTAGGATGGTCTGAGCAGCCCTTTTCTCTGGGGAGGCTCTTGGGGAGAGTCTGGTGCTATAAAGGTGCTGGGACCTCCACGTACGCCTCATAATCTTTCTAAAAACTTCTGTTCAAGCATGTTAACTTATATTTACTGATGGAGTTCAAGGGTTCTCATTTTGTCACGAACATTTGGAAGTGGCAAACATTTCCTTTTCATTTATGATTCATGGGGTCAGAGCCTCCATGCCCACGACAGGGTATTTTAGCACAATGGGTGCCAAGATTATGAAGAATTTAGTCAAAATGATACTTTTTTCAATAGTCAATATATATTTGTTGAATGAATGAATGAAGAAATAATCCTAGGAACACATCTAACTTAAAATTGGACTCAGTCTTTGGAGGGTCTTCAGTTAGCCAACTCTGAAACGATCCAAACTGGAAGACGAGGGAAGCTATGGCAACCCTTGTTTCCCTTTTGTTTGTCAGACTGGGTGGCCCCATTACTTGCTTCCTGCCTGGCAGCTTCAGTGATCAGACTCCCCCAAGCTTTGGCCCATTTCCTCAGCTTAAATCCAGAGAGAAATAGACACCACTGAGCGTGCAAGCTTCCTCTTCTCACTAGGGAGTATCTTCATAGACTTGCCATTTCTCCCTACCCTGTTATGTCAGATCTCCTGCTGGCCTTGGAGTTAAGATTCAAGGAGGATATGTGTGTGTGTGTGTGTGTGTGTGTGTGTGTGTGTGTGTGTGTACGTGCCCAAGCACATTTGCACATGCCCATGTGTGTACGACTGTGCACGGTTTCCACCATCTTTTGCTCTTCCATAGTGAGCCAAGGCTCTCTGTGTGATTAATGTGAGGCAGAAATTGTGGTCAAGGTAAAGAAAAGGCAGGAGGCCTCTGCACTCTTCCCCGAATCAGATTAACGTAGGCTAGAGAGGATTTAAATCAAGGATGGTGCATTGTTTTTATCTCTTATCTCAGTTGCAATCAATGGGTATTGGCTGCCTGGACTGCTGTGTCATGAAGGATTCTGAGGCTGGGTTTCCAGCTCACCGGGAAAGCATGCCACAACCAATTAACCACATCTCCCCTGGGCACGAGGGCGAGTAGCAAGCAACTCACAAGCCAAATGTAAGCCACAGCAGGAGATGCTGGTCCAGTATGCCTAGAGCGATGGAAGAACTGGAATGTTCTGACCTCCAAGGGCAAGCAAGGGCCCTTGTCTATTGCAACAGAAACACACACCTAAATAGCATCTGTAAACAGAATCATCGAGTGGTATTTGCACAACAGAAAGGAATAAAGGAGAGAAAGACAAGATTTTGGCTGCTGTCACCCATGTTTTAATTTCTGTGAGATTTTTTTTTTCCTCTTTCTTTCTTTCTTGCATTCATGTGATCCCATGGAAACCAAAACCACCTGAGTAATAAATACTTAACAAGTAGAGTAAGCTTTAGGCAGGTGACACCTTCAGAGCAGAAATGGCAAATAAGTTTTCCCTTACCCACCAGCTCCAATCAATTAGTGGGGGCTTCTTTCCAGCTCCTGAATTTCTGATCCTGGAGGGTATTTGGATGCCCAAGCCCTAAGCCTGGTCAGCTGGCACTGTAACTATGCATTGGTGTGGCATCACCATTCTGACAGGTAGCAAAGGGCACTTATAACCCACAAGACACCATCTGGCCAAGAACCCTGAGACACATGGTTCCCCTCTGGGTTTTCTAACCAACTCCCATGCAGAATATCTGGGCTTGCCCAGCTCCATGAAGCTGCCCCCTGACACTGGGCATTGTTTGATGCTTCTCTCATTCACATGCGCAAGTGTGCTCAGCCTGGCTGGCAGGCCCTACACATAGCCTGGCAGCAGCTGGGAGCTTGAGCAAGGCAGTGAGGATCCAGGCTTGGGGCTGTTCACTCCCTGAAGTTGTTGGCTTCTCTCTCTGGCTCTGCTCAGCCTTCCAAGCTCACCAGCACCAGACTCATCTTAGAATGCAAACAAGGTTCCCCAGGCATGTCTGTGAGCCTGTGCCCTGGTCACTCAGCACTTACTGCAGGCCTGGGACACCCCTCTCTTCCTCTATGACAATCTTTCCCCTAATGTCCTTTAAGTCACTGTCCAGCACACCTCTTCATCCCCACACATCAACCAGAAGTCCCGCAGGTGGCTGAAGAAGATAAGGAATCCCTTCCTCATCAGGATCCTTTGGTCAGAAAATCAGAAAAGAGTGTCCTTAGGAAAATAGAGATACTTCCCTTTCCCATGGCATTTTCCAGTTCACCAAGAACACTTGGGCAAGTCTGAGCTAATCACAAATTTGATCTCATTAAAGCATAAAATATCTTCAAGATAGGCAGTTTATAGCCATCTTTCCTTCTGAAAGCAGAGTCTCAGAAATGTGAAAGAACTTTCCTGAGCCCACATAGCATGCTAAGGACAGAGGCCAGGCTCAAACCTAGAATATCTGGACCCTGAGCCATGGTCTGCCTGCCATAACCAGGCAGTATGGTTGAACTTTTTATCTGTGGCTGTGGTGCTTGTACGTTTGGGGGCCTTGCGAAAATTTAACCCCGCAGAAATCCCATTTCCTCACTGGGACCTGGAATCCAGCAACAGTGAGTCTGCCTTTGAGTTCAGCATTCCCCTTTCCTAGCTGTCATCCCTCTCACAGGGTCCAATATTCCTGGGAGAGCGATATGGTTTGGCTGTGTCCCCACCCAAATCTCAGCTTGAATTATAGCTCCCATAATTTCCTCATGTTGTAGGAGGGACCCAGTGGGAGATGATTGAATCATGGGGGTGGCTTCCCCCATTCTGTTCTCATGGTAGTGAATAAGTCTCATGATATCTGATGGTTTTATAAGGGGAAACCCCTTTCACTTGGCTCTCCCTCTCTCTTGTCTGCCACCATGTAAGACGTGCCTTTCAGTTTCCACCATGATTGTGAAGCCTCCCCAGCCACATGGAACTGTTAGTCCATTAAACTTTTTTTTCAGCCAGGTGAGGTGGCTCACACCTGTAATCCCAGCACTTTGGAAGGCTGAGGCAGGCAGATCATGAGGTCAGGAGATCAAGACACTCCTGGCTAACACAGTGAAACCCCATCTCTACTAAAAATACAAAAATTTAGCCGGGTGTGGTGGCACACACCTGTAGTCCCAGCTACTCAGGAGGCTGAGGCAGGATAATTGCTTGAACCCGGGAGGCAGAGGTTGCAGTGAGCCAAGATCGCAGCACCACTGCACTCCAGCCTGGGTGACAGAGTGAGACTCCATCTTAAAAGAAAAAAACCACACACGTTTTTTTCTTTATAAACTACCCAATCTCAGGTATGCCTTTATCAGCAGTGTGA
Source organism: Cebus imitator (assembly GCF_001604975.1). NCBI lineage: Eukaryota > Metazoa > Chordata > Mammalia > Primates > Cebidae > Cebus > Cebus imitator. Next base: position 5,128,365 of record NW_016107330.1, read on the forward strand.
AAATGGACTAACGCAGAGTAATAAGACATTAAGATAATTGTAATTTAAGTAGAATTAGTTTATTTGCTGGCCTCTTCTGAACTGAGGGCTTAAGACATGACTAAAGCCAGCACTGCTGAGAGGGGTGGTGACTGGCGGGGGGTGGGTGCACAAATGAAGCCCACCTATTTCTTCACCTTGCCCTTGAAGTCACCATCCAGGTATATCCAGAATTGTGCATTCCCTGCATGTAGCCAGGAAGGGGTCAACATAAATGAAGACAAGAGAAACTAAAAACATTCCTGGGAGGAACCTGCTTGACACTGAGGCCAGCAGCCTAAGATACTCTCCTAAAAGTCTCCTCTTGGGAAAGCAAGAGGACTTTTATTACTCTGCATTAGTCCATTTTCACACTGCTGATAAAGGCATACCTGAGATTGGGTAATTTATAAAGAAAAAAACACGTGTGTTTTTTTTCTTTTAAGATGGAGTCTCACTCTGTCACCCAGGCTGGAGTGCAGTGGTGCTGTGATCTTGGCTCACTGCAACCTCCGCCTCCCGGGTTCAAGCTCTCCTCTTGGGAAAGCAAGAGGAGACTTTTAGCTTTGAAGATTATTGTTCTCCCACAGTTTCACCAAATGCTAAATAGCTGTGCTCTTTCATTCTTTGTAAGAGAGAGGAGTAAACTGCATTGGTTTCTCTTGTTTTTTCACCAGAATTCCTGGCCACTAGGACAAGGAACTAAGAATAGAGGCTGTTTGTGATTTAAAGAGGGAGGCCCTAGATTTCCCCCATACAGACCTGGGTCCTGGAAGCTTTCCTCCTGTGCAGGAGGCAGATTTTCTTCCCCCTGTCTGTTCACCAACAATTAGTCCACTTGTATGTTTCAAACCTAACAGAGGCTAACATTTTAATTAACCCCACTGAGAGAACTTCATTCTGTCAGATATAGAATATTGTTTCAGGATCTTATAACCTTGATTCTAAAGTCCTTTTGTTGGGGGCGCTTAGCCTGGGAGAGTTTTGGGCTTTGACCAGTGTACTAGTCTGTTCTCATGCTGCTAATAAAGGCATACCCAAGACGGGGTAATTTATAAAGGAACGAGGTTTCATGGACTCACAGTTCCACATGGCTGGGGAGGCCTCACAATCATGGTGGAAGGTAAGGAGGAGCAAAGTCACGTCTTACATGGATGGTGGAAGGCAAAGAGAGAGCTTGTGCAGGGAAACTCCTCTATAAAACCATCAGATCTCATGAGACTTATTCACTATCAGGAGAACAGCATGGGAAAGACCCACTCCCGTGATTCAGTTACCTCTCACAGGGTCCCTCCTGTGACACATGGAAATTGTGGAAGCTATAATTCAAGATGAGATTTGGGTGGGGACACAGCCAAACCGTATGACCCGGGAAAGAATTCAAGGGTGAGCTGGTGGTGTGAGACAGCAATCTGTTGAACAATATGCTCCTTTGGAGCAGGGATAACTCATAGGCAGTGGGCCCAGGACTGACAATTTCCAAGCTCTTGGCAACTGTATTTGTAGTCACTTAAACTCACTTTTAATTACATGCAAATTAAGGGGTGGGTTAATGCAAATTGAGGAATGGGTTATTTAGAACTTTCCAGGAAAGGAGCTTTAACTTCTGGGATCATTGCTATGGAAAGGGGTGGTGGCTTCAGGGTTGTTGCCATGGCATTTGTAAACTGTCATGGTGCTGATGGGTGTGTCTTATGCTAATGAGCAAGAGGGCAGCTGGGAATTGCTTTTTTGCCATCTGCTGGTTTCTCCCAGTTTCTTTACTTTGTCTTAGCTGAACCAGATCCTTCATTAGTCAGCAGGGTCATGAACAGAAAACAAGACCTGCCGGTCTCCTATGTCGCTTTAATCCCACCTCATCAGTCTCCTCCTTGTGAAGTTTCCTCAACCAGCCCAGCTCTACCTTACTGGAATTGCCCTATTAAGATTAGCATATTTCTATAAGTTGCTTCTAAAACAGTTGCTGGCCTAGAGTAAGCACTCAATAAATGTTAGTGATGATTATTAGCAATATAGTCCTTAGAGCTGGCAAACTGTGTGTTCTTCTTTTTAATTATGCTCTCTCAAGCTTTTGATATATACTATGACTATTTCCAACTGATGTTCTGTAATCAATTACTATGGCTTCTATATTAAAAAATGAGATGAAATCCAGGCACCATCCTCAGCCCAAGAGTCTTTCAGGCATCAGTTTATATGACTTCCCTTACCATAAAAATGTGGGGTATACCTCACTGTTACTAGCAAGCATAAATAAAACAGAAAAAAGCATCCTGCTATTCTCAGTGAAGCCCTGGTGTGGAGTCAGAGAAATCTCCCCTGCACCATCCCATGGTGACTGAGGCAGTCCCGGTAGTCCCAGGCTTCAGTTCTACTCATTCTGGGAAGTTTCATTCTGAGAGCTTGGAGGGACCCTTAGGACGTATCATTTTCACTTCAGTTAAACCTAAGGAGCCCTAGGAAGACCACCTGCCTGGGAATTCTGTCTTGACCAAGTAGTGTGGAGCAGTGACGAAAGCCCTGAGCCAGGAGGCAGAGACCTGTGCACCGGGATTTTTCAGAACGCTAATCCACGGCGGATTAACGTTCTTGAGCAAGGCACGTTCCCTCCCCGGACTACTGTTTTGTCATCTGTAATTGAGGGAGTTGAGCCAGATCCGAGATCAGAAACTAGTAGCTGGAGAGAAAGCACAGACTGCAGGTGTCTGTTACTTGCTTGCAAAGTCATGTTACAATTTTTATTAATTACTCCTCAACAGTTAAACATTCAGGTTTTTGCATTAAATCTGACTGCTCTTGAAAAGTCTGGCAACGCTATGTTTGCAGTTCCCTAGAGAAATAATCGGCCTTTCTCTGCAGACATGACATATGCTCTCTGGTTCACACAAGTCCTCCCCTTTCCTTCAGATCAGTCATTCACTTATATGACCTGTTTAGATAGCACTTACTGGGATTTGAGTTTGAGACCCCTAGTCTAAATGATTTTTCCCTTCCCTTCCCTTCCCTCTCCTCCCCTCCCCTCCCCTCCCCTTCCCTCCCCTTCTCTCCCTTTCTCTTCCTTTCCTTTCCTTTCCCTTCCCTTCCCTCCCCTCCCCTCCCCTCCCCT
>NW_016107330.1:5132272-5139061 GCF_001604975.1 Cebus imitator
TGGCATTTTTAGTAGAGACAGGATTTTATCATATTGGTCAGGCTGGTCTCAAATTCCTGACCTCAGGTGATCCACCCCCCTCAGCCTCCCAAACTGCTGGGATTACAGGCATGAGCCACTGCACCCAGCCTAGTCTAAATTATTTCTAGCAGTCTTTTCTGCTTGGGCCAGATGAATGGCGTCATATCACCTTGTTACATGCATGTTGCTGCATAACAGGCTGTGTACCCCGTACACAGTGGCTTCCAGCAACCAGTGTTTATTATATCTCATGATTTTGTGGGTCAGGAATCCAACAAGGCTTGGATGAACATTTTTCCTGTCTCATATGCAGAGGTCATTTGCTGCTATTCAGCTGACAGATGAGCTGGCATGAAGGGTCCAGGGCAGCTTCACTCACAAGTCGCTTGACAGTGATGGCTACAAGTCTGGGTTCTGCTGTATCTGTCACTTGGAGCACCTGCATAGCTTCCCCCCACACAGAACCAAGGTAGCAGGACTCAAATGGTAGCTCAGGGCTCCCAGAGTGAGCATTCCAGGAGACCCAGGCCCAAACCTCAAGGCCTCTTGAGACCTAACCTCGGAAATTCCAGAACATGACTTCTGCCACATTCTGTTGGCCAAGCAAGTCACGGAGGCCAGTCTTGTCATGGGGAGGAACTTGGACTCAATAGGCTGAGTAGAAAAGAACTTGTGCCAGCTTTACTCCACCACAGGTCGGTTATTCAAATTCTGCTCCCCTGAATTAAAGGACACTGATTGGGCCAAATAAAAAGTGTCTTCTGTAATCCATTATACAGTTACACACCACATAATGACATTTTGGTCAGCAACAGACCACATATGCAACAGTAGCCCCATAAGATTATAATACTGTATTTTTTCTGTACCTTTTCTGTATTGATGTATGTTTAGCTACAGACAAATCCTCACCATTAGGTTACAATTCACTGCAGCATTCAGTACAGATTTACAGCTTAGGCACACACGGGAGGCTACGCCACACAGTTCAGGTAAATAGGAAGCTATACCATTTAGATTTGTGGAAGCACACTCTATGGCGTTTACACAATGATGAAGTCACCTAACAACATATTTTTCAGAACATGTCCCTGTCGGCAAGCAACACAACTTCACAAAAAATGTCCCTGGCCCCAAAAGCAGAAAGACAGGTTTGTAGAAGAGACAGCTCACTCTGCACTGTACCCAATGCCCATTGCAGTGGCTCCTCATGACATGGGATATCACACGGGACACTTTGAATTACAAGGAATTGAGCTTCAAGTTTTTATGAGAAAGAAAAGAGAAGACATGGATGGAACTGGGAGCCGTTATCCTCAGCAAACTAATGCAGGAACAGAAAACCAAACACCACATATTCTCACTTACGAGCAGGAGCTGAACAATGAGAACACATGGACACAGGGAGGGGAACAACACACAGTGGGGCCTGTCAGGGAGCGGGGTGGAGGAGGGAGAGCATTAAGAAAAATGCTAATGCATGTTGGACTTAATACCTAGGTGCTGGGTTGATAGGTACAGCAAACCACCATGTCACATGCTTTCCTGTGTACCAAACCTGCACATCCTGCACGTGTACCCCCGAACTTAAAAATAAATTTTTTTAAAAAAAGAGAAGAAACTATTGATTCACAGCAATAAAGGTACCTACATTAGTAAACATATAAGACAGTATAAATATATTTTTGTAATTCCTTCTATCTGATTTTAAAAATAACTACAGGCTGTGTGCAGTGGCTCACACCTGTAATCCCAGCACTTTGGGAGGCCAGGGCAGGTGGATCATGACATCAGGAGATCGAGACCAGCCTGGCTAACACGGTGAAACCCTGTGTCTACTAAAAATACAAAAAATTAGCCTGGCATGGTGGCACACGCCTATAGTCCCAGTTACTTGAGAGGCTGAGGCAGGAGAATGGCTTGAACCCAGGAGGTGGAGGTTGCAGTGAGCCGAGATTGCACCACTGCATGCCAGCCTGGGTGACAGAGCAAGACTTCATCTCAAAATAAATAAATACATAAATATATAAAGCGATTATGGTAAAACTGTCGACTTACAGTGCATAAAATGTAATTTGTATGACATTAACAGCACAAAGGAGGAGGGACGGTATTGTGCTTTGTTTGAAGCAAAGTTTCTATATACTGTTAAAATTAATTTAGCATTAATTTGAATTAAATTGTTTTAAGTTAAGATGCTAATTGCAATCCCCAGGGCAACCACTAAGAAAATAACTTAAAACATATTGTTAAAGAAACAACTAGGAAAATAAAATGGTAAGTAGAAAATATCTATTTAACACAAAAGAAGTTAGTAATGGAAGAACAAAAAAGACTTAAGATATACAGAAAAAGAAATAGCAAAATGGGAGACGTCAATCCTATGCTATTAGGCATTATGTTCAATGTAAATGGATTACACACTCTAATCAAACAGTAGAAAGATTAGCAGAGTGGATTTTTTAAACAACCCAATTATATACATTCTACAAGGGAAAAAATTTGTAATGTAAGACATAAATGGGTTGAAAATATTAATATAAACATGGAAAAAGAAATGCTTGATTCACGTATCCAAAAAGCAAAAAGAACAAAACAAATAGACCTTACATCAGCCTCAGTTGGATCCAGGAATTCAAATGATGATACCAGGACTCAGCCTCACTCAACCTAAGTTTTCTTCTATGTTAATTCCACTCTCAGGTGATTCGGCCTCTCGTGATGGCTCCCAGAAGCTCCAGGTTTAGCAACTCCAATAGAACATAAGCTTCTTTGTCTTGACTGTACCAGCAAGCTTCCTGGGTTGAGTTTCATTGGCCTGCTTGCGTCAAATGTCCACACCTGAGCCAGTTTCCAAGCCCAGGCATAAATCACGTGCTCTTCTCTGGATTCAAGGGTAGTTTGGCTTAGCTTCTCCTGAGCAATATGGCCTGAGAGGAAGGGAGGGGTGTTCCTATAACAGAGGCCAAGAGGCTACCACCGGAAGACAGGAGAGTGGATACTTGGCTGGCCAATAAACCACAAGCGTCCACTCCACATGCTTTTTGGGTTGGAGGGACATGGTGGAAAAAAGCCAAGCTAAAAAAACTATGAGGTGTTCAAACGTATGTCTTTATGTGCGTGTTTTAATTGTCCAAAAGAATTTCGGCACCAACTTTAAGAATCTTTTTAGCTCTTTTGATACATGAAACACACTTGAATTGAGTTCTTAGAGACTGGAAAAAGGGAAAATGGAACCTCACGTCAAGAAGTACTTGCTCTGCACGAGGCCCCTTTATATACCTAGTCTTACTCAAGCCATGAAACCCCAGGAACCAGATGGGACTCTCAGACTTCTGAAGATGAGGAGACTGAGGCACAGGACGATCAGTGATCTAGCCAACGTGCCCACCTTGCAGGGAGAGGTATGGAGTCGGCACAGCCCCAGAGGCACCTGCACTGCACTACCTACACCGTATTGCACATCTTGCTATAGATGTGAGTCTTCCCAGATGTCCACATTCAAGTAGGAACTGGGAAGAAGCCACGGACACTGCCAAGGAGGGATTTGGCTTCCCAGCGAACCTGGGCTTGAACATTAGAATCGAAGCTAAATTAGGGGTATTGGAGATTGAGTGCAGGCAAGGCACAGAGTTTGAATGTCTTGGTTTTCAGTTTACCAGAAAATTATTTCACCATCAGGGTCTGGTTGGTGGTGGTTTGTGTAAGTTATACATTTATTTTTATTTTATTTTATTTTATTTTATTTTTGAGACAGAGTCTTGCGCTTTAGCCAGGCTGGAGTGCAACGGCACGATCTTGTCTCACTGCAACCTCTGCTTCCAGGATTCAAGCAATTCTCATGCCTCAGCCTCCCGAGTAGCTGGGATTACAGGCATGTGCCACCACGCCCAACTAATTTTTGTGTTTTTTAGTAGAGACGAGGGTTTGGCCAGGATGGTCTCAATCTCTTGACCTCATGATCAGCCCACCATGGACTTCCAAAGTGCTGGGATTACAGGTATGAGCCACTGCGCCCGGCCATAAGTTGTACATTGTGATTTTGCCTGCCCTGGGATCTCTGCGGGCAGGCATCGTCAACTGCATACAAGTGGTTTCCCCTTGGTGATGGGTCATGATTCTTGCTTTCATTTGCCTCTTGGTTTCAATTCGGGTCACACCAAATTTCACTCTTTGGCTCTATGGTGGTATCAGCGATGGATCATGATGAACACTGGGACTGTGACAGTTTACTGTCTCTTTCCATCCTCATTCTCCTGCCTCTTTGTTGGCAGACACTGACCACCAGTGTTGAAATCAGATTGTTCCCTTCATCCAGATCTTTCCTTCAAAATGCTTCTCTCATTTTTGGTGGACTAAAGGCAACAGTTTCCATGAAGTGTGCTACTGGACACAACCACTCAGAATCTCAGCCACGAAAAAGGTGGAGCGCTGCTACCAGATTATGGGAGAATGTGTGTCAGGCAAGCCAAAAAAAATCTGCTGTATTCCCCATGAACATATAAAGTGTTCCAATAGATTTTTCCTATCGAAATTATTTAGCCAGCAGTCTGAGGACAGCAATAGCCTAAATGTAAAATGTAGCACTTTTATTTATCAGGAATGAAAAACCAGTCCCCACACACGGCTAGTGAAAACTAAAAATTACGAACTTGGCTTGGTAGGAGACATGAAACCTCTTTCACCCCGTTCCATTCCAGCCCATTTTTAAAAAATGAAATGGAAGGTTATTTTGCTAGCAGAAAACTGTTATTGTTGTTGAATTTGCTAAGAAAATTGGGCAATTTATCAGTGAAGATGGCAACAGCAAATATACAGTGTTGCCAGAGGCATTATTTTGCCATCCTAGGCAGCATTAACAAGTTAAAAAAAATTCTAGGCTCCAGGATGGCAGTAATGAATTTTGGTCTCATGGGCAGGAAGGTAGATAGTAAGGTATATTTTCCCCTGAACATGTCCTGATGGACACCAGAATTTTCTGGAAAAAAGGTCATGATGTCAGATTCTTATTAACATTAATGATGGGTTGTTCAACAAAATCTCTGCACCTTGCACTACAAATCTCCCTGGAAGATTTGAACTGACCTCAGACATAAGAGACTGTTTGCTCTTGCCAGGTTACCTCTTCCTTATTGGTATTCCATGCTGCTTTTTGGCTTTGAATAATGTCTTGTTTTGTAAAACACCAGGAAACAGTGTCCTGGTTGGGAGCAAAATGGATGGTGTTGCATTGATATGGCAAACACTCGTTAGAGGGAATAAGTGAGTCTGGGTGGTGATAATGGAGAGCAGCAAAGCTGTTGTTATTGACCATTTATAGGAACAGGTTCTTTTTCAGGTTGCATGCCTACACATTTCAGACAATGCTCTTGAGAAATATCCAGAAACGCACAACAAACAGAATGAGAATAAACGCTGAGTTAAGACAGATAGCCCAGCTTGAAAGTTCTGTTATGAAAAACAGGAAATATAGATACAGGCACAATGTGTCAACTAGACTGATAAAGCATGAAGCAGCCTCCTTAGAAGAGGTGTTTTCACAGTCTTCTCAGTAAACACTTAGCACTTGGGGACAGCAACAAGTTATTGGGGAAGGTAGCAAAAGGTGTGGCCATGGACTTGGACCAGGGCACAAGAAAGAAGACAAGAGGAAGGAAAACTCACCATTGTACATATACCCAAGCAGAGAGAGAGGTCATGCCAAATCCACCACTCAACAGTCTGGGCATGTCAATTACAGTGGGCAGTTTTCTTGGGACAAAACGTTGGACTAAGTGAAGAGTTTTCTGTTTTTTTTTTTTAATTATACTTTAAGTCTGGGATACATGTGGAGAACATGCAGGTTTGTTACATAGATATCCACGTGCCATGGTGGTTTGCTGCACCCATCAATCCGTCATCTACATTAGGTATTTCTCCTAATGCTATTCCTCCTCTAGGCCACCACACCCTGACAAGCCCCAGTGTGTAATGCTCCCCTCCCTGTGTCCATGTGTTCTCATTGCTCAACTCCCATTTATCAGTGAGAACATGCAGTGTTTGGCTTTCTGTCCTTGTGTTAGTTTGCTGAGAATGATAGTTTCCTTCTTCAACCATGGTTCTGGGGTACATGTGCAAAACATGCAGGATTGTTGCATTGGTGCATACATAGCAATGTGGTTTGCTGCCTCCATCCCCCCATCACCTATATCTGGCATTTCTCCCCAAGTTATTCCTCCCCAACTTCCCTACCCCCCATTGTCCTGCCCCTATTCCCCGACAACAGACCCCAATGTGTGCTGCCCCACTCCCTGTGTCCATGTTTCTCATTGTTCAACACCCACCTATGAGTGAGAACATGTGGTGTTTGTTTTTCTGTCCTTGTGTCAGTTTGCTGAGAATGATGGTTTACAGATTTATCCATGTCCGTACAAAGGACACGAGCTCATCAATTTTTTTATGGCTGCATACTATTCCATGGTATATATGTACCACATTTTCCTTGTCCAGTCTATCATTGATGGGCATTTGGGTTGGTTCCAGATCTTTGCCATTGTAAACAGTGCCACAATGAACATATGTGTACATGTGGCTTTATAATAGAATGATTTATAATCCTTTGGATATATACCCAGTAATGGAATTACTGGGTCAAATGGAATTTCTATTTCTACATCCTTGAGGAATTGCCACACTGTCTTTCACAAGGGTTGAACTAATTTACACTTGTAACAACAGTGTAAAAGTGTTCCTATTTTTCCACATCCTCTCCAGCATCTGTTGTCTCCA
>NW_016107330.1:5139845-5141369 GCF_001604975.1 Cebus imitator
GTCTATGTCCTGAATGGCTTTGCCCAGGTTTTCTTCTAGGGTTTTTATGGTGTTAGGCCTTATGTTTAAGTCTTTAATCCATCTGGAGTTAATTTTAGTGTAAGGTGTCAGAAAGGGGTCCAGGTTCTGCTTTCTGCATGGCTCACCAGTTTCCCAACACCATTTATTAAACAGGGAATCCTTTCCCCATTGCTTGTTTTTATCAGGTTTTTCAAAGATCGGATGGTTGTAGATGTGTGGCATTAACTCTGAGGCCTCTGTTCTGTTCCATTGGTCTGTATTTCTGTTTTGGTACTAGTACCATGCTGTTTTGATTACTACAGCTTTGTAGTATAGTTTGAAGTCAGGTAGCATGATGCCTCCAGCTTTGTTCTTTTTTCTTAGAATTGTCTTGGCTATGCGGGCTCTCTTTTGGTTCCATATGAAGTTTAAGGTGTTTTTTTCCAGTTCTGTGAAGAGGGTCACAGGTAGCTTGATGGGGATAGCATTGAATCTATAAATTACTTTGGGCATTATGACCATTTTCACGATATTGATTCTTCCTAACCATGAGCATGGAAGATTTCTCCATCTGTTTGTGTCCTCTCTTATTTTGTTGAGCAGTGGTTTGTAGTTCTCCTTGAAGAGGTCCTTTACATTCTTTGTTAGTTGTATTCCTGGGTATTTTATTCTCTTTGTAGCAATTGTGAATGGCAGTTCGTTCTTGATTTGGCTCTCTTTAAGTCTGTTATTGGTGTATAGGAATGCTTGTGATTTCTGCACATTGATTTTGTATCCTGAGACTTTGCTGAAGTTGCTTATCAGTTTCAAGAGATTTGGGGCTGAGACAATGGGGTCTTCTAAATATACAATCATGTCGTCTGCAAATAGAGACAATTTGACTTCCTCCTTTCCTAATTGAATACTCTTTCTTTTTCTTGCCTGATTGCTCTTGCTAGAACTTCTAATAATATATTGAATAGGAGTGGTGAGAGAGGGTATCCTTGTCTAGTGCCAGATTTCAAAGGGAATGCTTCCAGTTTTTGCCCATTCAGTATGATATTGGCTGTGGGTTCATCATAAATAGCTTTTATTATTTTGAGATACATTCCATCAATACCTAGTTTATTGAGAGCTTTTAGCGTAAAGGGCCACTGAATTTTGTCAAAAGCCTTCTCTGCATCTATTGAGATAATCATGTGGTTTTTTTCTTTGGTTCTGTTTACGTGGTGAATTACGTTTATAGACTTGCATATGTTGAACTAGCTTTGCATCCCCAGGATGAAGCCTACTTGATCGTGATGGATAAGCTTTTTGATGTGTTGTTGCAATTGGTTTGCCAGTATTTTATTGAAGATTTTTGCATTTATATTCATCATGGTTATTGGCCTGAAGTTTTCTTTTCTTGTTGAGTCTCTGCCGGGTTTTGGTATCAGGATGATATTGCTCTCATAAAATGATTTGGAAAGGATTCCCTCCTTTTGGATTGTTTGGAATAGTTTCAGAAGGAGTGGTACCAGCTCCTCTTTGTATGTCTGGTAGAAT
>NW_016107330.1:5143147-5150921 GCF_001604975.1 Cebus imitator
TTTATCTTGCTCCTCTAGCTCTTTCAATTTTGATGATAGGACATCGATTTTAGATCTTTCCTTGCTTCTCATGTAGGCATTTACTGGTATAAATTTTCCTCTAGACACTGCTTTAAATGTGTCCCAGAGATTCTGATACGTTGTATCTTCATTCTTGTTGGTTTCAAAGAACACCTTTTTTCTGCCTTCATTTCATTGTTTATCCAGTCAATATTCAAGAGCCAGTTGTTCAGTTTCCATGAAGTTGTGCTGTTCTGAGTTTTTTCTTAATCCTGAGTTCTAATTTGATTGCACTGTGGTCTGAGAGACCGTTTGTTATGATTTCTGTTATTTTGCATTTGCTGAGGAGTGATTTACTTCCAATTAGGTGGTCAATTTTAGAGTACGTGTGATGTGGTGCTGAGAAGATTGTATATTCTATGGATTTGGGGTGGAGAGTTCTTAAATGTCTATTAGGTTTACTTCATCCAGATCTGAGTTCAAGTCCTGGATATCCTTGTTAATTTTCTGTCTCATTGATCTGTCTAATATTGACAGTGGAGCGTTAAAGTCTCCCATTATTATTGTGTGGGAGTCTAAGTCTCTTTGTAGGTCATTAAGAACTTGCTTTATGTATTTGTGTGCTCCTGTATTGGATGCATATATATTTAGGATTGCTAGCTTTTCTTGTTGCATTGATCCATTTACCATTATGTACTGCCCTTCTTTGTCTCTTTTCATCTTTGTTGGTATAAAATCTATTTTATCAGACACGAGAATTGCAACTCCTGCTTTTTTTTTTTCTTTCTCTCCATTTGCTTGGTAACTCTTACTCCATCCCTTTATTTTGAGCCTATGTGTGTCTTTGCATGTGAGATGGGTTTCCTGAATACAGCATACCGATGTGGTTTTGACTTTTTATCCAATTTGCCAGTCTGTGTCTTTTGATTGGGGCATTTAGCCCATTTATATTTAGGGTTAATATTTTTATGTGTGAATTTGATCCTGCCATTTTGATGCTAGCTGATTGTTTTGCCCATTAGTTGATGCAGTTGCGTCATTGTGTTGATGCTCTTTACCATTTGGTATATTTTTGGAGTGGCTGGTACTGGTTGTTCCTTTCCATGTTTACCACTTCTTTCAGGAGCTCTTGTAAGGCAGTCCTGGTGGTGATGAAATCTCTCAGCAATTCCTTGTTCATAAAGGATTTTATGTCTCTTTCGCTTATGAAGCTTAGTTTGGCTGGATATGAAATTCTAGGTTTAAAATCCTTTTCTTTAAGGATGTTGAATGTTGACCCCCCACTCTCTTCTGGCTTGCAGGGTTTCTGCCAAGTGATCCGCTGTGAGTCTGATGAGCTTCCCTTTATGAGTAACTCAACCTTTCTCTTTGGCTGCCCTTAGCATTTTCTCCTTCATTTCAACTCTGGTGAATCTGAACATTATGTGCCTTGGGATTGCTCTTCTTGAGGAAGCTGCTCTATCTTTTTAGTGTTCTCTGTACTTCCTGGACTTGAATATTGGCCTGCCTTGCTAGGTTGGGGAAGTTCTGGATAGTATCCTGAAGAGTGTTTTCCAGCTTTGATTCACTTTCTCTGTCACATTCAGGTACACCTATCAAATGCAGATTAGGTCTTTTCACATAATCCCATATTTCTTGGAGGCTTTGTTCATTTCTTTTCACTCTTTTTTCTCTAATCTTGCCTTCTCCTTTTATTTCATTGAGTTGATCTTCAATCTCTGATATCCTTTCTTCNAAGGATTTTATTTTTCCTTCACTTATGAAGCTTAGTTTGGCTGGATATGAAATTCTAAGTTGAAAGTTCTTTTCTTTAAGGATGTTGAATATTGGCCCCCACTCTCTTCTGGCTTATAGGGTTTCTGCTGAGAGATCTGCTGTGAGTCTGATGGGCTTCCCTTTATGGGTAACCCGACCTTTCTCTCTGGCTGCCCTTAGCATTTTCTCCTTCATTTCAACCCTGGCAAATCTGACTATGTGCCTTGGGGTTGCTCTTCTTGACGAATATCTTTGTGGTGTTCTCTGTATTTCCTGGACTTGAATGTTTGCCTGCCTTGCTAGGTCGGGGAAGTTTTCCTGGATAATATCCTGAAGAGTATTTTCCAGCTTGGATTCATTCTCTACGTCACATTCAGGTACACCTATCAAATGTACATTAGGTCTTTTCACATAGTCCCATATTTCTTGGAGACTTTGTTCATTCCTTTTTACCCTTTTTTCTCTAATCTTGCCTTCACATTTTATTTCATTGAGTTGATCTTCGACCTCTGATATCCTTTCTTCTGCTTGGTCAATTCAGTTACTGAAACTTGTGTATGCTTTGCGAAGTTCACATGTTGTGTTTTTCAGCTCCACTAAGTCATTTATATTCTTCTCTAAGCTGTTTTTTCTCATTAGCATTTCGTCAAACCTTTTTTCAAGGTTCTTAGTTTCTTTGCATTGGGTTAGAACATGTTTTTTAGCTCAGAGAAGTTTGTTATTACCCACTTACTGAAGCCTGTTTCTGTCAATTCATCAGACTCATTCTTCATCCAGCTTTTTTCCTTTGCTGGTGATGAGTTGTGATCCCTTGGAGGAGGAGAGGCATTCTGGTTTTGGGTGTTTTCATCCTTTTTGCGCTGGTTTCTTCCCATCTTTGTGGATTTATCTACCTGTGGTCTTTGTATTTGGTGACTTTTGGATGGGGTCTCTGAGTGGACATCCTTTTGGTTGATGGTGAAGTTATTTCTTACTGTTTTTTAGTTTTTCTTCTAATAGTCAGGCCCCTCTTCTGTAGTACTGCTGGATGTCCACTCCAGACCCTGCTTGCCTGGGGATCACCTGTGGTGGCTGCAGAACAGTAAGGGTTGCTGCCAGTTTCTTCTTATGTTATCTTTGTCCCAGAAGGATATCCACCAGATATCAGTGTGAGCTCTCCTTTATGAGGTGACTCTTTGGATATGCAGGGGTCAGGAAGCTGCTTGAAGGGACGGTCTGTCCCTTATGGGAGCTCAAGTGCTGAGCTGTGAGGTCCATTATTATGTTCAGAGCTGCTAGGCAGGCACGTTTAAGTCTGCTGCAGCAGAACTCATAACTGCCTTTTTTCCCCAGGTGCTCTGTCCTGGGAAGGTGGGCTTTATTTATAAGTTCCTGATATGATACTGCCTTTTTTCAGAGCTGCCCTGTCCAGCAATGAGTTAGCCTAGTCACAGTCTGCCAGCAGAGGTTTTGCTGAGCTGCTGTGGGCTCTGCCCAGCTGCTGTGTTAACTTCCTTGTGGTTTTGCTTATAGAAGTATAGTTAGAACTGCCTCCGTAATGGTGGTCTGCCTCCGTAATGGCGAATTGCCTCCGTAGTGGCAGACTGCCTCAGTAATGGCGGACGCCCTTCCCCCAGCAGAGCTGGACCTTCCCAGGTCCAGCTGCACTTGCTGTGAAACTCTCAATCCAGAGTGTTTCAGATTGCTGGCCTTTGTGGGGGTGGGACTCACCAAGCCAGATGACCTGGCTCCCTGTTTCAGCCCACTTTCAGTTGAATGGGTGGCTCTGTCTACCAGGCATTCAGTTGAAACAGCCACCCAGATTTGTGTGAGTTTCTGTGCAGAGACCCACTGTGCCAGCTGAAACAGCCGTACTAGAAACTTGTGGCACTTTTCAGGCCGGGAATATCCTGGTCTATGGGCAGCAATAACTCGTTTGGAAATGCGGTGTTCACTCACCCTCTGCGTTGTTCTCACTGGGAACTGCACTCCAGCCCTGCTCCTATTCGGCCATCTTGAATCCACCCCACTCATCCTTTATTTTTGGCCACGTGGTATTCTGTGGTGGGCTGGTCTCTAACCTCTGGGTTCAAACGATTCACCCACCTCAGCCTCCCAAAGTGGAATGCATTTGTTTATAGCATTTATACATGGATTTCAAAGAACTATATAAAAAATTATTCCTGGGATTTGCTGTTAAGTGAAGACTTTTTTATCTTAGATAGAAGAGCCATATTGGCCAACCATTCGGAGCCTATACAGAGAGAGAGAGAATGGGAGGGAGAGGATATATTTTTCTTCTTGGAAAGCCTACGTAAGTGAGCAGCTTTCCCTGTTGACCAGAGTTTACTTTGTTTGTAAGCAAAAGAAGGTAGAGGTGGATATGAAGAGTGTGGATACGACATTTTCAGTTCCTTTGTGTCCTCCTCCATTGACTGAACCATCTTCTGCTCTGTAGCCAGCCTCCAGGATGGCTCCTAAAAACCCCTGCCCCCATTACTCTCAGCTTTGGGTAGTTCCCTTCCACACTGAGTAGCATATGACTTTTGAGACTAGGCTAAAAGCTGTGGCTTCTGTCTGGCTCTCTTGGATCGTTTGCTCTGGGGGAAGCCAGCTGCATGCTGTGAGGACACTCAAGCAGCTTTTTGGAGAGGTCCCATGGGGAAGTATTGAGGCCTTCTGCCAATGTCCATGTGAGTGAGCTACCTTGGAAGTGGGGGTCTTTCACACCCAGTGTAGCCTTTTGAGGGCTGCACCTCCAACCGATATCATGACTGCAACCTCATGAGAGACCCAGAGCCAGAACTACCCAGCGACAGCATTCCCAAAGTCCTGACCCACAGAAACTGAGAAATCATAAATGTTATCGTTCTCCACCACTCTGTTTTAGGGTAGTTTGTTGTACAGAAATAGCTAATGAATACAGCTGGCTGTCATTCTTGATTTGGGATCTGCCTCTATAATGATACTTTTAAAGTATTTCAAACTTTTATATTAAAATATAATAGAGCAAGTAATATATATTCGGGCATAAAAGGGATAAAATTACGTGTCCTAACATACTATTCTATACAATGAAAGCAAAGAAAATGGTATCCTTGTGTGCAATTTTATCTGAAGGTCTCAAGCTACGGCATACACGGAGACATTGTATAGCCTTTGGCTTTTGCTCTGATTGAGATGGAAGAGCCATTGGGGAACTTTGAGTGGAGAAGGGACAATACTGAACTGATGTTCCAGAAGACAGTCTATTTACCCAGACCACCATGTACCCAAGTGCCTTCTAGGGAATAAAAATGGCCTTCCCCTGCCCTCAAGATGTTTTCAGGCTCATTTATGTTCAACCACACTGGGAAGGCTGTCAGTCTTCCCTCCCACTTACGCTGTACCTTGGGGCTAACCCTAGAATAGGAGGAGTGGGCCAGGCGCGGTGGTGGCTCACACCTGTAATCCCAGCACTTTGGGAGGCCAAGGCAGATGAATCACGAGGTCAGGAGATCAAGACCATCCTGGCTAACACAGTGAAACCCCATCTGTACTAAAAAAAAAAAAAAAAAAAAAATTAGCCAGTCGTGGTGACACGCACCTGTAGTCCCAGCTACTTGGGAGGCTAAGGCAAGAGAATCACTTGAACACAGGAGGCAGATGTTGCGGTGAGCCAAGATCATGATACTGCACTCCAGCCTGGGTGACAGAGTGAGATTCTATCTTAAAAAAAAAAAAGGAAGAGAGAAGTAGGAGGAGAGTCAGAGCATTTTCTATTTGCCCACAAACGGCGTTTTTTTGTTGTTGTTGTTTTCTTTTTTTACATTTCATTGGTCAAAACAAGTCATATGGCCACCCCATTTTGCAGAGGGGCAAGGAAGTATTATTCTACATATACCTAGAAGTAGAAGAAAACAGAATATTAATGAGCATCCATAATGCCTACAACAAAGAAGCTTCTTTTTTTTTTACAATTTGCTAGAAAAAGTAAGCGGAGAGAAAGACAGGAAGCACAGCTTGATTCTCTGAGATCTTTGTCTCTATGAGATAGGAATACAGTGAGGTGAATCCTAAACTGGATTTCCTTATTCTCAGTGAATTAACATTTTTGTTTTTGTTTTCTTACCAGGGACCTTCAAGGTGCTGTGCTGGGTGCTATAGAATAGATACAAAATCAGTTAGATATGATCCCTCCCTTAAGGGAAGCACATGGTCTCTCAGTTTTAACACGGTTATGAGAGTAAATTGCCTAGAATAATTTACTTAGTATGTTCCAGAGATAAATACACTTTTCAGTTTCCTGGTGTCTTTTTTCTCCAAGTAGATGGTAGTGGAATGGTCATTCCATTAATTCACAGTACCAATTTCTTCTCCAAATTCTTCTCCACAATCAGGGAATGGCAACAAGGTCCAGGATGCCGAGATCTGCCACACCTTGATTAGGCTTGAGATGTTATCTTTAAAAAGGGCTGCGAGATACAATGCAGGATACTCAGTTAAATTAGATTTCAGATTAACGGCAAATAACACATGCTTAGGACATACTTACACTAAAAAGTTATTTCCTGTTTATCTGAAATTCTACTTTAAATGAGTAGCTTATATTGTTATTTGCTAAACCTGGCAACTTTATCTTAAAGACTCTTCCTCATGGAAGCCTCAACTGCCCCAATCTCATTCTGTTCCATCCCCACATGTGTATGCCACACCAGCCCTACTAGCCACGTTTCTACTCCTTTAAGAAACCTGGCATGGGTCTACCTCAGGCCCTTTGCACATGTTGTTTCCTCTGTATGGAACCCTCTTGTTCTCTGAGAGGCTGGCTCCTCCTCTTTCTTTTCCTCAGTTCAAAGGCTGGCACCTCTGAAAGGCTTTCCCTGGTCAGGTGATCTGAAGTTGCACCCCCTTGTCCTGTTTCCATCATTCCCGGTCACATCAC
This sequence comes from Cebus imitator, assembly GCF_001604975.1. NCBI lineage: Eukaryota > Metazoa > Chordata > Mammalia > Primates > Cebidae > Cebus > Cebus imitator. The sequence goes on from NW_016107330.1 coordinate 5,149,806, forward strand.
TGCAATTTATTTACAGAAGTTGCTATTCTAAAATATCCTAGTTTTATTGTGTGTGTCTCTTTCTTCATTATAATGTAAGCTCAGTGAGAGCAGGGACTATGCCTGTCTTGTTCTTTGCTATATCCCAGCACTGATGAGAGCACCTCCTGGAAGGTGGTAGGTGAGAAATGAGCATTTATGAGTTGAATTATGCTTTAGTTTGCTCAAGGCTCCTACTCTGTAGTATATGCCAACACCTACACAAAAGGGAGATAAGAGTTAAGGGAAAGGACATTAGACAGCGAAATGATATAATTTATGATGGGGATAAAGGAAAAGGAAAATTTACTTTTTTATAGAAAAGTAAAACAATGGAGTGAAGACCAACTACTTTCATGGGTTCTACCTTCATTGAAGTTGTTAGAAAAAGCATTTCTGATTAGGTGATGTGAGCTGAGTTGTACATAATGAGAAAGAAGGAGCCACCCAAGGAGAGAGTATTCAGGGTGTAGTAGCAGTTGAAACACTCCTACAATAAGAACATATTTGGCTTCTTTGAGAAATAGACAAGACAGTTGACCAGCATAGCTGGAATAGAATGAGCCAGAGAGCAACCTGTGGGAGAGATGGTCAGAAGGACAGCCAGAGCAGGCTGGGTCTTGTTGGAGTTTTATTTTAAATACAGTGACAATACATTTAAGAGCTTGAATTTGGGGAATTAATATGCCCTTTGATAGCTGTGATGAAAACGGACTGTAGAAGAAAGCATGGAAATAGGAATACCAGCTAGGAGGCCATTTCAGTCATCCAAGCAAGAGTGGGTAGTAGGTTTGTCTAGGTCTTAGCATTGACAAGGAAGAGAGAATGGGGCAGAGTTAAGATATAATAGTGAGGCATCACCAATAAAAATTGATTGATTAATTAAAGGGCAGAATGGAAGAATGCATTGATGGATGCAAGGGTGGATAAATAGATTCACCAGTGGATAGATAGTGGGTGGTTATTGGATGGATGGATGGATGAATGAATGTGTGGATGGGTGGATGGAGAGATGAATGGTTCATGATATTGGATGGATGGATGAATGGATAGATTTTAGATATTAGATGGATGGATGATAGATGGATGGACAGAAGA
>NW_016107330.1:5151136-5217769 GCF_001604975.1 Cebus imitator
CAAATGGATGGATGGTAGATAGATATTAGATGGATGGATGATGGATGGATGGATGGATGGATGGTTGGATGGTAGATAGATATTGGATGGATGATAGATGGATGGATGGATGGATGGATGGATGGATGGTAGATAGATATTAGATGAATGGATGATAGATGGATGGACAGAAGAATGGTAGATGATATTGGATGGATGGACAAATGGATGGATGGTAGATAGATATTAGATGGATGGATGATGGATGAATGGATGGATGGATGGTATAGAGATATTGGATGGATGGATGGATGGACAGTGGAAGGATAGACAAAGGAAAGATAGTGGGTGATGTATGGATGAGGAAGTGGGAAATGCTTATTAAATTCTCAGGCTCCAGACCAATCTCCTTTTGAACCTTATAGCTGACACCCTTATTAACAGGAAAATCTTGAAGAAGGAGTTTATTTGAAGAAGGCTCACTTTCTTCATCTGAAAAGGGGACTTTAATACATACATTTTTTAAACTAATGTGAAGAATGAAAGAGATAGTACCTACTGATCCATTACACCAGTGCCCAAAACATAGCAGTTGTTGTTATTCACCTCCCATATCTTGTGTATCAATTTGTAACTTTCAATGTGTCTTCTCGTCACTCTCTCCATCAGTTAGTTTATACTGCTCAGACTCCGAGACTTCACTAAAACCTGGCAAAACAAAAACATTTGTATCAAATGTTTAGATTTTTTAATGAAAGAGAAATGATGCAGTGTGCAGTGTTATAAACTATTCAGCATTTCAATTTTTTAATTCACAATCCTGAATTCCTTTGATGGTTTTTTAATATAGGGAGGGCTCTTGTGGGTAGGTGTGAATAATTAAACTTTTTTGAATTTTAACATAAGTTGGAAGAAGCTCATTTCACTGTCAATGATGTGAGGCAAAGGAAAATCCAATGGGTATCTTTTTTATGCTAAATGATTTTGTGGGATTTTAAAAAAAATTCTTATCTTCTCAGATAGTCTGAGAAAGAAGGCCTTTGGAAGGTTACTTTTCATGCTGTCCTGTCTTTTGTGTTATCTTGAAAAATCCTGATTGAAGGAGAAAGAAGAGAAGGAGGATTGGGACACTAATGAGTTATCAATGTTTGGGCACTTACTACATAGACTCTCTTTTCTGATCCCTCAGCAGCCCAAGAGGCAGGTAATAGTATTCTTCCCATTGTGCAGATGGGTCAGCTGAGGTTTTCACAGGTTACATGGCATGGACAGCAGAATGCACGATCAGACTGGTCTGATTTCAGCGCTGGGACTCTCTACTATTTTCCTAGACTGCTCCTTGATTGGTTGCTTGGCGTCAAGCCATTTCTCAGCGTTATTTACTGTATTTATTCATTCTCCTCCCTCCTCGTTGGCTGACAGCTATTGATTTCTGTGTGTGATTCTGCCCTTGGCCTCAAATAGTTTTGCAATTTTTTTCCCCAATTTTTGAGTGAACTTTATCAATCCCTTTGCCTAGTGAAGCTCATCTTTGTTCTTTGGGCAATAATGGATGATTCCGTAAATGGCGTGTCACAGAAGAGAAGAGATGTGAGGGTGACCTTTATTGTATTAAATATGTTTTCCCCACCCAGGGCTCTGGAGATCATGCGATTTCTATCAGAAGACAGACAACAGGGACTGAACTGTATGCAGCCAAGGGCCTACCAAAATTGTATTAGTAATTACTTTTCTTGATATAGTAATAATTACTGATAATGATTTGCTATGAATTTTAAGAGTTAATAAATCAGTGCGATCCAGATATTACATATTCAGTTTGCTTACAAGCTCCTTAAGATTATCACTGGATTCTTGGATGCTGTCATCCCCCTCGTAGAGGGAAGACTGATAGGAATTTGTGGCTATGATGATTCAACTGGCAGTAGGGTTCCAAATTCTTTGCTGCACCCACAGAATCTGATTCCTGTCTATTTCCTTTCTTCCATTCTCCCCCTTATCCATTTCTCTCTAGCCATGGTGATATCTTTTTGTTCTCCAACTATACCAAACTTGTTCCTGCCACAGGGCCTTTGCACCTCCTGTTTCCTCTGCCTGGAGTGTTCTTCTTGAATACCTGTTCCTGGCCAAAGACTTTTTATCATTCATGTCTCCATGTAAATGTCACCAACCTGGAAAAACCTTATTAAAATATCTCACCCACTGATATGGTTTGGCTGTGTCCCCACCCAAATCTCACCTTGAATTGTAACTTCCACAGTTCCCACATGTCATAGGAGAAACCTGGCGTGGTGGGAGGTCATTGAATTATGAGGTCAGGTCTTTCCTGCACTGTTTTAGTGATAGTGAATGAATGTCACAAGACCTGACAGTTTTAAAAATAGGAGTTTCCCTGCACAAGCTCTCTCTTTCCCTGTCACCATCTGTGTAAGATGTGACTTGCTCCTCCTTGCCTTCTGCCATGATTATGAAGCCTCCCCAGCCATGGAGACTGTAAGTCCATTAAACATATTTTTCTTTCCAGCCTCAGAGGTCTTTATCAGCAGCATGAAACAAATACACCCACCCAGGTAATTCTCTCCTTCTCGCTCTCTCGCTCTCTTGCTCTCTTTCTTGCTCTCACTCTAGCTCTAGCTCTCATGTTTCTTAAATGTGCTTTTCATCAGGACAAATTATTTGTTTTGTTTACACCCTGCCTTACATTGTATACAAGGCTTGTGCATCTCTTCTGATTCCCTTGGGGGTGCCAGCCACTTGGTTCACATGGCCTGCAGCACAAGCTCCTGGGCCCACTTGAGCTACCTAGTTCTGCCTTCTGCAGCGGATGAACTAGTTGCCGACCCAGAGTCCCTGCCACTTTCAAAGGTGAAAGAAGCACCCTGGGGTGAAAGGCATGTGAACTGGCTTCCTGAGCCAACCCCAAAATGGCAGTACACCTGGAGGATGGGACATCCAGGGGCGCCGACTCTCCACAGGGCCAACTCTCCCCATCAGAAAGAGGAGATGAATGGGGCTGTGGAGTCAGCAGATAAATTGCCTCTTCCTTCTTGCTTCCAGGGACTACTTTGAGGCATGGTTTCTTCTCAGATGCCATCCAGAGAACCCCTGTATGTCAAGCAGTGCCCCTGCTGTGTGGCCAGCCTTGTATCGCCACAGCTCATCGCGGGCTGAAAATCACCAAAGCAGCACATTGTGTACAGTCTCACCCACCTCACCCCTGCCCTCATTCTCACTGCCTTGAGCTCCCACTTCCAAAAGAAACATAAACATGTTAACCTTTGCCTTGAGCTGCCTTCTAGAGAATTCAGGACAAGAAAATCCCCAGGACAAAGAATATTTCCCAGCAAAGACAGAGCACTCCATCAATATGTGGGGGATGAATGAGAAGATAGAAAAAAGGATAGATGGGTGGATGATGGGTGGATAGATGGATGGAAGAATGGAGGGCGGCATGGATGGATGAGTGATGGAATTGATTGTCCCCTGCACCTGGAGGCCTGCAGTGACTCAGCCGCAGAGGTCAGGAAGCTGGAGGGAGGGGATGAGAAAGAGGGAGAAAGAGAGGAGAAAGGGAGAGGGAGAGAGAGAGGGAGGGAGAGAGAGAGGGAGGGAGAAAGAGAAAGAGAGAGGGAGGGAGAGAGAGACGGAGGGAGGGAGGGAAGGAAGGAGGGAGGGAGGGGAAGGAAGGGTGGATGGGTGGATAGATGGATGGAATGATGGATGGATGGATGGATAGATGGATGGAATGAAGGATGAATGAAAGAATGACAAGTGAATGGATAGATGGAAGAATAAATATATATGGGTGGATGGAAAGAGGATAAATTAAAGGTTGGGTGGATGGCAGTTTCGTACACTTGAGAGTCAGTTGGATAAATGAAAAATCACAAAGGTCACTATTTAGTTTCCTTCCATAGGACAACCTATTCCTACAAATTCCTCAAACTCAGCATGTCCAAAACTAAGCAATCGTCATTTTTCTTAATATTTTCCTTCCTCCTTACACATCCTTCACAAGCCATAAATTTTTCCTCGCCCATCCTCAATGAATCTGCCAACATGTCTTTCTCCCATTTGATGTTCCATGTGTCTCTAGGCCTCACCCCTACCTCATGCTCCATGGCTCCTACCTTCATTCTGTCTCACACAGACCCATGCCCCAGCTACCACCTGGCCTCCGCTGTCTGTTGTCCGTCCTCAACAGCACTCGGGCTCTGCTGTGGTCGGAGTGTGTCCTGGTTTGTTTGGATTTCTCTGAAAGCAAACCCTGGCGCAAAGGCTTAAATACAGGTGGTTTATTGGGAGAAGATCCAAGAAAACAAGAGTAGAGAAGCAGGGAAATAAATCAGGGAAGAAGGAGAAAGCAATCGAGATATGGGTATATTATCAAGGCTGCTGCTGTGAGCAACTGGGACTTGAGACTCCTGGGAGCTGCTGGGAACCATGCGGAATGCCTCCAGCAACTGTCCATCTGAAGGATTAGAAACGGAAGTGTTTATCTGCCAGCTTCTACCCGCATTAGTTCAGAGTTGCCCCTGTGGCATTAACAGCTCCACACATCCAGGCTGTGTATAGGGGAAGGCCAAGTGGGCCCCTGTGGCAATGGGAAAGGCCCTGGGACAGAAAGGGACACGCAGTCCAGAGGTGAGTCTGAGCTCCTGTGAAACTGTCACCTGCAGCTGCAGCTTAAATAAGACATGGGCTGAGGGATGTGACACAGACCACTAGAGACACCTTCTCCAGAACGATCTCTAAAATGCATATGCAGCTATGGTTCGCAATGGCCAAAATTCCCTGATGGCTCTCCAGTGCCTAGGGAAAAATGGCCAACTTTCTTAATAGCACTCATAAGAATCAGTGACTTGCCCCAGCCTCTGTTGCAACCTCACTTGTGGCTGCTCCCTGTTCGTAGTTTGCTCTCTGCAGCTTTCATTTTTTTTCACCTCCTCCACTTTGCCTATGCTGTTCCTTCTGCCTGGAATGCCCTTCCCATTTGCACTCCTTTTCTAGACTCATCGGTCCTTGAAATTTTTTCCTGACAATCCTAGGCAGAGTTAGACGTGCTGCCCATATTTCTGTCACTGCTCTTACTGCATTTTTTGCAATTCCCCTCCCCCACCATCTCACACTGTGAGCTCACTGAAGACAGTGGCACAGTCCCCTTCCTCTAGGTTTTCCAAATGCCCAAGGAGGGCCTGGGACATGGAGGGTGTTGCTGAACGGATGGCTGGTTGTGTCCATGTGTAAACAGAACCCCCACTTTGGCAGGTGTTTCTATTCGATGTCCTACTAGGTCCCAGTCCGAAAAGTGTGGAGTATCTGTTCAAGATTGCTGAAGGACACATAAACCAAGTGTCCCAAAAGAAAGTGACAGCCTTGGCAATAAATTCAATTCAACAAACATTGGTTGAACAGCTGAAGAGCTGAGCCATTGCTTTAGACACAGATAAGAGGATGAGATACAAATCCTGACAGGGCTCGGGATATCCATGTGACCAGGGCTGAGGAATCCCACAAGCGTGGAGAGCAGAGAATCAAAATAAGACTATCAAGGCAGCCAGGCTTCCCATGTCATAGATGCCAGCCTCTCCTCCTGCCTGCCGACAGGCAGGCACCTGCCCTGGAGCAAGGGTAGCAAACATTCACCTGTCCTCTTGCAATCTGCAAAGGGACCCTCTATAGGTCAGGTGGGCTCTGCACATACACAGGTGGCTACAGCCAACAACGACCAACATATACTGAGCCCTGGACAAGTTCCTGCCACTCTGTGCAAAGATGCTTTCTCTGGTCTCAATTTGCTTACAGTCTAGCAGGAGTGACAGGCTCCTAAACACACAGTAGCAGTATGGTGTCATGATGACAATAAGATGTCCTATACAGAGTTTGCATACATGTATAAGGGACAGCGAGAGTTCTAGAAGGCCTTTACATTGATAAAATATTCTAGAGTATACGTATTATATATAATTTGTATATTTATATACAATTTTTATATATTTATAAATATATAATATAAATACATATATACTATATTTGTATATGAAAATATATATGTATTTATGTAAATAATATGTATTATCTATTATAATACATAATACATACATTATTGTAATACATAACATATATTTATATGTATATATGTATTATCTATTATAATACATAATAGTATAATAATAAATACATGTATTATAAATATATGTATTATTTATTATCTATGATAAATATATGTATTATTTATTATCTATGATAAATATATGTATTATTGATTATAATACATAATATATTTATATTATTTGTATATATGTATTATACATATTAACTATATATAATATATAAAATATATATTATTATGTATGTATAAATATTTACATAAATTACATTTACTATATATGTATTTATATGTAAAAATTATATAATTTGCTATTTATGTATATACATTTATAAATTATACCAAAGAACCAAGAGGCAGATTCTCACCTCCGCCCCCTAGCTGCTGGCATCTCCAACCTACCCAACCTGAAAGAAAATATATTATGTATTTTATGTATATTACATGTATATTAATGTAATATACATTTTATATATTATAACACATATTTATATTACACATACACACAGTGGAATGACAGTGATGCCTATACAGTTGATCAGTTGCGTTCGTGTGTCCATCTCCTGTCTTTCATTCCCTAAGCATTGCTTTGCTCTGCTTTTTCTAACCCAGTTCAGCAGGTGTCTAATGAATAGATCAATCTCAAACGGTCAGGAGAGGGCTACAGGACCCACCACCTAAGTTCAAATTCTACCTCTGCCTCTTATGTGTTGTGTCATCTTGGGCACTTTTCCTGCCCACTCATCTTCCATATCTGCAAAATAGGATTGATAAAAGCACCTACTGCCTAGGATATTGTGAAGGTAAAATAAGTTAGTGTACAAAAAAGCTTTTAAAGCACTGGGCACAGCACAAACCCTCAATAAGTTTAGCCATTGTTAATAATGGTCTTGTTGTTGTTTAAGATGATTATAAAGTAGCTCGGTATTAGGGCCAATTTTCTAGAAAAAAATCTATGAAATATGAATGCGTAGGCTAATTAAGCAAAAAGGCAAGTTCCAAGTTCCTCAGAGGTCAGGAGTAGCCCTCATACTTGAAGACCTATTTTTGATCTCCGGCCCTCAGATGGCAAGGATAAGGACAAGAAAAGTAATTTTGCCTGGGGCTTCACACAGCAGGGCACTTTGTTTTTTAAAGTTAATCATCTGTCAAGTACTTATTTTGGTTCTTGATTGTTTAGGCAAAAAAAAAAAATCTCAACTTGGAAAACTGGGAGATGTACACACAGGCAACTAGGAACTATGAGGATAGTGACTGTTGAGATGTGGAAGTGGCATGCTTTGATGTGTAGGAAAAGAGGATGCTGGAGATGCTTGTGAAGGAGACCTTGGTTCTGCCTCATTGAGGAATGTTCTGGAACTCTCATCCCCAGATAGAGCACCAGAGTGTGCCAGTCAGTCAAGAACCATGCAAGCCCAGTGATACAAAAGCAAAATGACATGCCTGCATGGAGTCTCCAGGCAGATGGGCCCAAGACGGCCCCTGGCTTTCCACAGCACAGAATGGCTAGGGACATTGTCATGCTTCCTGAAGGCTGCATCCACGTAGACCAGAGAGCCAGCAGGTGCCAGTCAATGCCAGGCAGCTTGAGGAGGATGCAGCAGTGTGCTGCATGGATAGGTGGCCAAAAACCAGACAGGAAGAAGGCCACCTCCTGGACAGGTGCCATCTACCAAGGAATGGATGCTCACCGCCCCATCCCCCAATCTATTCCCCCAACCTATCCAACCTGAAAGAAAAACAGAGAACTTCCAACCAAGACAAATTTCCACCATAACTGGGGAGCCAGGGCCCAAAGAAAAATTAGGTTCAGGTCTAGAAATGAAAAGTTATTTCTTACAGGCAGCCGAAGTGAGAATAAAATCAGATGGTCCCATTGGGAGGCTGAGGCAGGAGAATTGCTTGAGCCCAGGAGATAGGCGTTGCTGTGAGCCAAGATCATGCTGCTGTACTCCAGCCTGACCAACACAGTGAGATTGTCTTAAAAAAAAAAAATCAGAAAATCCCATGTGAAGGCAGTCACTAGAGCTCCTGGCTAAGAATGTAGGTGATTTGGAGTCTGGGTGACTCCGGTCTCTGTTTTCTCTCTGGGGAGCCATCTCTGACCAGTTACTTACCTTCTCTCAGACTCTATTTGCTCACCTGTAAAATAGAGATAATATTAATATCTCCTACTAGGTTGTATGTGTTCAATAAAATATCACATGTAAACCCCTAGAGGGCTTGTTTCATGCTAAGAATTCAATCAATGTAGACTAATAGCATCATTAGATGGGGAAGGAGCTGGGGGCATGTCTTGGGGCAAGGGTGGGTGAGAAGTCTTTATGGAGTTCCTGTTAATCCTTGTGGTAGAGATTCAGGGGAACACTCTCTAATAGCCAGCATAGGGCAGGAACTTCCCTGGCCTGCTGAGGGTGCAGGGGAGTGGGCTTTACCTATGCACCAAGTCAATGGGAGCGAATATAATTTTATGATCAAGGGTGTGGATTCTGGCATGGGACTGCCTGAACTTACATTACTTACTAGCTGGGCAAGTATCCTTAGGTAAGTTACATAACTTCCTTATACCTTAGGTTTGTGCACAATGGGAACAATTGTTCCTGTTTCACAGTTGTTCTGAGACTTAAATGAATGAACATATGCAAAGAGCTTTTCTAAGCTTTCCTTCCTGGCATGTGGCCACACGCTGTAAATATTAGCCATTATTATTCTGATTTTGCTCCAATCCAAGTTTACACTTCGGCTGCTAGAATCCCTCAGGATCTCAAATCTGATTTATCTTCCAACGATAAAACCCATCCAAACTCCAAGGCCATTTTCCAGCAAGGGAGAGTCATATCAAAATAAGAATGCTAAAGCTACCAATATTCAAATGAAGATGGAGGATGGGGCCCTCCTCCTCCATGCAGCCCTGGAATATCTCTCACTTGTGCTTCAGAGGGAAGCAGAAACATCAACAAGAGGGCCCACAACCCAAAGTTAGGGATTCACAGCATCAGTCAACCTTCACTGACATAAGACGTCAATCAATCCAAGAAGGAACAAAAGGGTGACTTTTCTGCAGAAGATATTCCATGCTTCTTCTATATTTTGGATATAAACCTCTGTTAATGGAAAAACCAAACTGCAAAATATTTTAAAGGGGTGTATTCTGAGCCAATATGAGTGACCATGCCAAGGAAGCAGAGTCTTAAGAGGTTTTGGGAATGTGTGTCTGCAGCGGTCTTGTTACAGTTTGGTTTTATACATATAGGTATGTATAGGTTTATGTAGGTTTTATATAGTTATACATTTGCAAATATTTCCTCCCATTCAATAGGTTGTCTCTTCACTCTGTAGATTATTTCCTTTGCTGTGCAGAAACTTTTAGTTTGATGTAATCCTATTTGTCTATTTTCATTTTCATTGCTTTTGGGGTCATATATCAAAAAATAATTGCTCTCACCAGTCATGGAGCCATTGCCCTGTGTTTTCTTTTAGTAGTTTTATAGTTTCAAGTCTTACATAAAGTCTTTAATCCACTTTGAATTAATTTTTTATAAGGTGTGAAATAATGGTCTAATTTCATTCTCCCACATGTGGACATCCAGTTTTTCCAGTACCATTTATTGAAGAGATCATCATCTCCCCATTGCACCTTCTTGGCATCTTTATTGAAAATTGACTGACCATAGATGTATGGATTTATTCTGGGCTTTCTATTCTGTTCCTTTGGTCTATGTATCTGTTTTTATGCTAGTACCATGCTGTTTAAATTACTCTAGCTTTGTAATATATTTTGAAATCTGGTAGCGTGACATGCCTCCGATTTGGCTCTTTTTGCTCAAGATGGCTTTCAGTTAGCTAGGAGAAATAAGCTCAACAGATCTATTGCACAATGCTGTGGCCGTAGTCAATAAAAATACATTATACTTTTGAAAATCACGAAGAAAGCAGATTTTAAGTGTTTATACCACCAAAAAAATGATATTTGAGGTAACGTACATGTTAATTATTTCAATTTAGCCATTCCACAACATATTCATGTTTCAAAATATCAGGTTGTATACCACAAATATGTACAATTTTTATTTATCAATTTTTTAAAGAAGTATTCTGTGCTCACATTTCTTCCTTGAACCAAATGTAAGAAAAAGGTAACTTAAATCTTGTATCAGTTACCTATTGTCCCAATAGTGCTGCATAATAACCTCAAAGCCTCAGTGGCAGACAGTAAACATTTGTTTTTGTTCAGGGATCTGAGGTTGACTGCCTGGTTCTGCTCATCCAAGGCTGGGCTCCACAGGGTGCATTCACATGGCTGTGGTCAGCTGCAGGGACGTCAGACAGCCATGTGATCTTGGCTGGTCTCTCTTATGCGTCTGAGGTCTCATCTGGGATAACTGGGTTGATTCAGCTTTGCTCTGTGGGTCTCATTCTCCTGTGGGTTAGCCCAGACATGTTTCACAGCAAAAGCCAAAAAGTGAGTGGAAATTCCAAAATGCTTTGTCAAGCTTCCACTTGTCTCATATCTGCTATCATACCCTCGGCCAAAGCAAATCACACGCTGAGCCCAAAACTGAGAGATGTGACAAAATTCTCCCCCACGCCGCCACCACATGCAACGAAGAGTTAGTGCAAACTTCCATCACAAAGCGTTTAGAGTCAGGAGCAAATGAAGAACTGAGGTCATTTGTCAATCAGTCTATCACATATCCAAGAAAACTTGCTAACCTTTATTTCAGGGAAAGAAGAGAAAAAATTATAAGAGAGATCAAGTCTATCAAAAGGAAAGCCAGAATCACTCATAAGACAAGCAACCCTGAGGCTATCAAAGCGCATTTCCCTTTCACGGACCTTTTTGTATTTAAAGAAACACCAATGCTCACATTCCACTTTTTATAAAGAACGTCTTAAAATATCATCCAACATTTCTAGTGCCACCTACTTTGAATTAATCCAGACATGTCTTTTTGGCGTAGAAGGTGGGACTCGACTCCAGAGGTGGGGCTCAGACCTGGACCAGACTGAGGACTAGCTAAAACAGAGCCAAGGGCGAAAGCAGTTTTCAATCAGACCCGCCTACCAGTGTGCCGTGTCAGTTTAGTGTTGCCATCCCTGATCACCACTATGGCATTCAGTGATCCCAAAGTTACCACCCCCACCCTGCATAAACTGCCCCTTAATCTGCACGCAATTAAAAGTGGATATGGTTATGACCGCAGACATGCCCTGAGCAGCTATCCTCTGCCCACAGGGTGGTCTTGCTCTGCAGGAGCAGTTATGGAGCTTAACACCACCAGAGCTATACCACTGCCTGTTCAATAAAGCTGTGCTCTTCTACCTCTGGATTTCCCTTGAATTCTTTCCTGGAGAAAGCCAAGAATCCCAAGCTAACGGCGCTAAGCTCCACTTTGGGGCTCACCGGCCCTGCGTCATTTAGAGTTCACTTTTCCAGCCATCCTGCTCCGAGGCCTTAATATTTTGGGAAATATATATCTACATGGGAAAAAAATGAAAAATAAGTTTAAAGACATTAATATTTCTACCCATTTTAAATAAGTTTGACTTGGATGAAAGTTTGAAAGCTCTCTCTTTACTGTCCCTTTCCACCAACTCTCAGTTAAGACGCAAGGGGTAATTCACAAATGAAATTATTTTTAATGTAGTTTATGTCGTGGGATGCTTAAGTCCTCACCAACTGTGGCTTGTGGTTGAAATCCTGGTGCCTACTCTAGATTCCAAAAAATAAAAAATAAATTGAAGATGAAAAGGGAAACTTGATAATGAAAATTTAGCATCATAGTTCTTTACCCCGGTATGTTACGCATGCAGAAGCTACCTTGGAAATGTTCTTCGTTTTCCTCTGTCTTGTTTTATAAGAGGAGCTGGCCCACTTTAATAGCCTGTACATTTGAGATCCATAAAAGATAATGTGTAGTGAAGATGGTTGACTCAGATAGGTTCAGCGGATAGACATTTTGATAATCAACTTTTAACTACGTAGTAAGAGTTGACACTATACCACTAACACCTTCAGGCTTGGGAGGAGAATTCTGCTCCTTGTCCTCCTTGGTGAATTTCACAGAGCAGCCTGGCTGGATTCCAAGGTACTGACCACTGGGGAGTACCAGGCATAATATTACACTTGCCAAGCCATCGGTTTGACCTCGAGCCTAAATTCCTTGGTAGCTCCCTATAAATTATGGGTTCTGACATTTTATCTGAAGCAATTATTCACATTCAGTGTGGTTTTGCTTGTGGCCAAGTTAAACAGAGGCATTCATCAGCTGTATGTATTCAGAGGACCAACTGGTTTTTGGTAGGGCTGAAAAGGGTCTAGATGAGATTCCATAAATCAGTGCTAACAGCTGCAGTGGTGAGTTCTCTCCTGGCACTTTAGGACACTGGACTAAATCAACAGCATCGTACTTTCTTTTCACTTAGTTGAAAGCTCCTGATCTAACACCAGCATGAGTGCTCAGGACCCATCCCTACCTCCTGTGGTTTTTTGGGACACCATAGGGAAGGAAAAGGCAAATATTACAGTAAAGTTTTCCATATAACTCACTAAAAGACTCTCATTCCTTAAGTCACGGACAATAGGTAAGCATACTTTATTAATTTTCTTTTCTAATATTACAAAGTTAACTTGCATACACAATAGCCAGTGAAACAGTTCACAGATACATGAGAAAATCTCCATCTACCCACCTCCTTTCTCATCCCTAGCCTCATGCCCCAAAGTAACTAATGTTACAGCCTGGAGTCTAGACATTCACATATTTCCCCAGCTTCATATCCACATACACAGGGAAGAACAGGAGAGATGAAAAAATTAGCTAAGTAGGAGCTAGAGACAAAGACTTTTATTTTAATTCAAAGATAAATGAAAAACCCAGAGGGTTTTAAAAGAGGAAACAAGGAGAGCATTAAGTTCTGTGTGACGACTGAATCAATGGAGGAATACCTTTCAGAGGCCACTATCGTTGTCCAGGAGAGAGAACTCCTGGGCTGGAACTGGAACTGAGGTGGTGGCAGTGCTCGTGGACAGCAGGATATGTTTTTGAGGAGTGAGCCTGGACAACATTTGAAGATGGATCAGATGCCATGGGGCAGAAGGTCATTTGTGGCTTACAGATCTGGGTCACTAGGAAAGAATCTAGAAGGAATGGGAGGCTTGGAGCAGAGCACTTGATTCAGTTGGGATGTGCTGAGGGTGAGGCCTTCCAAGGAAAGAGCTCACATGGACCACTGGCTCAGAGGAGAGGTGTAGACTGGAGGGTTTTGACTCCAGCACCTAACACAATACCCTAGTGTATTGGAAGCTCAGCAAGTACTTTTTTTTTTTTTTTTTTGAGACGGAGTTTCGCTCTTGTTACCCAGGCTGGAGTGCAATGGTGCGATCTCGGCTCACCGCAGCCTCCGCCTCCTGGGTTCAGGCAATTCTCCTGCCTCAGCCTCCTGAGTAGCTGGGATTACAGGCACGCGCCACCATGCCCAGCTAATTTTTTGTAGTTTTAGTAGAGACGGGGTTTCACCATGTTGACCAGGATGGTCTCGATCTCTTGACCTCGTGATCCACCCGCCTCGGCCTCCCAAAGTGCTGGGATTACAGGCGTGAGCCACCGCGCCCGGCCCGGCAAGAACTTATTAAATTAATAACTTATAATAGAGATCATAGATGAGTCTTTTTGGAAGAAACCTGTCTCCCTTTTGTGCTCTCCAGAGGCCCAGACTTAAGATTCTTCAGTATCATGTAGTGGCTAATCATTTGGTACACCTTCAATACAATATTCATATATGTATATATATATATATATATATTTTTTTTAAATTTATTTTTAGGCACCCTTTTTTAAAATTTTATTTTTAATTATACTTTTAAGTATACATGTGCCTTTCCCTATTGCTTGTTTTTGTCAGGTTTGCCAAAGATCAGATGGTTGTAGTTGTGTGGCATTCTTTCTGAGGCCTCTGTTATGTTCCATTGGTCTATATCTCTGTTTTCGTACCAGTACCATGCTGTTTTGATTACAGTAGCCTTGTGATATAATTTGAAGTCAGGTCGTGTGATGCCTCCAGCCTTGTTTTTTTGTTGTTGTTTGTTTTGTTTTGTTTTGTTTTTTGCTTAGCATTATCTTGGCTATGCAACTCTTTTTTGGTACCATATGAAATTTACGGTGGTTTTTTCCAGTGCTGTGAAGAAAGTCATTGGTAGCTTGATGGGGATAGCACTGAATCTATAAATTACTTTGGGCAGTATGGGCATTTTCACAATATCGAGTCTTCCTAACCATGAGCATGGCTTGTTTTTCCATCTGTTTGTGTCCTCTCTTATTTCCTTGAGTAGTGATTTGCAGTTCTCCCTGAAGAGGTTCTTCACATCCTCTGTTAGTTGTATTCCTAGGTATTTTATTCTCTTTGTAGCAATTGTGAATGGGAGTTCACTCATGATTTGGCTCTGTCTATTATTGGTGTATAGGAATGCTTGTGATTATCTGTCTCTTAGTCACTTGCTTGGAGGACAGGTTCAAAGCTGCCTAAGATGTTGGGAGAGAGAGGAAGAAAGACAGGAGGATGCTGAAAAGGGGAACGATGACCTCTCATCCTCGGTAAGATCTGAACAATTCAGCTCTGGCCCAATTTGCAAGCTCTACTCTGTAGGAAAAATAAGCACAGAGGTTCTAAGGCAAAATTGCGTGGACTGAAATCCTGATTCTACCATGTGCTGTGTGCAAACACAGGCACATTATGTAACTGCTGGAACATGGGGCTTGTATTGGGGCAACCTCATAGGCTCAGTCCTCATAGACTCAGTCTGAGGATTAAGCAAAATGACACAATTAAAGCATTTAGCAGAGCTTCTGGCCCAAGGTAAGCATCTTCAAACACAGGCTGCTTATTTCATTCACCATCCCTTCTTTCCAGCCACACAAAATGCTGCCCCTGAAAGGAATTCTAGACAAGAAAACTCAGTGGCAATTGTAATTCCTGTGATGTCTGAGAAGTGCAAGGAAGTTTCTCTTCCAGGCATCCTTCCCATCAGCCCTCTCCATCTGTCTCTAGCTTCCCATCACCCCCTGGCCCCATGTGCCATGTTTTATGGCTTTCCAAGTTGGAGTCCAACTACTTTTTTGATAATTCTGTTTGGGGGCAGGATTCATTTCTTGTCTATCTTGGCATTGTTTCACTGCCCTCAGCACTGTGCCTTATTCACAGTAAGGGTGCAATAAACATTTATTGCAATTAACTTAATCGTATTTTCCATTTTTTGGGCCTTGAGAGAAAGAGAGAGACAGAGGCCACTAGGGTTAACTTCTGTCCCACACCTTAGCACAATTGTTGGTGCTAATATGTTTGTTTTGTCTTTTGAAAAATAATCTTGGAGTTTCTTATTATTGAGGTCATTTCTACACATCATAGAAAAATTGGAAATGTGAAAAGAAGAATAATATATCAAAAACAATAACTAACCATAATTTGACTAGAGATGATCACGGCTAACATTGGGACTCTGTAAATCTATAGTATACACATCTATATAAGCTCTGTGTATCTGTATCTATATAAATTGGGATAAAATTATGTATATACATAAAATGTAGCTATATAAATTGGGATCAATTTATTGTAATTCATTGTAAATTAAATACACAGTTTTGGGCCAGGCACAGTGGCTCATGCCTGTAATCCTAACAATTTGGGAGGCCAAGGGAGGCAGATCACTCGAGGTCAGGAGTTTAAGACCAGCCTGGCCAACATGGTAAAACCCCATCTGTACTAAAAATACAAAAATTAGCTGGGTGTGGTGGTGCATGCCTGTAACCCGAGATACTCAAGAGACTGAGGCAGAAGAATCGCTGAACCCCGGAAGCACAGGTTGCAGTGAGCCAAGAATACACCACTGCACTCCAGCCTGGGTGACAGAGTAAGATTCTGTCTTTAAAAATAATAATAATTAATAATAATAATGAATGCACTGTCTTGAAATCACTTTTCAATCAACATTATTTGAGGAGAATTTTCCCTTAAATATTATTCAGAATAGAATTTTAATGTTCATTTCTCCCATGAATAAATATTCTTGTGTATAAATCTTTGCCTACATATCTGACTGTTTCTCTAGAACAGACTTGCTGGAAATGGAATTTCTTTGTCAAAGAGTGTGAACTCATTTTAAATACTGGTTACCCATTCTCAAATGTTTTAGGGAATGAGCATCCCACTTTAAGCCACCGACAGCCTGAAGAAGAAGGCACGTCCATCCCCACCCTCTCAGCATTTACCGTCTTTTCACGCTGGGCAGTTTGGCGTAAATGGCAGTGACTTGCCTTGTTAATTTGTTTGATTACTAGTCAAGTTGGCCTCTGTGATTTGTCTGCTCTTTTCTTCTACCCCTTTGTTCTACCAATGGGTGAAGGTCCTTCTTTTCGATCTTTGAGACCCTTTCATATAAGGAAAAAATTTACCCTTTATCTGCATTAGTTACAATTTTGTTTTCTGTGAAGTTTGCCTTTTGAGCGTCTTTGCATTTTTGAGAGACACGGTTTAGTTTTGGTACAACCCACTCCATCTCATTTCTTATGATGATCTGAATTGTGTGTATATTTAGGAAGTCTTTGTATATCCTGAGATTAATGAACTACTCACCTATATTTGGTTGTTTTTTAATGGTTGTATTTTTGTGTCTAATTCTATTCCTATGCAAATTTTAGTATGAGATTTTTGTATTATAAAAAAATGTAGAAAAATACAAAGAGGAAAATAAAATTCACCTGCCATCATGCTCCCATATAATCAATTTCAACATTTTGAAATATTGTTCTAATCCTCTTAGTTTTTCCCATCTGTTCATTTTTCCAAATAAATTTTAGAATCACTTGGACACATTTCAAAAGAAAAATAAATCCAAAAGAGTATTGATTGAGAAAATATTAAGTGTATAAACTGATTAGAGAAGAACTGTCAGTCACAAACTTTAGATTTCTTCTACAGAAATGTTTTCACATTTTTGCACGTTTTCTTTCGTATCTCAAAAAGATTTTTCCAGTTTTCATCCTATGGATCCTACCCATTCCTTGTCATGTTTATTCCTAGGTGTCTTGGGTTGGCTATTGCAATTGAGAAAGTGGTTTTCAGGCCGGGCGCAGTGGCTCACACCTGTCATCCTAGCACTTTGGGAGGCCAAGGCAGACAGATCACAAGGTCAGGAGATCGAGATCATCCTGGCTAACACGGTGAAACCCCGTCTCTACTAAAACTACAAAAAATTAGCCAGGCATGGTGGTACGCACCTGTAGTCCCAGCTACTCAGGAGGCTGAGGCAGGAGAATCGCTTGAGCTTGGGAGGTGGAGGTTACAGTGAGCCGAGATTGCGTCACTGCACTCCAGCCTGGGCAACAGAGTGAGACTCCATCTCAAAAAAAACAAAAACAACAACAAAATGGTTTTCTTTCCCTTTTCATCTTCTAACTGGTTAATGCTGTTATAAGCAAAACTATTGCTTTTTCTCTGTTTGATAGTTAATCCACCTACTTTATTAAACCTCATGAACTCTAAGAGATTTACAGGTTACTCTTTTGATATTAGCAGGGACACCTGGATTTCTACTGATTTTAATTAGAGTACCTTCTGTATTCACCATTACATATGATGGTACTCGCTGGCTTTAGCTTAATATTATTTATCATGCTGATTAAGTGGACTTGCATTCCTAGCTTTCAAAGAGGTTTTCTTTCCTTTTTAATTAGGAGTGGGTGTTGCATGTTATCTAATACATTGTCAGTGCATGGCTATTTATAAGTTCTGTGTGATTATACCATTTATCTATATAAATGTCCCCTTTGTTCTATTTAATAATGCTTTTCCCCCTTCTGCATTCCACTTTGAATTTGAATTCTACTTTGTCTGAAATAGATCCTGCCACCCCTGCTTTTAAAAAGAAAAAAATCTTTTTGCTCATATTATTTAACTTTTTTGCCTGTCCCTCCATTTTTAATCTTTTCATGCCATTGATTTTCAGTGTCTTATGCAGTTAGACATTTAACAAATATCAGCCTCATGCTTACTTTGTGCCAGACGCTGGATTAAACAAAGATGGAAAAAGAGGATAGAACGTGCTGGAAGGTGTACATTAAAACTCAGCCTGAATTGGGCACTGCTGTGAGCAGGTCTGGGGGCAGCAGATCCTATAAGGGCCTGACCCAGCAGGGGTCCCAGCCAGGCTGTCCAGAGGTGACAAGAGGTTTGTCACTCAGACTTGTTCAAGAAGAATCAATCAGCTGGGCCTTGGAGAGAATGGGAGTTTGAGTGCTTCTGGGTGCAGATGGCTTCAGAGCCCCCTGGAATTTGGGGACCCCACCCTTGGTGACCAGCATGAATTCAGGAGCCTTGCTTCTCTTCACACTGTCTTTTTCTCTGCCTCCTAGTGGCTTCTGCTTCGCTCGTTCGCTCATTCTGTCAATGAATGATTCTTTAGCACTTGCTCTGCATAGGGTGCCATTGTAGGTGCTGGGAAATCAATGGGAAGAAGATGGAAAACGAGACTTCCCTTATGAAGCTTCCATTCCACAGAGGCAGGTAGACATGGCCAGAAAAAGCACAAGGCCATTTCCAGTGGTGGAAGCGTCAGGACTGCTGCCCTTTCTGATGGCTTCTCTTTATACTTAGAAAATTCAGGGTCTCACAGTCCCTAGGCCCTGCATAACCACACACGCACACGCCACAAACCACACACACACCACACCACACACATACCACACACACTACATACACACAGCATGCTACACACTCCACACCACGCACATACCACACACACCACACACACACAGCACGTACACAGCACACACTACACACACCACACACACATACACAGTACACACACCACACGTAAACAGCACACACATCACACATACACAGACTCATACCACACACCACACATATACAGCACACACATTACACATACACACACCACACACCACACATACACAGGACACAGACACACTACACATACCATATACACACCACACCACACACACACAGCACACATACACTCACCACATACACACCACATACCACACATATACTACACACACCACTCACACACCACACACCACCGTACACCACACACCACACACACACCACACACATACACCACACACACCACACACACACCACATACACAGCACACACATCACACATACACCACACATATACCACACACACCACTCACACACCACACACCACCATACACCACACACCACACACATACACCACACACACCACACACCCACCACACACACAGCACACACATCACACATACACCACACATATACCACATACACCACTCACACACCACACACCACATGTACACCACACACCACACATATACCACATACACCATACACACTACACACATCACACACACCACACACACTACACATATCACACACAGCACACATATACCACATACACCACACACACGCCACACACATGCCACACACACACCAAACATACATCACACACACAACATACATACCACACATACACCACAACCACCACAAATACAATACACCCTCCAGACACACCTCACATAATGCCACACACACCACGTAACACACTGCACAAACCATATACACACCACACACACCACATACACAGCACAAACATTACATACATACCATATGCCACATACCACATACACAGCACTAACATTACACACACACCATACGCCACACAACACACACTATATACGTGCTACAAGCTACAAATATATCAGACACACCACACACACCACATACACACCGCACATGCATCACACACCATACACACCACACATACACTACACACACACCACATACGCCACACACATCACACCACATATGCCACACACATCACACATGTGCATACACATCATACATATGCTTCCCACAAATCACACACATACACACACCATACCCATGTGTGAGCACCCGCAGCACACACGCATGCAACTGCTACCTCTGTCATCCCCCGCCGCTTGCTGGCTGCGGCCTCCTGACCTGGACATTCCTTAATCAGGCCCTGGCCCTCTTCCCTCTCAGTGCCTTTGCCCTGGCTGTTCCCTCTGCCTGGACATTCTTCCCTAGACATCTCTCAAGCCTGTGGGAATGTCACTTCAACCACACAGGCTTCCCTGACCACCTCTCTAGGAAGGCGCGCCCTCCCTCCCACGCGATCCCTCAGCCCTCTGCCTTGCTTTGTTCTGCCTCAGGGCTCTCAGGCCTGCCTACCCCGCGGTACACTCATCTGGCTGTTTGCCTCTTGTCTTCTCAATCAGACTTGCTCTGAACTCCTCAGCATGGAGCCCAAGCACCGCACAGAGTAGACACTCCATGAGTATTTGTGAAAAGAATGGAAGAGGAAAGCAGCCCATGTTGCGGGTGGTGATGGTTCTACAGAATGACTTGGTCAGCGAGGGTCCCGGAGAGAAGGAGAAGGGAGAAAGAGCTGAGCTGCTCAGGACCCATCCGGTCATCCCAGACTCACCACCCTGCAGCTCATTCCACCCCCCTGGGGGGGAATGTAAGGTGGGGAAAGAAAAGCTTTTTGTCTTTATCGTTGTAATTTGAGTTTGTTTAGAAATGGTACCCTTTTCATTAATTTTGCCTGAAACATGATAGAATATTTCTATCTGCCCCTAAGTCTTCTCCAATTCCATGATAATGTCTTATTTCTTATATTCTTATATCTGATTTCATTATAGATTTCCTTGTTCTGCATTCTGCAAGAGCTTCTCAAATTCATATTCAGGTCATTGATGAGGAATCAGTCATTGATCTTCAATGTTGATTCTGTTCCTTTTGGCCTCAAGACTGAATTTTAATTCTGCCACTGCAACATTAGCTTCCTTTCACTGCTTCTTTGTGTCCTCAGTGACACCTCCAGGTCGGGACTGTGTCTCAAGGCAGTTCTCTTTCAGCCTCCATCTCTCCTCTCCTAGGACGTTCTATTCTTTTTCTCCTCGGGCCGTGTCTTCTGGCTTTGTCTTCTAAAGTTTTCTTCTGGTTCCTAGAGAAAATCACTTTCAGAAGCATGTGTTTCCTCTGAATATTTTATGGGTGTTTCATTCATTTATTCAACGATGCGATTTATTGACTGCCCCCCCAGGGCTGAGCACTGAATTCATCTCAGGAGCAGTCTGGGGCCAGCAAATCCCTGTCCCCACAGATGGTAGAATCAAATGAGGAAACTAAGCAATTATACAGGCAATTTTAATTATGTGTGACAAGTGCCACAAATGTGTACAGGGTTATAGCACAGTGTACAGTGTGACCACACAACCATGGATGGGCAGAGAGGGAGAAGGTACATGGACGTTGCTACCTGCTCTCATTCTGAGCTGTTGTTTTTTCCAAATACTCATGTTATTGAATTTGGGTCCCTCCACCCCTAACTTTGGTCCCTGTAAATGAGCCGTAATTGATACAGGCTTCTTACGTGATGACAGCTGGGATGTTGAGTTCCCCATGTAAGTTCTTCTCACTGTCTATTTGGGTGTCATGCCAATCCCCTTTCAGATCAATAGGCAGGTGACAGGTTGAGGCACACAGCATCTGGTCCAATCTCTAGTGTGGCAAGGCAGGTCCTCTCATGCCTAGCTGCCAACATCAGGTATGATCATCTATTCCCACTGCCTTACTTCTGACATCCTGAACCAATCCACATTTCGATGCAAAATCAAAATCTCCAGCAGGCCTTGTTTTGTGGACCCTTCAGGAGTAATTATGTCCAGAGTGGACAATTTCTTCCAAAATGTGACCCTTTCCAGTACAAATTGAAATGCATTTGGTGCAGTGTGTATGGGAAACTACAGAAGGCAAGTTGCATTTTCAATGCTCTCTGGTCATTGGGAGACAGAGGGTGGGTGATGGGGTGAGGTAGATCATTCTAGAAACTTCTCCCACAGCTGACCCACTAGAATGTGGAACACGGACAGCACCAATGAATCTGATTCTAAAGAAGGGAAAACAAAAATTCATTTTTCAAAGGGAAGAAGAAGAAATGAAACTCAGGCAAGGTTTCAAGGAGTTCAGATACATATTTAAACTTGGAAGGAATTACGAGTCTTCCAGAACGGTATGCATCATTAATTCCCAGGCAGTCAGGTTAACAATGAGCTGCTAGAGAGATGGCCTCTTGAATTATTCTTTTAATGGAGTTCCCAGGTTAAAGTAGATTTCATTTAAGGTCAATCAATAGACAATTTTACCCAAGTTTGGTGATTAAAAGAAAACCATAAAGAATTCCTGTGACAGTAATCATTTTGGCTCAATCAGACCCTCCTTTAAACCTGAAAAGCACCCAGCAAAGGCCACAGCATGGATTAGGGCAGGGGCTCCTGGCTCTCTTTTCCATCAAGTCCCTCAACCTGAGTGAGGTTTAACTACCCCTGCCCCTGTAGCCAGATGGCTCACTCCACACCCCCAGGCAAAAAGAAGACATTCACGTTCCTTTCTTCTCTGGTAGACAAGGCACATTGAAATAATTTAAATTAACAGTGTAGATAGCTTATTTCTTGAATTCCCAATGATCGGTCACAGTGAATTAGCATGAGTCAGAATTTTAGTTTGACAGAAGTGATTATATGAGGCTCCCCATGAGTCTCTGGGTCTCTCCAACTCTCCCTCTTTATTAGAAGTAGCCTCGGGAAATCAAGAGGAAATGAGATACCCAGAAACGTGCATCTCAGTGACCCACCATTGACTTGGTTAGGAAATTAGGGGTAGAGGAGGGCTTCTAGAAAATGAAATTGCCTTCAGGTCTTGCCAGTTGATTCAAGAGCTTGCAAAATGCATCAAGGAATTATAACATTGGAAGAAAAGAGGGCTTTCATTTCTCCATCATTTATCTTCAGGGAGTCAGTGGAACCAACATTCTTTCTTTGAACAGCGGGTCCTTAAGAGTGAAATATTGAATCTTTCTTTCCATTTTTGTTTTTTTCTTAATAGTCCAGGACTTTTTCTAAAAGTATGTTTTACCTGATCTAGCATTTTGAGTTTATTAGACAGGATTTTCCAAGGCTTGCTATTTATTTTCACAGTCTCACTTTTCACCGATTCAAGAGAAGGAAGAAGAAAGATCCTTGTTGCCATGTGGTTATTTTTAATAAATTAGGCTTTAAAGGGGCTGCTGGTTTCCAGTTCACATACACAATCGAACTCTGCTGTAGTTTCCATATTTATAAAAAATCCCTGCTGTGAATCTAACAAGAAAAAACCCTCTGAATCTCTTCTTTCTGCTTATCGAGAATCAAAATAGAAACAAGGAATGTCTGAAATAATACAGAAATGGCACTGAGGAATGTGAAAATTCTAGGGGGGAGGGGAATAAATTACGTGTTGTTGGGGGGTGCTGGTGCATGTGAATATGTTCTTCAGATTGATATTCATAGACCCGTTAGCCACGATGTTAGAAGCTAGAGATTTGAGTTCATCCTTGATATTTGTATTTTCTTAAAGGCCAGAGAAGAAAGGTGTTTCCTTTGGAGACAAGAATAGCTTCTTGAAAGACTTTAATTATTATTGCTCATGAAAAGTTTCGTGATCACTTTTGAATACATTATTATAATGATAGATGAGGAAAAGTGACAAAGAAATTAAGAAGCCTAATTTTCAATTCCCTTGAAATTCTCACCTCTAAAGCAGCTTGGCAGCAACTCTAAGAATACTACTGGGCTCTCTCAGTCACAATGAAGCATCTTTTCTGAGTTGAGACCATAGGTGAAAATGTGTGTGTGCCTACATGCAAAGCATGATATTCACATGCACATTCTTGAACATGGAGCATCAGCATTTGAAAGGCTTACCAAAAGAAAAAAAAAAGAAACAAAAAGAAAAGAAGCTGGAATTCAAACCCAGAAACTAGGGAGAAGCTGCAGAATTACCTAGGTGTGACTCTGTAGAGATACCCACTCACTTTCCATGCGTTTTTTCTCAGAACTTGACAACTGAGAAGTACATCTTTATCATTCTTTTTGCCTAAAGTATTATATATACTTGAATGCAACACTGTTTATTTTTCAACTCTGCCAAGATTCAATCTACTGATAGTGAATATCCACCAAAAGAATTCTAAACTACTACAAAGCACGCACAAAAGAGGTACAGAAAACCCATGAGCCTTATTCTCTCTCCGACTCTGATAGCAATAAAACACCAACTTCACCCTTTTCACTCTGGGATTCTGAATAATAAGCAGAGACAGAGGAGAAAGTGAAATTGAATCTCAATTATAAGAGATATAAGAGAATGGATGCTTTTATTGCAGTTATAGAGTTTGGTCCTTTATATTCTTTACTTAATTCTGTTGCCAAAAAAAAATCTTTTTGGTTTAATTAAATTCATCTGCAAGAGCCTAAAGAGGCTTGAATCGTGGCAAACTGTAATAAATCATTTTAAAAGGGAAAACATTTCACAAAAGTACATCAGACTCATTTCCCTATCTTAGGACTTGAGTTTCCACTACTTTCAGGAGGTTCTCAACTTTAGGATGAATAGAGTCACCAGAAGAATAATTTACTTGAGTTTAAAGTTGGCCATATGAATGAGTATGGAATTTGAAACAGAGTAAAATAATAGGAAATTTACTACTGCTTGTCAAAGACTGCTTACCCCATTCAGCCTGTGAAGATATATTACTTGGAGAACCAGATTGTCTAGAGAATTGAGGATCTGGAAGACTTAGTGGGTTAGGGCTTGGCTTCCAATATGGCCACCCGATCAACATATTGACTATTGCTTGGCCTTTTGGGAACCATTGAACAGCTGATCCAATTTGTAATGCCAAAAAAAAAAAAAAAAAAAAAAGAGTGAGTCTTGTAGAAGAAAAGGCAGAGTGACCCAAACCCATCATTAGAAAGAAGTCATGTTAATTCCTCGCCCATGGTCTCATAACATATTTTAATGACACCCTATACCTCCTGGTTAAAACCCAAACTTTGCAGCCTGGCACCCATTTCTATCCGGTTTCCCTTGCCTGTACTTACAAGCTGCTTCTCCTTCACCTCATTCGTATTCAATGTCTGGGACTCAGTTCAAGGCTCTTACTTTGGAAACCTTCCCTGACTTCCTTCACTGATCCCCTCTCCAGTTTTCGTCTTTCGCATTACCATAGCACTTTGAGTTTACACGGCACAAAAGCCAGGGCTCATCAACGTTCTTTTATACCCCTTCTCCATCATGAGCTCCTAGCTCAAAGGACTGGCTCTTCCATCTCCTGTTGGTTGTGCTGTGCTGGATGCTGTCCACTCACCACTGCAGACCCTTTCTCCAGCCTTCTCCTGCCTGCTCTGTGCCCCAGGCCGAAGCCACAGGCAGGCAGTGTTCTCTGGCTTCTAGATGGGAAGGTGCCAGTGAAAAATGGAGAGTAGGCCAGGCACAATGGCTCATGCCTATAATCTCAGCACTTTGGGAGGCCAAGGCAGGTGGATCACTTGAGGTCAGGAGTTCAAGACCAGCCTGGCCAACATGGTGAAACCACATCTCTACTAAAGTTACAAAAATTAGCCAGGTGTGGTGGTGGGCCCCTGTCATCCTAGCTGCTTGGCAGGCTGAGGCAGGAGAATCACTTAAGTCTGGGAGGCGGAGGTTGCAGTGAATCAAGATCAGGCCACTGCACTCCAGCCTGAGCAACAGAGCAAGACTCTGTCTTAAAATAGAAAAAAAGGAAAAAACAAAAAAAGGAGAGTAGAGGGTGGGAAGAGATAGGAGTTCGGGCACTTATTCTCCTGGGTCCTTCCCTCCGAGCCATGGGTTGGCCAAGGCAGCAAGGCCCTGTCTAAGTAGCCTCTTTGCTACAGCGACAGTTCCACAGGTTCTAGAACCTCTTCCTCCCCTTTCCTGTTCAGGCCTGGGGACCTGGGGACAGTAACAGCTTCCCAATCTTGCCTGTCCCGAGTGCTTTGTCATCCTTTATTGATTTTCTTAACCCTGCTGCAGCACAGTAAACAGCTCCCTCGTTAAACCCTCCGCAATTAACCTTATTGATGATACCATTGCTTTTCCGCCAAGATCCTAACCAATGCATTGCCAAGCAGAGTTGCCAGCCGATCTAGGAATCTGTAAATATTTGGCGAATGTATTTTATAAAACTCAGGTCGTGCCAAAATGGACATCGGGTGACTGGAGTTCTGATGCCAGCTCTAGCTCAAGCAAGTTGTGTGAGTTCAGGCAGTGCTATGAGCCCCCACCTCTCAACTTTTCCCAAATATAAAAGGCAGCTTAGATGCAGAGACTCCTACAGTTCCCATCACTAAGTGCACCTCTCTTGCACATCTTGCTTTTGGGCGCTCACTTCTCTCCCCCACCCAAGTTTTAGGTAGGGAGAAGGCTGCCTTGAGGCTGTGCCACGGGATCGATTCCTCCAAAGCTAGATGTCGATCCTATGACAACTGCTGTCCTGCCTTTCTTTCTGGGAGGAGCTGGCTGTGGGTGCAGGGATTGTGCAAGAGGGCAGTATTTCTGAATAACAATGGCATATTGTCTCATTATTGATTGTTCTGCAGTCTAACTGGGTTAGATATGGTACACATTTCAACCCCTCCCAAGCAAACCAAAGCCTTTAAAGAGAGAGAGGCAGGTGTAGACAGAACAGGGTTATTTTATTTCATCTTCCTCTTTTTTTTTTTTTTTTTTTTTTNGAGACAGAGTCTGGCTCTGTTGCCAGGCGCCAGGCTGGAGTGCAGTGGCACGATCTTGGCTCCCAGGTTCAAGCAATTCTCCTGCCTCAGCCTCCCAAGCAGCAGCTCCTGCCTCACCTCCCTTACAGGCGTGTACCACTACTCCCAGCTAATTTTTGTATTTTTTAGAAGAGACGGAGTTTCATCATGTTGGCCAGGATGGTCTCGATCTCTTGACCTCATGATCCGCCCACCTCGGCCTCCCAAAGTGCTGGGATTACAGGCGTGAGCCACCGTGCCTGGCCTCATCTTCCTCCTTATGAAGATGCTGAGCTCCTGACCAATTACATTTTTATTTCTTTTCGAATGCCAGAAATGACTGAGGGCCACAGTCCTGGCAATAACCCTGGCTTGGCCCTGGTGGCTTGGGCCTCAGACAGTTGTACTTCAGGGTCTGTCCTTGCCAGCCTGTTCTGAAGCTCTCACTGAACTTAGTGGGGTGCTCGTGTCTCCTGGGAATGTTCTGCACCTGGCTGAGCTCTGCATCTGGCTAACTTCTCCAGTAGGCAGAGTAGCAGAGGCCCACCACACTGTTCAAGGCATATGATGTTTCATGAATCAAAAATGTTTTCGTTTCTTTTAAACTTAGAAAAAAGTGAATAAGTGAATTCATATCATGATGAATTCAATTGCGTTATGTGTCTTTATGTCAATGTGTTTATAAAATATAATTGTTAACATTTTCTATGAAGGAGAAGGTTACAAAGGCAAAAACACCCAGGGCCCCCAAGTCATGATGCTACCTTGCCCTGCAGAATGCCAGCAATGAAGTATTCCTTGGGCAAATAAAGCTTAGGAACTCAAGGGCCACACCTCCCCTGGGAGAGTCATATCCCACACTAGCATGTAAAAGGGCCACGGTGGTGCTACAGTGGGAAAAGCTGTTTCAATTCCTTTAAGCCAGCTAGTCCCAAATGTATTTGCACACAGAACACTTGCAGAAACACCAACCTAAACCTGACTTGTTTTAGTTCTCTTTTCAGCTTAGATCACTTCTCAGAACTTTAGTACAACCTTGCATTTATTTTTAAATGTCCCTTGGGAAATTTATAGTTATAAATGCCTATTTTTAAAAAAGAAGCAAGATATCAGATGAATAACCTAGACTTTACTAAACTCCAAGCAAGCAGAAAGAAGGAAATAATAAAGACTAGAACAGAAATAAATGAAAGCTAGAATAGAAAGACGATAGAGAAAATTAAAAAAACAAAGGGTTGGTTCTTTCAAAAGATCAACAAGATTGATAAACCTTTACCCCCGCAAAGAAAAATGAAGACTCAAATGACTTAAACCAGGAATGAAAGAGTGGACATTACTATCCACCTTATAAAATAAAATAAATTATAAATAAAACAGATTATGAGAAAATACTATGCACATTGTATGTCAACAGACGATATAGCCTAGAGGAAATGGGGAAATTCCTGGAAGACACAAACTACAAAAACTGACTCAAGAAGAAATTGAAAATCTAAATAGACTTATAAAAATGGAGGAATGAATTTCTAATTAAAAAAAAAAAAAATCCCACAAAGAAAAGCCCAGGCCCAAATGGCTTCACTGGTGAATTCTACTAAATGTTTAAAGAAGAATAAATACCAATTTTTCACAGACTTTTTCATAACCTAAAAAGAGCATCTGAAAAAAAAAACCCACAGTTCAAATTATACTTAATGGTGAAAGAATGAATGATTTCCCCTCCAAGATCAGAAATAAGACAAAAATATTCATTCTCACTACTTCTATTTAATATTGTACTAGAGGTTCTAGCCAATGCAATTAAGCAAGAGAAAAAATAAAAGTATCCAAGTTAGAAAAGTAGATCTATTTGCAGATGCCATGACCAGGTATATAGGAAACCCTAAGGAATGACTCACACACATTCTCAAAATCATCAGAATTATCAAATAAGTTTAATAAAGTTGTAAGATATGAGATTAATCTTGTACGTTACATCAAGATATAAGATGTAATATACAAAATCAATTCTATTTTTATGCATTAGCAATGAACTATCCAGAAATAAAAATTTAAAAACAATTCCTTTTAGATTAGAATCAAAAAGAACAAATTACTCTGGTATGAAGTCAACAACAGAAGTGCAAGAATTCTGCACTAAGAACCACAAAACGTGTTGAAAGAAATTAAGAAAGAGTGAAATAGATGAAAATATTCTCCCATGATCATGAACTGAAAGAGTTAATATTGATAAATGACCATAGTGATCTACAGATTCAACACAATCCCTAACAAAATCCCAGCTGTAATCAATCTAAGCAATGGAACAGTATCCAGCCGTAAAAAGGAAGGACTGATCCATGGTACAACATGGGTGCACCTGGAAAACATTCTGCTAAGTGAAAGAATCTAGTCATATTGCATTATTTCATTTATATGAAATATCCAGAATAGACAAATCAATAGAAACAGCAGATCAGTCGTTCCTGGCACCAAGGAAGGGAAGAATAAAGAGAGACTAGTAATGATTACAGATTTTGAGAGATGGGTAATGAAGAAGCTTTGAAATTAGTTAGTGGTGATGGTTGCATTACTCTTCGGACATACTAAAAGCCACTAAACTGTAGACTTTAAAAAGGGAAAATTTTATGATATGTGAATTATGTCTTAATAAAGCTGTTATTTTTTAATATCCCCTGAGAGTCACTGCTAGGAATGTTCCTCATGGGTCTGTTCCAGTATTCAGTGAGATCTGTGCTTGTCCTCTCCAAACCCTTCAGGACTTTCCTCTGCTAACTCTGCGTCTTTCCAGACTCAAGAGTCTTGATTTCTTCATTCATTTATTCACTGCTTCATTCATTCACCACATATCAACTGAATTGTGCTTTG
Organism: Cebus imitator; assembly: GCF_001604975.1. NCBI lineage: Eukaryota > Metazoa > Chordata > Mammalia > Primates > Cebidae > Cebus > Cebus imitator. The sequence continues at coordinate 5,180,770 of NW_016107330.1, forward strand.
TGCTAGACCTGAAGGCAATAGTTTGGAAGAAGACAGACCTGGTCCTTGCCCTCAGACAAGTTTACAATCCAGCATATATGCACTTAGAATTAAATTCTGAATTTCTGGGGTTTTTTAAGGTCATCTTTTGCAGGGTAAGGGCAGGATTAGGGAGTAGAGAAAACACGAGCTCTCTCGTTTAGAGCCCTCTGTTCAGGTCTCCAGGAAGCCCCACTCCTAGGGGCCTATCAAAATGTTACTGTCTGGCAAATGCTCAGTTAAAAGGTTTACCTTTTATGCTTCCTACATTTTAGTTGAGGACTAAACTAAATGAAACTTCCAACGTCTGTTGGGCTCCTGGTAAGTCCTGAGCACTGTGTGATGACTACAGCATCCTGCAAGGTGGGTCAGAGCAACAGAAAGAGTAAAATGTCAACATTGACAGGCACTCACTATGTGCCTGGTACCATGCAGAGCTTTTACAAGCATCATCTCATTCCCTCCTCCCACTAACTTTATGATCCCTGTGTTATGAACACCCTTCAGAGAGAGTTGCCCAATGACACAGTTAATGAGTTGACAGCCAGAATTTTCACTTCAGCTTCCCCTGGCTCTAAAACCCATGATCATTCTTCTCTCCTGTGCTGCTTCTTGGTCTGCCCTCAGAATACCTAAATGCCTTTCAGACCCAAATGAATGGACCCCTAAGGCAGGCACAGGGGTCCTGGGGCAGGTACGTAGAACACGGGTGGTTCCCATTTCTGGCTCCTACACCCACCAGCCGAGGGCTTTTGCCTCCAATTCCTCCTCTAGGAAATGTATCAATAGCAATGCCAATCTCAGAGAGGTGTTATTAAGATTCAATGAACTGATATGTGTAGAGTGTTTAGAGCATATCCTGGCTATACTAGATGATCAATAGATATTCATTACAATTCCACATCAAAACACACAGACTTAACAGCAGTTACCATGAATCCTCCACTTGACTGACTTACCAGTTGCCAGCCACCATGCTGGACATGTGCCATCTCCCAAGTCCAACCCTCCTAACCCCTCTGCAAGCAGAAAACAGTTATTATTCCCATTTTACAGATGAGAAATCCAAGTCTAAAATTGCAAATGCTAAGATGCAAGCCAGATTTGAGGAACCTATGCCAACACCCTCCTCCTCTTAGGGCCAGGGGCCCATTGCATTCCTCAGGACTTGGAATCACTTCCTTCTCCCGAAAACTTCCCACCCAGTGGTCTACTCACCTCATGGTATCTAAACAACCCTGGGAATAGCAGCAAGCTGTATGTAATCTGGGCCAGCACAAAGGTGAGCCACGAGAGGCACATAGGACACAACACTTAAGGAAGTCCTCACTCTCAAGGATGCACAGGGGTAGGGCTGGCCTCTGAGTTTTCACACATTCTTAAATGTCATGACCTAGTCACTTTGATTGGCTCACTCTAATCCAGACCCTGAATGGATCTCCAATCAAGAAGTTCCCAGAGTTGGCCAGGTGCAGTGGCTCATGCCTAAAATCACAACGCTTTGGGAGACCAAGGTGGGAGAATCACAAGGTTAGGAGTTCAAGACCAGCCTGGCCAATATGGTGAAACCCCATCTCTACTAAAAATACAAAAACTTAGCTGGGCATGGTGGCAGGTGCTGTAATCCCAACAACTCAGGAGGCTGAGGCAGGAGAATCTCTTGAAGCCAGGAGGCGGAGGTTGCAGTGAGCCAAGATGGCATCACCTCACTCCAGCCCAGGTGACAGAGTAAGACTCCATCTCAAAAAAAAAAAAAAAAAAAAAAAAAAAAAAAAAAAAAAAAAAAAAAAGAAAAAAAAAAAAAAAAAAAAAAAAAAAAAAAAAAAGAAAAGAAAAGAAAAAAAAAAAGAGAAAGAAGTCCCCAGAGCTTGTCATCATGAGGACAAAGTCTCACAGTGTGTGTTTGTAGCTGACAATTACTTTATCTCTGAATAACAAGATGGAAACAGACTTGGGGGTGGCGTGGAAGGAAGACTCAATGTAGAGTCTGGTATAATGTGGAGGCTGGCACTGGCCACATTTACCATCAGTTTAAAGCTGAGAGAGAGAAAGAAGTTTGAAGAAAGCCAATAGCCTTGAGTTAAAATGCTACAGGGTGTTAGGAAAGATACGGAAATTCATGGAAACCAGTGAAAACCAGCATAATGAGGATTAATGAAATGCCAACTATTTTCACTTGTGGAGAAAGAAGCCACTGAGTAAGCACTTCCAATAAGCGAGTTCTCGTTGGCAAACTGAATTGCAGAAAGGAAGCCAGGAGAAGATGCAGCACGGGGTGGAAGCAGCAGATACGATGGGATCTGCTGCTCAGGGGGAGATGAGAGCTATCTGGGAGGAAGAATTATTTGTAGGAAGAGAAGCTAATCAGGGGCAATGGATTTCATGAAGGAAGATGCATCAGCGATGTCCATCTTCCAGTCAAAGATTTGAATTCACATAGCCCTCTGTGATCGTCTAAATTCCAGAGTTCTTTGCGAACATTAATGAAGAATGTCCTGCCCCACCCTCTGAGATAAAGCAATGTAGGATAAATTTATTTTCCCTAATGGCCAAACTCATGTTCAGTTGGAGATCAACAAATTAAAGGTTTTAAGTTCTTCTTGTATTAACTAGAATTATTTTGGTTTTAAGTGATAGGCCATGACTTGAACTAGCATAAACAGAAAGGAGACCTGACTAGAAGGTCACAGGGTGTCCCTGGAAACTCAAGGGCAGTGAGTCACTGAGCCTTAGGAAGCAAATATCACCAAAAGCTGCAGCTCAGGAGGAAACTCAGGATGTCTTCCACTTCCTTGTCCCTTTTCTGCTTCTAGGTAAAAGGGTTTTTCTGCTTGTCTGCCTACCTATTAAGAAATGGTCACCTGGAATAACTCCCCACTTGAAGTCTTTCCTATTTCCAGGAATAACCATCCTGATGGGCTCTCTTGGTTCCATTCTAAAGTCCCAGAGAAAAGGCTCACCGGCCAGCCTAGGCCAGTGGCCATCCCTGAACCAATCAACCGTGGTCAGAAGAGTGGGTCTGAACATGGTTCCTCCCCTTCTAAGCAAGTGGATGGAAGGAGGAAAGGGCAGGTTCTAGAGGACAAGTCCTAGGCAGACAAGCCAATAGATGTCCACCATGCTTCTTCCTTCTGTGGTATGTGATATCATCCACAATTGTGTAACAATAATTAACTAAAGCAACAAAAACATGAGATTGGATGCTTGAAAGTTCACTAGGCTTAAAGACATCATGCTAAGTGAAGTAGATCAGACACAAAAGGACAAATACGGCTGGGTACAGTGACTCACGTCTGTAATCCCAGCACTTTGGGAGGCCGAGGCTGGCGGATCACCTGAGGTCTGGATTTCGAGACCAGCCTGACCAACATGGAGAAACCCCATCTCTACTAAAAATAAAATATTAGTTGGGCGTGGTGGTACATGTCTGTAATATCAGCTATTCAGGAGGCTGAGGCAGGAGAATCACTTGAACCCGGGAGGCAGACGTTGTGGTGAGCCAAGATCACAGCATTGCACTCCAACCTGGGCAACAAGAGCGAAACTCAGTCTCAAAAAAAAAAAAGACAAATACTCCATAATTCACTTATCTGAGACTCCCTAGAGTAATCAGATTCATAGAGACAGAAAGTGGGATAGTGGTGACCAGAAGGAGGGGAGAATGAGAAGTGATTGTATCAGACACAAGGAGTTTCAATTTGGGATGGTGAAAAGTTCTGGGGGCGAACCATGGTGATGGTTGCTAAACCATGTAAATGTACTTCATGCCACTAAACTGTGCACTTAAAAATGGCTGAGATAGCAAATCTTATGTATATTTTACAACAATAAAACATAAATACATAAAAAATGACCTAGTGGACGAGTAGGACAGGCCAGAAAGATGATACCACTTGGGTCCATCATGATTCCCTTTTGTGCATCTGTGACATGAAGCAGGTTATTCTCTTTGCTTAAAAGGACATGTTTTTTCTTCTTTACTTGAAAAACTCTTAGTCAATCTTCAAGGCCCAGTTGATATAACCCATCTCTGTTAGACCAGGCTTCACTCTCCCATGGAGACTTCATGGCATCCTTCCTGGTTTCTACAGCACTATATATGTCATATGATGCTATTACTACATCACATGCCCTGATCGTCATTTACACCTCTGTCTCTCCCACTGGCCTGTGAATTCCAGAGCAGAATCATGAGAACAGTATCATACGGTGGTTCAGACAGCAGACGGCAGAGCCCCAAATCGCAGTTCTGCTGCGCACTCACCTATAACTTTGAGCAAATTGCTTTCTGTGCCTCAGTCTCTTCAACTGCCAAAGTGGGGATCATCGTTATATTTATGTGGGTGACTGTTGGGAGGATTAAATGAGGAAACCCGCATAAAGCATGGCATGGATGGCTGGCACATCGTAAGTGCCCAATAAATTTCAGCTCTCATTGTTATCACTCACAGTCAAACACAGCGCCAGGGACAGTGTTTTTGAATGGATGAAAACAGGGAGAGAAATAAAACTGTGTATATGTGTATATAAATTGTCAGCTATGACAAAAGCAAACGGAGCCAAGATTAAATGGGAAACGATACGTCGGCTGCCTATTAGACTTGACAGTGGTCTCAGTTTTGCAAAGGAGGCTGTGTGTGTATCGTTTCCAAATGCCATTCAGGAATGGTTAGGGGGAGCCCTCGTGAGAAGGCTGGGAAGGTTAACTAGCCACCCCACTGTGGTGCATCTGCATAAATTAGGCTCCCAGATCGTCCCTTCCAAACATAGATTTTCATTTCCCTTCTTCCACAATCTGCAGAGAACAGATTGGCACTTAAATATGTACATTGCCTTTATATTTCCCCAGAGAAAGAGATCGATAAAGCCCCTGTTGATTTGCAGAGCGTGGGTTTCATCATAGGCTGGGTCCTCATTTTCAGTACCGGATCGCTTGCTTTCTGGACCACATTACTGCGTAAGATCTCTATCCAAACCCCTTTTACTTTCATCTTGCACCACGCTGACTTGGGGGCCCATTATGATACTAAACAAAATTTTCATTTCAGTAGAATGGGGGCTTTGTTCCCTATCACGATCGTCCATCTTGGTAAAATGACTTACAACAGCTGCTCAGAGAAGTAAAATCTGATAGAAACAGAGTCTGCATAGATATAAACATAAACATTAGTTTCTATGGAAACAAAAGTTGCCGAGCGTTGGCTAGAAGACCTAAAGAGCCTATATTCCAGGAATCGGGCCTTAAGTCCATAGTCAGTGCTTCGACCAGGGATCACACCAGTAACGCAGCATTCTCTTTGAGAGAGAACAGAGAGTGTATGAGATTTTGGCTAAAATCGACACCACCTAGCAGAATCAATATGAAGGAGAGCTGTCTTTTCTTCCCCAAATTGAAACCATATTTCTTTTCTTAATTGAAAGCCTTGGGGCAATGAATCGAACACTGATGGGATTCAGTCCACAATTACATCCATGGGCACCTCATTCTGACCTCCCGCTGAAGCTCTGAAGGTCTAATAAAAATTTGACATTGCAGTACTTGGAGCAAAATCTTCCCCAGACTCTCTCAAATGGACCCAATTCTTGTGACCCCCGTACCCTGCATCCACATAGCCACCTGCTTTTCCATCCTCCTGCCATCATTGAGGAGTCCCTGAAGCAGTCGTTATTCCTGAGGCTGAAGGACTCTGGCTTAAATGACATTGGAAGTACCACCCCGAGAGAGCCCAGATATGTTCATGCAAAGCCATTCTTTGCACTAGAAGAGATAGTCCCAGGCTCCGTGCTGGACTCGTTGAAACTCAGGTGTCCCTGAGACAGCCAGCAAGAGACAGCTCATCTGTTCCAGCTACCATTGCTGTGTAACGAATTACCCCCAAGGCTTCATGACTTAGAAAGATCTTCTTATTAGGCTTGCAGAGTCTAAGGGTCAGGAATTTGGGTGAGGTATAGCAGGAAGAATAGCTTTCCTCTGCTTCATGATATCTGGGGCTTTAATAGGAAGATGCAATTTCTCGGGGTGACTCATAGCCAGGTGATTCGATGTCTGGGGGACGGAATCTGGAAGTGCCACATGTCTGGCAGTGGGAATATGGGAAGATGATAGCACTCTATGAGATCTGACCTGCCTGAAGGCAAGCCCAACCTCAGCTGATTGACTCCTTCATGCCGAGAGAGCTGTAATGACTTCAGGTCACTCCCTTCCACATTCCCACCAAATGTTAAGAATAATTAATAAATAAATAACAAGAAGCATAACAGTTCCCAATTTGCTGAGGGCTCACTGCGCACCAACCAGAATTCTAAGCACTTATCATTGACTGCTCACCACAAAGATAGGAATTACCATTATTCTCACTTTACAGATGCAGAGATCAAAGTTCAAAGAGGCAAAACCACTTGTCCAAGTTCTTAGAGCTGAGATTTGAACTCAAGTCTGTGTCCTTCAACATCTGCACTTTATTTCTACCATCCACCACCACCACAGTGCACTCAGGGCTGCTCTGCCAAGTATGGATAAGCCAGACAATGCACCTGGGTGACAGGCAAAGTCAACATCTCTGGGTGATGGATCAGATTATCGTGAGAGATGATGAATCAAGGTGCCTTCTATGTTATTGCCTTAAATGACCCTGGCAGGTGGAGGTTTAAAGAAAAGAAAGAAGGAAACATTGGAAAATGTCCAAATTATGCACCGGGAAAGACAGTCATGGAGTTCGTTTTGGACATGTTGAACTTCTGGTGCCACAAGACAGCCAATGAGAGCCAGCCCATCTATTCCAGTTGCTATTGCTGTGTAACAAATTACCCCAAAATTTGGCAGCTTGAACAGACCTTTCTGTTAAGTTCCTGAATGCTGTGGGTCAGGAAATCACACAAGGCGTAGTGGAAACAACTCACCTCTGCTTCATGATGTCTGGGGTATCAGCTGGGAAGATGCAACATCTGGGGGTGAATCACAGCTGGGTGATCTGTTGACTGGGAATTGGAGACTTCTGGAAGTGCTGCATGTGTGATGGCTAACAATGGCTGTTGACTGGGACCTCAGCTAGGGTTGTCAGCTGGAGGCCTACGTGTGCTGCAGGTGGCTTGGGCTTCCTCACAGCATGGTGGTCTCAAGATAACCAGATTTAAATAACAATCAAGCTTCCCAAAACAAAACCGAGTCAAGTCTTTTATAACCCAGCCTCTGGGAAGTCACTCAATGGCAGTGGCACTTTCACCACATTTTGTTAATTACAGGTAAGTTACAAAAGGCGTCCCTGATTCAAGAGGAAGAGACATCTTCTCCCACTCTCAGTGAAAGGGTGAGAGTTTTAACATTGCCACACCAAAGTTAAAAACATAACAATAAGCTACAGATGTATTTTAAGACCTTCATTAAACCATTTCAAATTTTAGAAGAAAATTTCCTACTAGACAGGTAATAGTTTGTGACCGCATCATAGCAGCAACCTAGTGGAATCACCTGGTTTCAAGAGAAGCACTCTCTACTCGTCAGCAAGTGCAGATGATATCAAGTTACCATAAGTGGAGGGCTTAGAGGACCCAAGTGTCCGGGCACGCATCATGCAGCATTTATGCAGGGCACTCAAAGCCCAGTATAAGAGTAATTACATTTGCTCTTTGGACCTCGCCCGTTCTCCCTTCATGGTTTCAGAAAATCTCGGCCATAATGGTCACCATGGCAACAGCAACATCTGTAGTGGATCCAGCCTGGAGGATATTTAAGGAGCAGAACCTGATCAGACAGGAACGGGTCCCATCCTGGGTGCAAGCAGGAAAGTAGGAAGGGCCTTTGTGGGATCATCGCTTGCCTGTTCTATCCTGTAAGAAAGCAGGGACCACAGCACTGTGCAAACAGAGCGAAGGGCTTATTGGAACCAGTAGAAAATTAGTGCAAGGATTATAGAGCATAGGTTAACAGGGCCGTGAGGACGGAGCAGCATAGAATGTTACCACGGAGGTACTATGGTGTGTGAAGGGTTTAAATGGTCTCTGAAGGATGGTGCACCACCAAAGTATTCTAGAGAGTGCTTTGCCATGGGCAAATTCAACTACTATTTATTAAAGGCCAGCTGTGCTCCAGGCCCTATGCTGGTGGCTTTCACGTATCATTGCATTTATTATTTCCCTACAAATGTGGTACAAATGTGGTATCACTATCCCTGTTATACAGATAATGAAATACAGGCTCCAAGGGGAAGTGACTTAGCTCAAGTCAAAGCTGGGATTCGCACCACTGTCTGCCATTCGAGCACGTGGTCTTCCCATCAGCCAATGTGGCATGTTCGTGGTGGACGGGGATGTGACCCAGCTCACCAAATGGGTGAAACTGCCATGGGCTTTACACATGGGAAGCCTCCTCTGAAAATGTTGTATCTGAAATGACATTAGAGAGTTAGGTGAGGAGATTTGTAGGCCATGGAAAAAGATTAAATTTCTTTCTAAGAGCAAAGAGACAAACCTAAATCCATTCTCCCATTCACAAATGATTCCCTGAGCTTACATCACGCACCAGGCTTGTGTCTGTCACTGGAGATGTGGCAGCAAACAAGACAGCCCTGTCCTCCTTTTCCTGGAAGAGGCAGGCAAAGATCAAGCAAGCAGATGAACAATAAACACACACTCACCTTATGAAGAAAACGAAACAGCGTGATGTGGTGAAGAGGTCCAAAGGACGGGGAAACAGCCCTTTTTGGATAGAGAGATCAGGAAAAGCCTTTCTGAGGCAGAGATATTGGAACAGAGACCTGAAGAAGGAGATGGAGCAAGCTAGGCCAAAAGCTGAAATAACCTTCCAGAAGAATTCATTCATGCAAAGCCTCAGAAGTCGGAAAAGGCTTAGTATATTGAAGGCCAGTGTTGTGGGGCAAGTTAGCGGGACAGGAGTGTGAGATGGAGTTGGAAAAGTAGGCAGGTGTCAGACACAGAATGCCTGCGAGTAGGGTTGCCAAATAAAATACAGGACGTTCAGTGTAACAAATAAGTAAGCAGCAAGACCTTTTTTGGTATAAGTATGTCCCAAATATGCATGGGATATACTTATACTAAAAAAAAGTATTCATGGCTTATCTGAATGCAAACTGAACTGTGCATCCTTTACTTTTATTTGCTAAATCTGGCAACACTGTGTAGTGAGCCCTCTCAGGAACTGATTCTGAGAACAGTGGAAAGGCATTGAAGGGGCTTAAAGCAGGGAGTGAAACGAACTGATTTACATTTTTAAAAGATTATTCTGACTGCTGTGTGGAAAACGGATTGTGGTGGAGCAAGAGAAGAGGCAGGAGGTGTAGATCAGGCACATGGTGATGGCTTGGCTTAGGGGGTGACTGTGAGCTCAGAGAGTAGACTGATTCAGGGTACACATTGGAGGCAGCCTCAACAGAGCTTCTAATGGATTGGAAGGTATGGAGGGAGGGAAATTGGAAACTCAACGATGATCTGAACAATTCAAGAGCAGGCTCTCATCTGCTTTTTATGCCTAGGCAAGCTCCTTAGATGTCAAAGTTGACTTAACTAGACCAAGAGGTCTCTTTGGTGCTTAACATACATGATTAATCTTGGTGGCCATTGGTGAGCCCCCTCAATTCTGTAACCTTCACCAATACTGTACAAGTTGACCACTTACATTGTTCACCCACATCGTGGGCTTTAGCGTTATCTAGCGGGGTTGGGGGGGGCAGGTGGAATCCCAGCTTCTGTGTTGCACGTGACATTCATTCATTCCTACTCACTGTATTGGAAACCAGAAATAGGAGACAGCTGGGCCTCTAGATTTTTCCATTTGTCAAGCCAGTTTTGAAAGATGAGGTTGCTTTAAACCTGAGCTACAACAAACTTTACCCAGGAGAGACACAACAGTTCATTAAGTTCTTGTGGGCTTAACTGAGAGAGACACATATTGGAGCCAAGAAGAACTTATTAGCTAAACACAGCCTTCCATTGCCAGCCTCAATCACTTCAGGGAGTAGAAACTAGTAAAAGAGAGTTTGAGGAAAGAATTTAGGGAACAAATTCTAAGTATGGCAGAACTAAACAAAGAGGCCTGTGTTCCCCTGATCTGTGTATAGCTTTCAAGACACTGTCCCTACTGTATGCTTTCACAAAAGCAGAAGAAATAATCACAACACATTTATCATTCACCGGGCAGAATTATTTTGGCAAGAAATCTATGCCCTGGAATACATTATACTAACTGACAGCATATTCTGAAAAATGTAGATTTTCAAAGCCGATAGGTGCTTATGCAGCCATGTCAGGCTAAGGGACTGAGTGATTATGTCATTATATGTGTATCAAATATTTTGGATAAATATTAAATGATCCACAGAGTCAGGGCTTGTTAACACAGGGAGTGGAAACCTGCAGCTTCGGCAATCATGTTCTAAAAGCCAGACCGGGAAGAAAAATTCAGAATGTTCTGGGTGGAAAGCTGCATTCGACATAAATAAATGCATTAGTTTAAACATTAGAATTCTAAAGACTGAAACAAAGCTGCTTATCCACTCTGCATAGCTCACACGGCTGGAGGAGGCCACGGAAGAATGTTTCAGGGGGTGGCAAGGGAGGTCAGGATGGAATTCTTCTGGAGAAAATGTGGAGGGCACGCTGCTGCTTTTTTCCTCCTGGCACAAATGCATGTTGACATCCAGCTTTCTTCTCAGATGCCATGAGATTCATGAAGCGTCTTTCTCCCCAGGACCCCACATAGACCACGGCACTTAGGATGCCATGTGTGTTCATGTGACAGGAGAGACGAGTTTATTTACGACATCTCCAGTGGCTGTATGTTAATTTGGAGGGACAGTGTGAATTTACGTCTAATTGGTAGTTTAGGGCAGGGTTTCTCAATCTTAGCACTATTGATATTTGGGGCTGGATCATTCTTTGTTGTGGTGGGAGGGCTGTCCCGTGCATTATGGGATATCATTGTAGGATCTCTGGCCTCTACCCACGGGATGCCAGTAGCACTCACCACCCCTGTGACAAACAAAAATGTCTACCACCCTGTTGCCAAATGTCCCCTGGGTGGTACAGAGCCCGCCTCCCCACCCCCCTACCCCCCGCCAGTTGAGAACCACTGAATTAGGCTTCGTAGATAGATTCAGGACGTTGGCCTATTAGCAAATCTACTGACTCAGGAAAGGCATACTGAATGCCAACCAACTCCAATCCCCTCATTTCACAGGCAGGAAAATAAAGCCCCAGAAAAGCTAAGAAGGCGCATCCCCATGGTCATACAGTTCTCTGGGGCCACTAGAACACAGCCTGCCGGCTGCTCTTCCAACACCCACTGGCACATTCTATGCCCAGATTCCACCCTGCTGGGCTTATGAGTGAAATCAAGATGGACATAAAGTCAAAGAGCAGATCGTCCTCTTCCTATTCACGGCAGTATTTGCAGAGAGGTACAAGTTTATTCGGATCTGACAACCGAGACGGTCCGCTTCCTTGGACACCTTCCTCGGACCATCAGGCCGGCTTTTCTCCTGCTGAGGGAAGTAGCATCCCTCTCTTGGGTCTGCAAAGCAGGCAAGTTTGGAATGCAGTCCCTTACCAGGTTGTCCTCCTAATCAGCCCAAGTAACATAAAAAGGGTTCCAAAATATCACATATAATTGAGATTGCTTATAAAAGATCTCTTTCTAGTTTGCTTTCCTGGGCTCATTATCTACAGCCTTGTGAAAGCTAGCCTCCTCGGGGATGTATCCAAGCACACTCCCTTTGGCCTTTTCCCTTAAAAACATGTCCAATTTCTTCTGCCTTTAGGAAAAGGAGATTAGGGCAAACTGGCTTCTCCTTCAGGCATCGTATAACTTACTGTCTTAAGTCTTCCTGTTAGCCGGTCCCTCTCCTCCAGCCTTTGGGAGGTTTCTCTGACTCCAACAGTCAGAAGCCGCATCAGAGAGAAATTGCTCAAGTTACTGATAAATCCCCATTCTTTTGTTGATAGACTTCTGTTTAAACCTGGTCCCAGGCTTACTGGGTGGCTGGGAATAGTAGCCATTTTCATAATCCTCAATCACAAAACCCAATAAGCTTGTGTTATGTGTACAAGTGTTTTGAACTAATGAATTGCCAAGCTAAAGAATGGGAACCTCTAGGTCTAGTTTTTTCCCTCTTTCTAAGGTACAGTAGAGGCCCAAAGAGAATCTGATTCATGAAATAGAAGAATTGCAAAGCTGTTTCTTGAGCTCTGGTTAACGTAACAGAAAATGTGTTCTCAATGCCAGATATTTTATATAGATGAGACATTGAAAGCATATCATAGTAAGCATTTTAAAACAGGGACCTTATTTCAACTTTACATCCTAAAATGATGCTGTTATGGAGGGTAATTACATAATAAATTTGTTGGGGGAATATACAGCAATAAAAATGGTGGTAATGGTTTGTCATTTAACAGCTGAATTGTAAATGAGTTTTTCCGCATTAATGTAGCAGGTTGCTACAATTAGATCATTCTTAGGGGTGTCTTTAATTTCTAAAAAAAAAGATGCTTCTGAGGTTCAATATCATTAATTTTCTCATTTAAAGATACTACATATTTAACCATTTGAAGTCAGGGGACATTTGGGTTTTTGAGGTGTAAGAACCATGTGAGCCAAAAAAAAATATTTTATAAATTGCAAAAGTATAGCAAGGTTCTGTGCCTGTATAAGTAATTCCACCCAGGGAGGCAGGTAGCCTAGCGGTGAAAAATGCAGGGTCAACCACCCACTAGTTACATGGTCTTGACAAGTGACTTCAGCTTCCTGAGCCTCCTTCCATCTTATGAACTTCATTCATAAGACGGAAGTAATAAACCAAAGCACCTGATGGGATTGTTGCTCCACGCAGGTCATTGCTCTGTGTGGATGGATGAAGTCAGATGACATATGCCAAAGACCTAGCAAAGTCTTTAGTCTCACGGTGTGAGCTAAAGAAACAGTCGCTAGGGCTTTCGTTGATGCCATCATTCACATACAGTATCATTCACTCCTCTGTGATCATCTTTCTTTTCCCCCTCCCCCATTTATTTATTTTATTGCATTTTAGGTTTTGGGGTACATGTGAAGAACATGCAAGATTGTTGCATAGGTACACACGTGGCAGTGTGATTTGCTGCCTTCCTCCCCATCACCTACCTCTGGCATCTCTCCCCCTGCTAACTCTCCCCAACTCCCCACCCCCCACCGTCCCTCCCCTATTTCCCCCCAACTGACCCCAGTGTGTAGTGCTCCCCTCTTACCCTTTTTATCCCACACTGTGCTCCATTTCCAAACGTTTGTCCCCATGTGCCCAGTTCTTCTAGAATGGACAAGAAATAGAAGGCAGATTTTTCCCTAAATCCACGTGACACTAGGTCATAATTCCCTCTCTTACCAATAACATTGGGAAAACAAACACTTAATGACGGTGTGCTATTGACTCTGTCCTACACAATCTTGCTTCGTCCTTAAAGCCCCCTGACACACCCAGATCATCCTATTTTCAAATGAGAGGACCATGAATTTAAGCAACTTGTCCAATGTTCCTCAGCTGAAAAAATGGCGTAAGTGGGATTCCAATCCAGTCGTTGTAGGAAACACTCACTGAATGTCTGATACTTGTGAGGCAGTGTGAATGCGGCAGGAGAGATGGGAGCAAAGCATGTCTGTGATATGGAGGTGGCTCTCAATCCCACCATATATAGGCACCACCCATGCCCATAAACGAAGCACTTGGGAAATCCAGAGGCAGCAGAATCCTCAATACAGGAGCTGGCGTCTGCCTCCCCTCCATCCTTCTCCTGTTCTACCATCCCGGCCTCACTCTCTGAGCTCCAGGCCACTACCCCCCTGCTGGTCCTCAGCCACACCCAGTTTAGGGGCTATCTTGGGGGCTTTGCCTGGAGCCCTCGTCCCCATGAGACCTTCATGATTGTTTATTCTCAAGTCTTAGCTGCTACCACCTCACCAAGTCTTTGCTGATTCCTTGACCAAAGGGCTCCCCCTTCCACCACCAACCCTTTTAATAATCCATCACTCTGCTTTGTTTTCTTCCTGGCTCAAATGGTTCTCACTCCTCCTGGAAATGCTTCTTCCCATGCACTGGGTCTCTTGCTTATTTTGCATTTCTCCCAACTAAAAAGAAATACTAGACCCAGCATGCTCCCACGTAAGCTTCACGAGACCACAAAATCCCGTACGTCTTCTTTAGTTTTGTATCGCTAGGGCCTAAACAGGGGATTTTTCTTTTAACAGAAAAATAGTAAATTAGTAGGATGGCACTCCAGCCAGCCTGGCCAACCAGGTTCTAGTAACTGTGTTCTGGTCTGAATTCTCAGGTGCTTCGTTTGAACAGCAGGTGTAACGTAGATTAACTAAAAAACAGTAGGTTTTAGTCTTTCTGCTTCTTTGATGGTGCTGAAGGTTAGAGCAGGTTACGCAGCAAAATCCCCAGCTCTGATGTCATCCCCTGATCTCTCTCTCTATCTCTCTGCTCTCCTTTTCTCTGAGTTGGCTTTACTAACAGGCTCTCCCTCTTGATGGTAAGGTGTCACCAGCATCAGCAGTGTCTCTTCTCACAGGGAGATCAGAGTGATTTAGAGGAACTGACCCAAGCCCTTAGATGCAGAGAGACAGAGAGAGACACAAGACCTAGGCCTGGCCAACCAGCGTTTTCCACTCCCTTGGCCACAATGATTGGCTCAGAGATGAGCATGTGATCCATGCCAGGCTAATCAGACTCAAGTCTATGGTTTATGCAAAGTGTTAGGAAGCAGAGTTCTCTTTTTCTGCAGGAAGCAACAGACTCTCAACAAATATTTACTGAGTCAAGGGTCAATGAATGAGTCACTGACGTTGGAGAAATGTTATTGTATCAAGGTATTTGTCTTGTATGTTTGAAGCTTTGACTCTGTTCCCAACTGTAAGCTCCTTGAGGGCAGGCATCATGCCATCTCCCTTCCTATTTCCAAAGGGGGAAAACATGAATCAGTCCTTACCTTTCGGTTCCTGTCCTTTCGCCATCCACAGCTCCATTTCTCTAACAAGAACCAGCCTTCTTCTTCTTCTCTATCACCTTCAATTTCTGCACATAGACTTTCTTGGTGAGAAAAGGCAGTCAACAAAATCTGTGTTTTAAATCATCTGTGGTCTCCTAGAAGTAAAGAATCTCATTGTAGTGGTCATCGGTTGTTTTGCCTGCCAAGCATGCATTTACTAATTTTCTGATATAAAACACTGGTGTTACTTTAGGGAACCATCTCTTCTCATGGCAGGTCAGAGTGGCTTAGGTGAACTAACTAATCCCTTGGATTAGGCAGAGAGACAGAAGGAGGCACAAGACCTAGGCCTGGCCAGCCGGTGTTTTCCATTCCCTTGGCCACAATGATTGGCTCAGAGATGAGCATGTGACCCACGCCAGGCTAAGGAGACTCAAGTCTATGAGTTTATGCAAAGTGTTAGAAAGCAGAGTTCTCTTTTTCTGCGGGAATGGTGAGGCTTGTAGAATGTAAGCAAGTTGCCACTGATGCTGGTGAGCATCTTACCTCCAAGAAAGAGACCTTGTTAGAGAGTAAAGCCAACACAGAGAAAAGGAGGGCAGAAAGATAATGAGAAGGAACAGGGAATAACATCAGAGCCCCTTGATCTAGCCACACCTGAAGCTAATCTACCCCTGGACTTTTCAATTCGTGAGCCAATAAAAATCCCTTTTTCTAATTTTCTCAGTTTGAGTCATTTGCAACCAAAAGGCTAATGCAGGAATCAAAATGACAATGAGAAGCCTGGAACTCATGCCTTAGCACCATTTGTGACTCACAGTATGAGTTTAAGCTCTTCCAGTTCTGCACAGACAACAAGTCGGGCTGCAATCATGAGAAACACCTTGGAGCAAAAGCTGGAAATATGTGGGTGGAAAAGAACATTTGTTTATCTTCCAGCTCATACACGGTGGATGTGCAATCCTAATCTCTTTTTAAAGGGCAGTTCTTTGGAACAGGATGCTGCTTAAATACCAGGTCCTCAAAGCTGCCAAAGGGAACATCATCCGGTTATTATTTTTCAACAGCCGTGAAGTGGATGGATGACTCCACATTTTTTCACTGCCGTAGAACAAAGCAGAAGAACGTAGGCTGTTTGAGCCGTAAGTGTGTGCTCAGCCCCTGGGAACAATGCAAAGGAAAAAGAGGATAGGAAATGAAGCTAACATTGCCAGGCACCTACTGTGTGTTTTGGAATGAGTGATAGGTGTTTTGCACCCTTTGGTTCCCTATATTTGGGATTGGAGTTCTGGGTTCAAGTTCAAGATCTACCACTGACTGGCTGCAGTACCTTGAACAAGCCGCTTAGGTGCTCCGGCCTGTCACGTCCAATGGTGCAGGAAGTCTCCACCATTATCAGAGAGCCATGCTTGGTACAAGTGGAGTCTGTTTGAAGGCACTTTTTTTTTTTTTCTTGGTAGAGTCTCGCTCTGTCACCCAGGCTGGAGTGCAGTGACACAATCTCGGCTCACTGCAGCCTCCGCCTCCCAGGTTCAAGCGATTCTCCTGCCACAGCCTCCGGAGCAGCTAGGACTACAAGTGCCCACCACCACGCCTGGCTAATTTTTGTATTTTTAGTAGAGACATGGTTTCACCCTGTTGGCCAGGCTGGTCTCAAACTCCTGACCTCAGGTGATCCGCCCACCTTGGCCTCCCAAAGTGCTGGGATTACAGGCATGAGCCACCACGCCCAGACTGTTTGAAATCATTTTTGAAGAAAAAGTAAGAAAGCATTAGGAATGTCAACTTAGTAGAGTCCCAAGTGATGAATTTGCCAAGGAAGCGATGATCTGCTCTCATCACTTCATCTACTGTATTTGGGCTGATGAATGCAGCCTTCCCGTTGCTGTTGAGCTGTGTGGCCGTGCTGGTAAGAGCTCCTGACCTGGAGTCCAGCAGCCAGGCTTCCAATCCAGGCTCCAGCACTACCTCGTTGTGTGTCCTCCATCAAGCCTCCATTTTTCATCAGCAAAATGGTGAAAATACACAGTTCTTAGGAGAATCAACAGAGATACTCTATTTTGAGAGCTGTGCACAGTGCCAAGCACATAGTCGGTGCTCAATAATTGCTAGTAGTTAATATTTTGAGAGCCAAAGCTGATGCTTTTATTGGAATGTGCTACATCTGAAAATGCTGGGACCAGGGAGTGAAGGAAGGTGTCATCTGCACGGGGACCCATCTTTGGAGACCCTGTTGGTCTAGGGACCCTGAATAAGGAGGCAAGTATTTTGTCTTCTTTGGGCCACCGTTTCCTTAGCCACAGATGAAGGGTGGGAAGAGAGTAAGGGAAGCAGAGTTTAGAAATAATCTGGACTCTGAGTCTCTGAGTTCCATTCAGCATGGACTGCCTATGATTCTAAAATAATTGGAAATTTTTAAAAAAATTAAATAATAAAAACGAAAAGTTTCTGGAGTCAAAGAAATAGCCCCTGGCTACATAGCTTGAAATGAACCCACAGGGAAGGAGAGGAGGGCCCAAGGCAGAGGATGGAGCCATGGTTTTGTGGTTTGCAAAGAAATCAGCCCTCTGCTTTGCTCTAGATGGCCTCCAAGGCCAGTTCTTTGGGCAGAATCCAGGAAATAGGAAGAAGCTGCAGAAGAGAAGAGGCAAAGAAGCAAAGAAAGGAGGGGTCTGAGCAAGGCAGCCAAGAGCAGCATAAATGGCGGGGACAGAGCGCGTGCTGAGCGGCAGATATGCCCCTCGTGGGTACCCACCATTAATCGAGGCTCTTCCCTTCTCCCGTTTTTTCCTACCCGCCCCCCCCCCCCATGGCATACATTGCCTTTGGAGAGAGCTGACCTGGGAGAAAGAAAGTCCACTTTTGGCCTTTGAGTTTCTAAAGCCTAAGCCAGGATACCAAACAGATACGAAAGCGTGAGTGGTGAAGACCCTCCCATCTGGAGGGAAGAAAAGAGAGTGAGACGGAAAACAGAGAAAATGTGGGTGCCAGTGGGCCCTGGACCCTACATTACCCGAAGAGAGTTTGGGGGATGTGAGCCCACAGATGACCTGAAAGAGGCAGGAGGACCCCAGAGTCCCATGTGCTGGCATGACGCAGCAGCAGGAGAAATGTCTCAGCTAGAAGTGATGAGCTCACAGGGCTCCCTGTGCCAAGCGTGAGGTCGGCGCATAGAGTGTCGACCCAGGGCACCCAGAGGGCCCCATGATGGTGTGAGAGCCACGGATGCTTCCCATGAGCCCAGGCATCTGTCACAGGAGTGTCTCCTGCCATTGCACAGACCGTGCCGTAGGTGGTGGTAAGAAGATGCCTTATAACTGGGGCCGAGGAGAACACAGCAGTCACGTATGCAGCCTGTAGACAAAAGTCAAGATGGAGAGAGAGAGAGCTTCAGGGAATGAGGCCAATGTGGCTCCTGGATGACACTGGGCCCAGTGGCGTCCAGTCCTGGCACTCGTTCATAATCACAGACAGTTGATTTGTTCAACCATATGACCCACTGGGTGTGACAAAGCTGGAAACAAAGAAATGGAAATGACCACACATGGCCACGTGACTTCTCTCCACCTGTGACCACAGCCCGAGGTAGGACGCAGACCTCCCAAGACAGATGGGCATAGGATGCTGTGATGATTTAGCAAGCAGGAATAGGGGTTGGGGTCACCAGAGAGAGACGGGCGCTGAAGCTGCAGGAGCCCGGGGGACAATTGTGTGTGGCATGCCAGGCACCCAGAAAGCAGATGAAAACCACACACTAATCCAGTGTCCATCTCCAGAAAAAGCAGTGGCTCATGGGACAACCATCCTTGCACAAAAATCCCAAGAGAGCTCCTCTGACTTCCTGCCCCAGCAAGAGCATAACCAGGTGACAGAGCAGAGGCTCTGAGGAGCCCAGCCAAGAGCTCAGCACAGCTTTGCTAAGGTTCACCTCTGGAAGCAACCGCCTCTGGGAATTTCCCGGGTGTCTGTTTGGGCAGAGACTGAAACTGAACTGAACTGTTAATAGCATGTGATCCTCCTCCAAAACTCCCCCCAAACCTTGATTCTTTTGCACTAAGCCAATGATGGTTTTGTCTTAACATCTGCTTCACCAGACTCAACTAAAAAATGAAAGAGCTGAACCAAAGGGGCAGAATAATCCCAGCTCCTGCAGCAAACTGTTCATTCATCCAGCTCCATTCCCTGGGCAGGGCAGGCTCCCCTAAGGCATTGTTCTTTTGGGAAGAAGGCCCATGAGAAGCCAAAGCAGGGAGAGGCTTGCAGTAGCACGATCCGGAGGGAAAGGAAAGAGAAAATAACCTCCGAGCACTCCCCACTCTTCAAAGAGCCGACAGACAAGATCCAGATGAGCTTATGAGTAACGGATGTCCCATGTGCCACAGGGTCATTCAGGCGGATGCTGAGGGAGGGGTGCAGCCCACATGAAGAGAAACGCAAATAAAGGACAGGCTCGGGGGCAGGGCTCTGGTGATGCCCCCAACACACGGGTCAGCAGGGACACTGACATTTAAAGAGACGCCATGACTGCTTGAGCCAAATCCCTTTCCACTTGGTGTGCCCAATGTGATATTTAAACAGAAATGTCGCTCTCGCTGCGTTTATGCCCCTCCAGCCCTTCAGAATTGGGTCTGCCATCCAAATGGCTCAAGCATGGCCGCTTGCCAGAGCCAAAGTGAAAACTTCCGATAAAAACAGAAAAAGGTAAATTTGGGCTTTATGAACTCAGGCTTCAATCAGGCCAGGCCTTTCTAGGAAATGTAAGCCCTGTATATGATGAGAAACTGAAACAGCCCTTTCCCTTTTGATGCACTGGACTGACTTTAATTGAACCTTTTGCGTGAAGTCATGAACCATGGTTGATGCCATGGAACACCTCAAGGAAGAAACCAGCAAAGCAACTGGCTTTGAACTGAGAACTGAGAACCACCTGCAGTCAGGAAGAGACCAGCCTGGGCCCTTGGGTTGCCCTCATCCTGTTTTAGAATCGGCTCTTTTTCTTTGAAAGCTGGGGAAAGGGAGGAAGTGTGGTTACTGAGGATTAGGCTTGAGTCAGCCTTGAGTTGGGGGGTCAAGTTATACCACGTCGTGGTTCAGGTTATCTTAGAGCTGATTATTTTTGGCACATGTACAGTAAAAATCACATTTTTTTAAGTGGATAAAAGTGCACCGTAGGAAAAAATTCATTTTCGGAGACATCAGCACATTTCAGTGAGTATTGCAGCTAAATTTGAAAGAATGCGAACTTTTGAGATTACTAATATAGATGCAAATTGGTGTTAGGGAATGTACACTGAGCTCTGTTATTCCAAATATTTCACCCGGGCCCTCTCCACCAAGAGTTCCATAGACACATTAAAAAAAAAAGGAAAACCACTCACATCCCTGATTGCATAGAAGTCCCCTGCCTTTTGCCAATGGGTTTTTCTGCTCCCACATCAACTTTATTAAGTAAGATACAATTTTCTGCCTCTCTCTCCGGGTATAGCCACGGCTGTATCATGTCTTTGTTCTCTCCAGTGAGATGCCCGTAACTGACCTAACTTAAAGATAAATTAAATTCTGCCTCCTGTCTTCAGAGGAAGAAACCGCCTGAGACTCCATACATCTGATTTGCCTTGTTGCCTGCTAAAGTTTGCTCTTTGCGGTGGCAGCTGGGCTTGCTTGGGAGATTTGAGCAGACACAGCTTCTTGGTGCAGCTATCTCTGCTCTCCTAATTTGATCCTGATCCTAACAATTAGAGTTACCAAGGAACAAGCTCCTCAGAAAGTTTTCCCGCAAATCGTGTCACCTGTGACGTGTACAATTTGGTCTCTTGGATTATGCAATGATTCTAGGTGCTGTTTTCAAAGCCTGATTTTAATGAAAGCCCAAGAGAAGAACAAATGCAAATGAGTATTGATGGGGACTGCCCATCCTCTGGCAGCAGCAGTGGAATACAGACAGTACCTACAGCAACACGATAGATAATGCATCTTGCAATCGCTGGGATACTTAATATGTGTCTTATAATTCATTGGAGAAAATATAGATTTTGTGTGTGTTTCAGATGTAAAAGGAATGAATGAATCGCACAGGTCATAGACTCAGGTGTGGGAGAAGTCTCAAATCCTTGTATTTTCTTCCAAGCAGCTTAATTTCAATCAGAACTTCTCCATGCCAACATGTAGGCAGGAAATTCCACCTCATTGATTCTCTTGGTGCCCCTGTTCCCACCCAGAGGGTCTTTCTCTAGCACTAAGATGGTGGGAGGACTCCCCATCCACTTGTCATTCCCCCATCTCCCCAGCAGGTATGAGCTGTGGGTCACCAGGCCACACTGGTTGCCATGGAGACACTCATCGTCCCAGCCTACCCGTCCCTCCAGGTTGAGGCTGCGGCTTCCACACCAGGCATGGAGGCTTCAGGATCTTGGTGAGGCTGGGAGGTACCTCACCTTTCCCTCTAGGGATCCTCACCAACCCCCTGAGCCCAACCAGGGAGCAGGGTGCTGCCTGCCCCAGCACTCAGAATGCTTTATGGCTCCCAGTCCAAGGCAACGAACTTTTCTTCAAAGGCTCTCTCCCATGCTCTTCATGTCCCTCCCAGAGGTGCTCCCTCTCCACCAAACCCATCCACCTCTGTGATTGTAAACTTTGGCAAACCAAGGCCGGGAAGGAAGCTGTCCAGTGGGTAGCTCCAGCTCTCCACCCTGCCCAGAGCCTCCCAGCTCAGAGCCTGCAGCCTACCAGAGAAATGGAAGGGGCGGAAATAAAGAGAAGCAATACCCAAATAGATATAAACGTGTCCCAGCCCCGCAAATGTCACAAAGTCATGCATGATTACAGTGAGGAGCATTTTCCCAGCTCTTCCTGCATATAACCAGCATGGCTCACGTGAATCCCAGCACTTCCTTTACATCATCTCCTAGTTCCATTCCCAAACCAGTATTGCATTACACCTTCCATTGACCTTCCGAGTCCCTTACTTTCTCTTCAGTGTCCCCACGCAGGTGACAGCAGGAAGAAGCGTGGCCTGGTTGATCCGATGGTACCTGAAGCTAATGGCCACGAGGCTCCCATGTGGTCCTGGGGCCGCACAGAATGTGCTGGTGGCCGCAGGAAGGCTCAGAGACCATGATGTTGAGGAAGGGGGCTCGAGGGGCTTCCAGACATGGCACAGAAAAGTGAGATGGAATAATAAATGCCACAGATGTCAGTCAAATTGAATAGCTAAGGGAGAGCAAAGTGTTGTTTTGAAAGCATATATCCATGTGGCTTAAAATGTGTGTCACTTGCTTTGTTTATGAGACAGTTTCTCTCTGTCACTTGGGCTGAAATGCAGTGGTATGATCTTGGCTCACTGCAACCTCTGCCTCCCAGATTCAAGCAATTCTCCTGTCTCAGCCTCCCAAGTAGCTGGGATTACAGGTGCCCACCACCACGCCCGGCTAATTTTTGTATTTTTAGTAGAGACGGGGTTTCACCATGTTGGCCAGGCTGATCTCAAACGCCTGACCTCAAGTGATCTGCCTGCCTCAGCCTCCCAAAGTGCTGGGATTACAGGCGTGAGCCACCAAGCCCAGCCAAGATGTGTCACTTGTGTGTTTGTGTGCCATCCTGGAAGCATGGAGGCAGGGTCAGGAAAAGCCAATGACCCAGCTTTTCTACAGAGTAGCCTGTGCCCTTGAGAAAGCCCAGTCTGATCCTAAGTTTGCTCATCTCTAAAAAGAAAGGATTAGACCAACTTGTCACCACGTTCTCTTTGACTCTGAGGGTCTTTGATGCTAATTGTTGTTTTTTTTTTTTAAGACAGTATTTTTAAACACTATTTTATGGTGATTAGGGTACTTGCTCATTATCTAATAGCCAACCTGGATGAGTTTAACCTCCCAGGCATGTCAGTCTTCGGCAACTGTACTTTCACTGTTCAACTCTATAAAACCCAGCAAACTTCATGTATATTAAAGTTTAATAGCATCCCAAGCATGAGAAGCTGAAGGAAATGTGAACAGTATCTAAGGGGTGTTTTATTCATGTTGATTCTCATATGTATGATAAATAGTTCCTGTGCCTGATTTCGTGATGAGAACAGGTTCTTTAAAACACCAGCAAAGGGAGCCCATAAGGAAAACAGATATCATCTACCAAAAAGAAAGAGCTAAAATATTCATATATTTCTTTGGGGACCCAGCAGGGTCTGGAGAGAGCCAGACATTTGCACCTTGGCTAGTCGTATTTAGCACCAGCCATCTACTCCAAGCCCCACACGGGACAGGATGCTAGCAAGACAGCATGGCTTTTGGATAGCAGTTCACCCAGGAGAGACACTCAGGTTCAAAGCAGATGACACATGGACATCTGTATCAGGCTTGTCCCATGTATATGTATGGACATGTGTTGAATATGTGCATGCCTGCATGTATGTGTGTGTAACAGAATAGAGTGTAAATGTACATATTGTACAAATGTGCAAATGTAAGCAAGCTATTTTTAGTTTGCCAGCCATATACAATTAGCTTGCCAATTATGCAAACTGCGCTCTAAAAGGTAGTGTGTGCATTAGTTTCTTTTTTATCATGTAGAACAGAGATTACCAACTTTTTTCTGTAAAGGGTCAGTTACTAAATATGTGAGGCTTTTGAACCATGAGATATCTGTTGCAACTATTCAGCTGGCCATTGCAGAGCAAAAGCCGACTTAGACAACACGTAAACAAATGAGCATGCTGTGTTCCAATAAAACTTTATTTATGCACACTGAAATTTGAATTTCATATGACATTTACATGTCAAAATATATTATGATTCTTTTGATTTTTTTCAACAATTTAAAAATGCAAACACTATTCTTAGCTTGCCAGGCATACATAAACAGGTGACGGGCTCGATTTGGCCAAGAGCCACAATTTGCCAATATTTAATTTAGAATGCATTTTCCTTAGGAAAAAAATGATTGTAAATATCGTTTTGGTTACCATATCAATCCACAAAAGTCAATTCAATCCATAAAGAATCAAAATATGGCATATGTAGCATGAATATTTATGCTAGCTACAGTACTAAGCTCTTCATAATCATGAATTTCTTTAATACTCAGTACGATCCTATGGGGAAACAGGTTTAGAGGGTTTCAGTGACTTTCTCATCTCAGCTAAGAAGCTGGAAATGTCTGGAGAGAGCCAGACATTTGCACCTCGGCTAGACGTATTTAACACCAGTGACCTACTCCAAGCCCCGTGTGGGACAGGATGCAACCTCCAATAGCTGGTATTTGAACCAAGGTCTTGGGATCTCAGAGCTGTGATATTCACAGCGAAAGCACACCACTTGCTCATAAATTGGGGGGACGATGCCTGCTACCTAGGGAATCCTCAGTGCACCTCCACTACCAGCGTTGTCATCATTATGAGTAAATGTACTGCTTCAACTCTGCTAAATCAACATTTATGATACCATTTTCTCAATCTAGGTCTCCACCTGGGATGCCCCCACATTTTTCCCTCCCCTGGCTTTGAAGCCCTCCTCATTACACTTTGTAAGATAGAAAGGGAATTCTCCTGAGTAGGTACTATTGACTCTTTAATTGTACACATTTCTGCCTGTGCATAAGAGCAGACAGGCCAGGCATTTCCCATTTGCTCCAAGGGAACAAAGGATACAAGAGGACTCCCTTTGCAGCGGAGTCTGGGGCAGTCATAGTTGGGCCCCTTTGCTGCCCTTTCCTGTATTAGAGCCAGTCACGCATCAGAGGTTCAAGGTGATATGCATAGACCTGGGTTACACTGTGTGCCAAGTATCCTGGAGGTTTGGAATAAAGCATTTTCCCATCCATCTGCATCATCAGGAATATTTTAGTAGCCATGCAAGTACAAAGTTTGCTGAGAACAAAGAACCCTGCGTTCATCTATAGCTGAAATTGACAAGTTGAAATAGACAAAGATGTAAGTGAATATTTTTGTTCCTTTTTCCATTCTTCTTGACTTCAGCCTTTTTCCAGTTTCATAGTGGTCCATATTTTTAAATACATCCCTTGCACCGTCTCTCTGGATATCGAAAACCTTTCTCCCCTGGGGCCATTTCAGACATCAAAAAACCACTTCATAGTAAGGTACGGATAGCTCATTCAACATGAGGTGTCCTCCACCGCTGCTCAATCTTCCCCATTTGTATCCATCTTGAAAGAGATCACCTATCACCCAGAAGTAATTCTCTCTTGGTTTAATTTGGAGCAACAGAACAGGCCACCAGAGGAGATGTTGTTGTGCCGAGTTCTTGCCAACATCTTTCTGGCAATATCATCTGATTTGCCTATGCCTAAATTCAATTGTCTTCCTGTATGTAGCTAAATAAATTATAAACTAAAATCCTTGTGGACCAGTACCTATTATTGCATAAGAAATCATCCCCAAATGCAATGGATTAAAACGATTATTACGTCTCTCAGTTGGACTTGTTCAAGTGCATCTGGGTGGTCCTCACGTGGGTCATTCATGAAGTTGTAGTCAGAGAGTTGCTGGTCCTGGAGTCATCTAAAGACTTCTTGTCTCAGTCTGTTTCTGGTGCTATCCAAGAATACCTGAGGCTGAGTAATTTGTAAAGAATAGACGTTTATCTGGTGAGGTTTTGGCTGCTTTCACTCATGGCAGAAGGCAAAGAGAAGCCAGCATGTGCAGGGACGGCAAGAGAGGAAGGATGCGAGAAGGGAGGGAGATGCCAGGCTCTTATTAACTGCCAGCTCTAGCGTGAACTAATAAAGTGAGAACTCACTCATTACCCAAGGACAGCGCCAAACTATTCATGAAGAATCTGCCCCCATGACCCAAATACCTTCTATCAGGCCCCACCTCCAACAATGGGAATTAATTTCAGCCTGAGATTTGGAGAGGACAAATATCTATACTATAGCACTTCATTCACGTGTTTGGTGCCTGGGCTGGGATAGATGGAACAGTAGTGTCTGGTCTAGAATCGTTCTATCTATCTATCTGTCTATCTATCTATCTATCTATCTATCTATCTATCTATTATCCATTATCTCTCTATCTGTCTGTCTGTCTATCTTCCTTCCCACTCTATCCAGCCTCTCCATGTTCTCCATGTGGTTAGTACAGGCTTCCTCACAGCATAGCAACTTTAGAATGGTCAGACTTCTTACACAGCAGCTTAGGATTCCAGCATTGGAGGTGGGGCTGATGGGAGGCGTTTTGGTCATGGGGGCAGATCTTTCATGAATGGCTTGGTGCCCTCTCATGGTAATGAGTGGGCTCTCACTCTGAGTTCACCTGAGTCTGGTTGTTTAAAGAGCCTGGCACCTCCTCCTCCCTCTCTCTCTTGCTCCCTCTCTCATGATGCCATGTGCCTGCTCCCTCTTCACCTTTTGCCATGAGTGGAAGCTTCCTGAGGCCTCCACAGAAGCAGATGCCAGCACCATGCTTCCTGTACAGCCTGCAGAAATGTGGGATGGTTAAACCTCTTTTGCTTATGAATTACCCAGTCTCTGGCTGGGCATGGTGGCTCATGCCTATAATCCCAGCACTTTGGGAGGCTGAGGCAGGACGATCGCTTGAGCCCAGGAGTTTGAGACCTGGACAACGTGGTGAAACCCCATCTCTACAAAAAATTAGCCAGGCATGGTGGCATGTACCTGGAGCCCTAGATACCCAAGAGACTGATGGGGGAGGATCACCAGAGCCCAGGAGGTGTAGGCTGCAGTAAGCTGTGGTTGCACCACACCACTGCACTCAAGCCTGGGAGACCCTGTCTCAATCAATGAATCAGTCAATCAATCAATAACCCAGCCTCAAGTATTTCTTTATCCCAACACAAAAATGGACGGACACACATCTCAGTTGCAGAGTGTAAACTTCCCATCCCCTGCAGAGCCCAAAAAATTGTGCAACTTGTCAGTTACAGAAATTTCTATGAGCAGATCCAAGCAAATCTATCTTGAGCTGAGCTTCTTCTCCCAGTCCACCAAAGATCAAAACAGTCATAGAATGTCCTCTCCCATATACTGGAGATCCCATGAGATCACCCAAGTAAGCCAACAGGAAGCCAGAAATGTGTGTTCTCACTTCTGTGCAGATTAAGCACTATATTCTGAAACTCCGCCATCTTTACTCTCAATGGATAACGGCACAAAACCTGATAGGTTACAGAAGCTTGGCAGAACCCATGAGGATCATGTTGTGGGGATCAGCATTTTAACTGGGTCATGGCTTTGGGAAGGTTCTCAGCGGGGGGGTGTGGAATGTGGGGAAGGACTAGAGGAGCTTGTGGGTTGGAGGATTGGGATACAGTAGAAGGATATGTTTGAGAGTCTGGGTTTGGGCCCCAAATTGCTAAGTGTGAAACGTTGGTTAATTTACTTTATCTTCCCAAGCCTCTCGATTTTTCTTATCTGTACAATATTTCATCAACATTATTGCCATTCAAACCACCTGACATGTTCGACTCAACAGCAAAGGAAGCTTTGAAACGGAAACTAACGTTAGCGACAAAGATTTCTATGGAGTCTTCCTATTTGCAAACTGTTTTCACGTGTATTTCTTTCTTTAAAGCATTTAGGCAGTGATTTTTCAAACTCTGCTCACTGAATCCCCAGAGGTCCCTGGAGCCTCCCCTTGGGAGAGGGGACCAAGGTAGGGAAGGTGCTGGGATGTGCTGGACTCCCATCTCTTGTTTTGATTTTAATCTGAGCAGTGGTATGACGTGCATTGGTTTCACATGCTCTTTTTTCATAGAACAGATTCCCTTGCTTAAAACAGAACAAAAAGCTGGAAACTCACTGATTCCAAGAAAGTGGTGCAAGAAGGCAGCATATTGCTGCGGGCATGACGGTCTCCCCTCTTGCTCTGAACGGTTCACCCATCCTGCTCTGTCTTTCCCGGCTGCTAGCTGACTCCCTGGGTCATGGCTCAGCTACCAGAAACAATGTCCACCCACCCACTCCAAAGTCCAGGGTCCCGGGTCCTCACCCTAGTTCACCAAAACCCCAGGCCCGCCCTCACTCCTGGTGCTTAAGTGTTGGCATGACTCAGGCGGGCCCTGGAGAGATGATAAAATTCACCGCCTGAGGACATTCCGGAGACTTGCTGCCTTTCTTTCAAAGGACAATGATTGTCATTATGCCTAAATGATCTGCTTTCCCGGTTGCAAACATGTATTTTTAAAAAGCTTAACTTCTCTCCTTTCTCCGAAATGAGAATCAAGTTATAACTGTGGCCCAACACCTTGAGTTTTCCCCTTTTTTACACTTGGCAGAATCCTTAATAATACAAAATTGCCCAGAGCATTTCACACTGAGTTATGAAGTCATTAACATTTCTGGGATAAACACAATACCCCAGGACAAGTTATTAGACATATAGTAGTGGGGAGGGAAATTAGATACATTGAAAAGGCCCCATGTCTAGCAACTATAGACAAAAAAAATCACCTGTTTCTAGTTAAAGGCAGCAGAAACTGCTCTCCAAATCCCCCATGCAGACAGGGGAGCCTTTTCTCAGACAACTGACTTGGCATATTGGATATTGGTAAATTTTGAAGAATCAGCACCTTCCTGTCCCAAGGCCAGCAATTTTTCCAAACTCACAGCTCTGCATCTGCCTCAAGGCTCCTGGTATTTATGATGGTGTCGGCAACAGGATGGCTGTTCCCCCACACCATGGTCTATCAGACCCATCATAAATTTTATCTGGCTGCACTGTTTGCTTTTAAATTTGCAGAGGAATCCATCCTATCTGCTCCCTGCTTCCCTCCCCACCCCTCCCACGTCCACCTGTCCTTCACAGTTTTTCTCAGATGTCACCTGCTTCATGGAGATTTCCAAACAGTCTACAATCCATAATTTCTCTCCTTTTGATAAATGACTCTGGTATATTTCACCAGACATTTTTGTTTGGGGGACTTAAGCAGATAGTACCTTGATTATTCTCTAATTCTTTCACCTGTCTGCTCACTTAGGAGAATCAGGGTTGTAGAAGAAATCTGAGGGATCGTCATCCAAACTTGCAAAGAAATGTCCTTGCCTCTCTACTACATGCCCAGCTAATAAGATAAGTACTCATGAAGTTTACAAATGATCTCAGAAGTTCTGTTTCTGTATAAGTTTTCCTTAGCCTAAACTGTATGGGGGTGGAGTCCTGCTCACTACCCAATGAAACCCTTTCCGGAAAGATGAGATCAAGGACGGAGGTGCATCCAGGCAAGAATAACCCTACACTCCCATCCTGAATCTACAGCCGACTCTAGGGATTCACACAATGCCCTTTCCTTCTGAGACAAGACTCAGCTTTGGAAGCCTTCTCATTAAAGTTCTCCAGCAGGTCATCTCCAATTGCTGTTGACACATGATTAAAAACACATATTCCATATTGAGGGAAGTCCGTGGAAAGCAATTCAACTCCAAGTGCACGTGATTCTTGAAACATCCATTGAAGCTGGAGCACTGGCTGGGTGCAATGGCTCACAACTGTAATGCCAGCCCTTTGGGAGGCTGAGGCAGGTGGATTGCCTGAGGTCAGGAGTTTGAGACCAGCCTGGCCAACATGGTGAAACCCTGTCTCTACTAAAAATACAAAAATTAGCTGGACATGGTGGCCCGCACCTGTAATTCCAGCTTTTTGGGAGACTGAAGCAGGAGAATCGGTTGAACCTGGGAGACGGAGGTTGCAGTGAGCAGAGATCAGGCTGCTGCACTCCAGTCTGGAGGACAGAGAGAGACTCCATCTAAAAAAAAAAAAAAAAAGAAATAAAGAAAGAAAGAAGAAAGAAAGAAAAGAAAAAGCTGTATCACTGTTCAGTGTTCAGGTTTTCACTTCTTTCCCCTTCCAGGCACCAGACTGTCTTTCCCAGGGTGGGTAGCCAGTAATAAGGGTTTTAGCCCATGGAATCTTTAGCAAGTACCTGTGCAATTCAAAAGTCTCTGATTCTGAGTGTTTTGAAACTCATCTATGGAAGAGGCTGTGTTCCACATTCTCTTCTGAGCCTGGCAGAGCCAGAGCTGACCTCACTGTCTTAAGCTCCATTGACCTCCACCTCCATTTCACACCAGCCATATCCTGAGACCTTACTCATCAAACTAGATCTTGAGTTTAGGGCCCCTCTCTTCTGACTCCAGCCCCGTTCTCCTTTCTTCAAGGAACAAACTCTTTGCCCTCCATCTCTGGGACTTCCCATTGCTTGACTGGTCACCTAGTCTATTGGCTCTCATTCAGCATCCATGAATGTCCCTGGCCTGCCTGAAGTCTAGAACTGACCTCTTCAGTCTTTCCTTCACCAGCATTCCAGCTTCTATTAGCCTTTTGGCCATTTGTTGTGACAATCCCAACCCTGAGTCCCCCGATGCCCCTTCTCCTCCCTGTAACAAGACATTATCAATAGGCTTGCATCTTAACGTGCATTGCCTGCACCAGGAAACTGCAGTATCAAGCTCATCACGTTTTCATTGTGCAAAGAAACACACCGGACTGCAGCATGCATGCCAAGGAGAATGGATGGATGCTCTTCCGTGTTCCACGTGTCTGAGAAGCTTCTGCCTGGACTTTAACCCTCCCTAATTTATCTATCGCCATGTCAACAGGGATCATCTGTGGCCATACAGAACTCAAACATCAACTGAAAACAAGGATAGCCAGTTTTCCCATTGTGGGACCAAATCAGGAAACCAGATCACCAAGGCGACTTGTTGAAAAGAGAATAGCCTATAAATGTGTGTTCAGTGGAATGACCAAAAGCCAAAGCAATCTCTTAATTAACTTGAACTAAGACTCCCTAATTACTGGAGCAGCCTAGGGAAGGCATCAGCTGTACAGGGCCTCTCCAGTTGGCCTGGGTAACATGCAGGCTAACGCATGGTCAACCCAATCCGGGCATGAGTCACAAATCATTTGCTATTTGTGGTTATCTGCTTTCCTGGTTGCAAACATGTATTTTTAAAAAGCTTACTTTCTCTCCTTTCTCGAAAATGAGAATCAGGTTATAACTGTGGTCCAACACCTTGAGTTTTCCCCTTTTTTATACTTCGTAGAATCCTTAATAATACAAAAATTGCCCAGAGCATTTCACACTGAGTTATGAAGTCATTAACATTTCTGGGATAAACAGAAACTTATAGGGTTATTTTAAATAACTGAAACTTGTCGGGTTATTTTACTATTTTTAACAAGGGAAGGATGATGCCATTGCATGTGGATTGAAAAGCAACCTGGCTTAAAGCTACTGTTAAAGCTTTGTTATTATTATTGTTATTAGTAATGACTAAAGGTTCAACACTGACTAACGATCTCTCGTCTTCCTGTTTTAAATCATTTGGAATGCATTTGAGGTTATCCATACCAAATGTCCTCTGACTCTCATTTCCCTACATTTTTATGACTGGGGAAAGGAGTCTGCCTGGGCAAGACAGCTGCTCATGTGAATGTCCCTCATCATGTGTGTCTGGGAGAATGGAGAAGGTCCTGGAAGCTCTGGTACTATTTTGATTTTTCAGATCTGTGATCCACTCTTTAGGGAAGAGACTAATAGTTGTCAGATGTGTATGCCTTTCAGTGAGACTCCACTGGAGTCACAGACACTGGCTCTTGACATTAAGATAGGTAGGTTGCGGAGTATTAAAGTTCAGGGCTGAGAAAACTCAGAAATGAACGAGAAGGAAGAGTATCAATTGTTCCTCCATAAAAAGTTGAAGTTGGCCAAGCACGGTGGCTCACGCCTGTAATCCCAGCACTTTGGGAGGCCGAGGTGGGTGGATTGCCTGAGGTCAGGAGTTTGAGACCAGCCTGGTCAACATGATGAAACCCCGTCTCTACTAAAAATACAAAAATTACCCAGGCATGGTGGTGCATGCCTGTAATCCCAGTTACTCGGGAGGCTGAGGTAGGAGAATCACCTGAGCCCAGGAGGCAGAGGTTGCAGTGAGCCGAGATCGTGCCATTCCACTCCAGCCTGGGTGACACGAGCAAAACTCAGTCTCAAAAAAAAAAAAAAAGTTGAAGTCAGCCACTTGATTTTCTTTGGTTCTGTCTTCCTTCCAGTCTCTGGCATCTCCTGGTACAACGGATGTTCACTAGACTGTGAGCTCTGAGACAGTAGAGATGGCACCTGACTGGTTCTGTCACAGCCAGCACCAGCGCAGTGTCTGGCATCTAAAAGGTGCTCAGTAAGTATTTGTTGATGCACGTTTTTCTTAGCTGATGGCTGAATGTCCACAGACCTCCGACTTGCACCCCCAATATCAGTCCGTAGAGCCTGAATTTTGAGAAAGTTCCCAACCCAAGACATTTCCGATCCTCTCCAAACGTTAGGAAGCCATATTCTCTTAGGACCCTGCTGAACCCATGCGGGCCACCACTATCCAACAAAATGCTCGGTGATGATGGAAACGTTCTGTATCTGCTCTGTCCAATATGGTAGCCGCTACCTTCATGTCTCACTTGATCACGTGAAACATGGCGGTGTGACTGAAGAAATGAATGGTGAATTTCATTTCGTTTTAATTTTTACAACTTTACGTTTAAATGCATTGCCCTCACAGCCAGTGGGTATGATCTTGGACGGCACAGATTGAGTCTGATGGAACACTAACCAGCTGTTCCTAACCCATCAGGGAATCTGGGTTCCAATTAGATCATGCCGCCCCTTCCCAGTAGCCTGAGTGTGGCCATTTGAATTTCCCAGCCTCGGTTCCTACAGTTCCTGAAATGAGGATGATTATATTGCCTGTTCCCCCTACTTGACCACGTTGGTGGGAAGATCCTATAAGATGCTGAAGATGCTTTGGAAAGTTGGAAGAGCTGTTTGGATCTCAGTTATCATTTTCCTCGTCCTTCCCAGTTCTCCTGTTCACCCTTGTCTCCTAATAGCACAAGACTTAACTTCAAGGAGCAATAGAGGGAAGAGGAATATCTAGCCCCTTGGTAACCTGATAGAGGTCATGCCCTCATGTTCAAGCCTTTTTTGGTTGAAAGTAATAAAAGCTCATGATAAATAGGGGCAATTATGCAATAAGAGATATTTGGGGAATCCAAGGGCAGGTATCTTTGGGTGGGGACAAAGGTAGACAACCCTCTGCTAAGCAGCTTGCTCACTGATGACTGGCCAAGGACCTGAGGCCTCTGAACTTAGATCTTGCCTTACACCCACTGCATCAAAGATATGTATCTGAGAACAATATATGGAGGCAGAAATTACAATTTTTCATCTAGATACGACTGTCTGATTAGTATATTAGACAAATTACTTTTTTTGTGTGCCTTGCTCGCAGTTGTGGAGGCTGGAAAGTCCCAAGATCAAGGCACCGATCTATATTGTAGTGTATATCCAATGTGAAGTGAAGACACAGAGGATTCAATGTGATCCGACAGGACCTCAAGTCTACCTTTGTCCCCACCCAAAGATACCTGCCCTTGGATTCCCCAACTGTATCTTACTGTATAATTACGCCCATTTATTATTTGTGCTTGTTTGCGAGAGTTTTCTTTACTTTCAGCCAAAAAAAGCTTGGTTTGTTTCTCCACCAAGGGGAGAAACACTGTGTCTTCATATGGTGGAAGGCGGGAAGGATGGCCTCTTTCATAAAAGCCTTAATCCTAACCATAAGGGAGAAGCCCTCTTGGCCTAACCACCTCTTAAAGGTCCCTCCTCTTAATGCTGTCATTCTGGCAACACCTAAATGTTGGAGAAAACACTTTGAAAACATAGCAGAGGCCTTGATGCTCCAAGCAGCTGAAGTGATTTTATAAGACTACAAGAAAGAAAAGTTCTCATTTTTTTTTCAAAGACATTCATCAGTAGACTGATCACTTTTTAAATTAGTCATCCTTCTTACTTAACACCAGAATCATAGCCCAAATATTTACCATCCAGTATAACACAGCATCCACCACCATTCACAGGGACTCCTCCTGCATGGAAAGGGGTCCAGGAATTTACCCTTTAATTGCTCCATTAGGGGAGATGGGTGGTTGGGGAGGAGGCCCTCTGGGCACAGTTATTCACTAAAACTTATCAGGTTGTTTTCCAATTTTTAAAAAAATATATAGATATTTTATTGCACTTTAGGTTCCGGGGTACATGTGAAGATTGTTGCATAGGTATATACATGGCAGTGTGGTTTGCTGCCTCCATCCTCCTGTCACCTATATCTGGCATTTCTCCCCATGTTATCCCTCCCCAACTCCCTACCCCCTGCTGTCCCTCCCCTAGTCCCCCCAACAGACCCCAGTGTGTGATACTCCCCTCCCTGTTCCCATGAGTCCTCATAGTTTAACACCTGCCTATGAGTGAAAACATGTGGTGTTTGATTTTCTGTTCTTGTGTCAGTTTGCTGAGAATGATGGTTTCCAGGTTCATCCATGTTCCTACAAAGGACAGGAACTCATTGTTTTTTTTATGGCTGCATAGTATTCCATAGTATATATGTGCCACATTTTCCCTGTCCAGTCTATCATCAATGGGCATTTGGATTGCTTCCAGGGCTTTGCTGTTGTAAACAGTGCCACAATGAATACGTGTGCATGTGTCTTTATAATAGAACAATTTATAATCCTTTGGGTATATACCCAGTAACAGGATTGCTGGGTCAAATTGAATTCCTATTTCTAGATCCTTGGGGAATCGCCATACTGTCTTTCACAATGGTTGAACTAATTTACACTCCCACCAACAGTGTAAAATTGTTCTATTTCTCCACATCCTCTCCAGCATCTGTTGTCTCCAGATTTTTTAATGATCGCCATTCTAACTGGCGTGAGATAGTATATCAGTGTGGTTTTGATTTGTATTTCTCTAATGACCAGTGATGATGAGCATTTTTTCATGTTTTTTGGCCTCATATATGTCTTCTTTTGAAAAGTGTCTGTTCATATCCCTCACCCACTTTTGAATGAGTTTGTTTCTTTTTTTCTTGTAAATCTGTTTGAGTTATTTGTAGATTCTGGATATTAGCCCTTTGTCAGATGGGTAGACTGCAAAAATTTATTCCCATTCTGTTGGTTGCCAGCTAACTCTAATGATTGTTTCTTTTGCTGTGCAAAAACTCTGGAGTTTAGATCCTATTTGTCTATTTTGGCTTTTGTTGCCAATGCTTTTGGTGTTTTAGTCACGAAGTCCTTGCCTATGCCTATTCTGGAGTTAATTTTAGTGTAAGCTGTCAGGAAGGGGTCCAGTTTCTGCTTTCTGCACATGGCTAGCCAGTTTTCCCAACACCATTTATTAAACAGGGAATCCTTTCCCCATTACTTGTTTTTGTCAGGTTTGTCAAAGATCAGATGGTTGTAGATGTGTGGCATTGCCTCCAAGGCCTCTGTTCTGTTCCATTGGTCTATATCTCTCTTTTGGTACCAGTACCATGCTGTTTTGATTACTGTAGTCTTGTGGTATAGTTTGAAGTCCAGTAGTGTGATGCCTTCCTCTTTGTTCTTTTTGCTTAGAATTGACTTGGTTATGTGGGCTCTCTTTTGGTTCCATATGAAGTTTAAGGTGGTTTATTCCAGTTCTGTGAAGAGGGTAATAGGTAGCTTGATAGGGATAGCAATGAATCTATAAATTACTTTGGGCAGTATGGCTGTTTTCCCATATTGATTCTTCCTAACCATGAGCATGGAATGTTTTTCCATCTGTTTGTGTCCTTTCTTATTTCATTGAGCAGTGGTTGGTAGTTCTCCTTGAAGAGGTCCTTTATATCCTTTGTTAGTTGTATTCCTAGGTATTTTATTCTCTTTGCAGCAATTGTGAATGCCAGTTCATTCTTGATTTGGCTCTATTTAAGTCTGTTATTGGTGTATAGGAATGCTTGTGATTTCTGTACATTGATTTTGTATCCTGAGACTTTGCTGAAGCTGCTTATCAGTTTCAGGAGATTTGGGGCTGAGATGATGAGGTCTTCTAAATACACAATCACATTGTCTGCAAACAGAGACAGTTTGACTTCCTCCTTTCCTAATTGAATACTCTTTATTTATTTTTCTTGCCTGATTGCTCTGGCTAGAACTTCCAATACTATATTGAATAGGAGTAGTGAGAGAGGGCATCCTTGTCTACTGCCAGATTTCAAAGGGAATGCTTTTAGTTTTTACCCATTCAGTATGATATTGGCTGTGGGTTTGTCATAAATAGCTTTTATTATTTTGAGATATGTTCCATCAATACCTAGTTTATAGAGAATTTTTAGCATAAAGGGCTGCTGAATTTTGTCAAAGCTTTTCTCTGCATCTATTGAGATAATCATGTGGTTTTTGTCTTTGGTTCTGTTTATGTGATGGATTATGTTTATAGACTTGCATATGTTGAACCAGCCTTGCATTCCCAGGATGAAGCCTGCTTGATCATGCTGGATAAGCTTTTTGATGTGCTGTTGCAATCGGTTTGCCAGTATTTTATTAAGATTTTTGCATCTATGTTCATCATGGATATTGGCCTGAAGTTTTCTTTTCTTATTCAATCTCTGCTGGGTTTTAGTATCAGGATGATGTTGGTCTCAGAAAATGATTTGGGAAGGATTCTCTCTTTTTGGATTGTTTGGAATAGTTTCAGAAGGAGTGGTACCAGCTCCTCTTTGTATGTCTGGTATAATTCAGCTAAGAACCCACCAGGACCTGGGCTTTTTTTTGGTTAGTAGCCTACTAATTGCTGCCTCAACTTCAGCCCTTGCTATTGGTCTATTCAGGGTTTCAACTTCTTCCTGGTTTAGGCTTGGAAGGGTGCAAGTGTCCAAGAATTTATCCATTTCTTCCAGGTTTACTGGTTTGTGTGCATAGAGTTGTTTGTAGTAATCTCTGATGGCAGTTTGTATTTCTGTGGAATTTGTGGTGATATCTCCTTTATTGTTTTTTATTGCATCTATTTGATTATTCTCTTTTTTCTTTTTTATTAATCTGGCTAGTGGTCTATTTTGTTGATCTTTTCAAAAAACCAGCTACTGTATTTATTAATTTTTGAAGGGTTTTTTGTGTCTCTATCTCCTTCAGTTCTTCTCTGATCTTAGTTATTTCTTATCTTCCGCTAGCTTTTGAAATTTTTTCTTTTTTTTTTTT